>NW_021703765.1:16643971-17042165 GCF_005190385.1 Monodon monoceros
ACACACACACACACACACACACACACACACACACACACACACACACATACAGACTTATAAAACCACCCTTTACACCTAAACAGCAGGCATATTCTTTTCGATAACAATGATACAATAATCAACCTCAGCAAATTTAACATTGATACTTAAATCTATCTAATCTACATTCATATTCCAATTTTGTCCATTGACTCATTAATGTCCTTTGTAGCATTTGCTTTATAAGTTAAATGACAGAGTGATTAAAGAGTGAGATAAAAGAAAGCCTCTTCAGATCTGGTATTTCAGCACCTATTGTTGTGACTGGGGGACGTGCCAACTAAGGAAGGGAATTAACTGGTCTGGTGGAGAGAGATGTGTCGAGGAAGGGGGGCTGCGTTCTAGCCCAGGTTCCGCAGATGCCATGCGGCTGAGCGGGCTGAACGGGCCCCCCAGTCAGCCTCAGCTCCCCGCTCTGTGGATTTAACGAGAGTTGTACAACCTCTCATCTGTTGTTATGAAGGCTGTCATGAAGATTGACTCAGTGAGGAAAAGGTCGTAAAAATAGAATCATTTTCTTATTCCTCTGTTATTTCTGTCTAATGTATTTTAATGTGATAGGCCTGAAAGCCAAGCTAAGGGAGATTTAGTAAGACCCTGTAAGCTGTTTTCCTGCTAGCCGAGCAAATGAGAGGTCTTAAAACAACTTCTCCTTCCCCTCTGTGTTTCCTTTCCATCTGGAAGTGTGCCCTGTGCCTCCCAAGGGGAAGCGTCCAGAGCGTTCGTTTTCAGTGAGCCATTAGCGAGCTTTAGAAGTTTCCCATCAAATTCCCCAGGCCCCTGAAACCGTTACGAGCCATTTTGATGATGAACCAAAGCAAGAGAGACTGTACAGTTTGCAGTTTTTTTTACAAAGACAGTTCTGATGTTTGAGGGCTTCTCTGAGAGTTTTGGTGTCGCTCTCATTTAAAAAATATTTTCTTTTCCTTCCATGTCTTTCTTCCCACTCCCTCCTTATCCCCCTTTCTTGGTGTTCCCACAGTGCTTTGCCGACCACATTCTGAAAGAACTGGACCATTTTCCACTTGAGAAGAGACGCGAGGTGGTCATTCTTTTTTCTGCTCACTCGCTGCCGATGTCTGTAAGTAAGAACATTCTGTTGGATGACCCAGTGGTAGAGGATTTCGAAATGTGTGACATGGACTCAGCTTCCGTTTGGCCTAAGCCCAGTGCAAGGAGGAACTCTAAAATCTCAAACTGAACTTGGTGCTAATTTTAGACTCGTTTCTTGAAGCCTAATAATAATTCATTCAGACTATGCTATTGTGAATAGACATTGTCTTAATAAGTCCCTTTAAAATGGTAACTTGAAGATATATTCCTACATAAGAATTTTTAATAAGTGGGACAGTTAAAAGGAGACTGCTTTTTGCCTGCCCTGTTGAAGGAACTCAGCCTGACGTTTCAGGGTGTTGGATTGTAGACTGCGCCACCAGGGAAGCCCTCAACCCCATTCTTTTGTTCTCAAGACTTGGGCTGTTTGAATTCCCGGAAGTGATTAGTTTTTAATTTGCCAAGGCTAGGGAGCACATTTTGGCCAGTGAATATAGAGTGTGTCAAATTATGATCTGGTTGCTCCTGAGTTTCTCATATTACACTGGGTGTTCATTAAGATACCGCATCTGTGCCATCACTGTTGCATTTGTGGAGACAAGAATGATGGAGCTGGTGTATGTATGATATACAGAAGTGCTTGGGATAAGCAGCCAGTTTCATCAGCTTAGAACCAGCATTGTACCCTAAAAACATTGCTTTCAAAGCTGGAGCGGTAGAGAATTACATTTTCTTCGGTGTTATTAAGGTTTTAACTCCAGGGATAATGGAGTTAATACAAGTGTCGTGTCTGGGGCCACTCTTCTAATTGGTCTGTGCTGCCACCTGGTGGTCACCAGGGGCAAGCCCGTTGCAGCTTCTCTCTCCCGCATGTCACCTAAGCGGTGCCAGGTTCAGCAGTAGGTAGCTCTGGAGAGAAATTTCTCTCTTCTGGAAGCCTGCCTGTTCTCTTTTCTGGTCCCATGCAAATTCTCTTCACATGTCCATCCTCTTGCTCTGTCCTTCTCCTTTTTATAACCGTCCTGTGTGTGATGAGGCCGTGTCTGAAGTGCCAGAAGGGAAGCTCTCTAGCCAGGAAAGGAGGAAGCACGTTTTTATACGGGAACGATTCCAGGTGCTGCCTTCTCTCCTCTGTCTCTCACTTCACTTCCCGTTCTTCCCCTCAAGGACTGAAGATGCTGCTTCCAGATTTGTTTATTTGGGGGTTTTTTGCTGCCCAGGGTCTTGGGTGAGACTGAGAAATACCATGAAGTCAGGAGGATAAGGATGGGGTAGGGAAGGCAGAGGGATTGTCGAGCAAGAAAACTGTTCTCACAAGCTCTTCGTTCTCCCCTGCATTCGCTTCTAATGACTTTTTCCCTCTCATGACTTTTAAAAAACGTATCATGTTGAAGTCATTTTAGACTTACAGAAAAGTTGCAAAAATAGTACAGTGTTCCCTTAGCTTCTCCTAATGTTGACATCTCACATAACCAGAGTCCAGTGATCAAAACTAAGGACCGAACGGCGGTACAGTGCTGTTACCTGAAGGCCTTACTCAGATGTCACCACCTCTTCCTCAGTTGTCCCTTTTCTGTTCCAGGATCCAATCCAGGATCTTACATGGCATTTACTTGTCACGTCTCCTCAGGATCCTCCAGTCTGTGACAGCTCCTCATACTTTCCTTGTCTTTCATGACCTTGATATTTTTGAAGAGAGATTTTGGTAGAATGTTAGTTATTTTGTAGCATGCTCCTCCATTTGGATTTGTCTGGTATTTTCTCATGATTAGACTGAGGTCGTGTATTATCAGGAAAAAAAAACCCTGGGGTGGTCTGTCCTCAGTGTAGCATATCAGGGGAACATGCTGGCAGTATGTTTTACTACTTGTGACGTGATCCCTGGTCATTTGTCTAAGGTGGTATCTTCTGGATTTGTCTGTTATAAGGTCACTATTTTTCTCTCTGTAATTACAAATATCTTAGGCAAGCTACTTTGAGACCGTGCAAATATCTTGTTGTTCCTCAGACTTTTGCCCACTAATTTTAGCCTCCATCAGTGGATATTTCTGTGCTGTTCTAATGGCGACTTTATATTTCCCTCATTCCTTCTACATTTATGTTTCTAATGGCAAACTAACTTTTAATAATATCATGAAAAGGTTCATCATTTTATTTCGACAATGTTTGTTGAACACCTACTATATTCCAGGCAGTCTTCTATCCTCTATCATAAGATATGGGAGTGAACAAAATAGACAAAAATCTTTGCCTCCAGAGAATGGGGGAAGGGGGACAGATGATAAACATAATACATAAGAAAATAATCTGGAATATTAGGAGGTAATAAGTGCTTTGGGAAGAAATAAAGCAGGATAAGGGGGCTAGGGAGTTAGTACACAACTAAATATTAAAGAAGTAAAAGTAACACTTCTACTGAACATTTTCAGAGGTATTAGCAAGCTGTTCTGGCTGTGAGTAGCATTTACAGACACTGTGCACAAAGCATTGCCATGGTCCGCTGTTGTGGGAAGAGTGGGGAAAAGGGATTAGAAGACACAGGCCATGCTCTTGAGGAGCCTGGAGTCTGAGCCCGCGTGCCGCTTCTTTCTCTTCTTCCACTAGTGTTTACCCTGTGTCCACCTGGTCCCCATAGACTCACACTGTCTGTACAGCACTCTTTCTTTCGTTTTTCTTTTTTGCAGTACGCGGGCCTCTTACTGTTGTGGCCTCTCCCGTTGCGGAGCACAGGACCCGGACGTGCAGGCTCAGCGGCCATGGCTCACGGGCCCAGCCGCTCCACGGCATGTGGGATCCTCCTGGACCGGGGCACGAACCCGTGTCCCCTGCATCGGCAGGCGGACTCTCAACCACTGCGCCACCAGGGAAGCCCCGTACAGCACTCTTTCAATTTCATTTCTAAAATCAGGGAGTTCCCTGGTGGCCTAGTGGTTAGGATTCCAGGCTTTCACTGTCGTGGCCCGGGTTCAATCCCTGGTTGGGGAACTGAGATCCCACAAGGTGTGCAGCGCAGCCAAAAATAAAAATAAAATAAAATGAAATAAAATCAGCCCCTCAGGTGACTACCAAGAGTGAAGGCCCATCCCTTGTTGCCTCTTCCTTCCCAGCTTTTCTGTCTCATTTTCCCTATTTCAGATGGGGGATTGAAGAAACCCATCCTCCATCGTCATACATTGTCAATCTCCCATGAATAACATGGACACAGAATTTGACATGTTCCTACGGACCTTAGAGATGATTGAGTACAGTGTTCTCCTTTGGCTGATGAAATTGATCCAAGGAAGTTGGGTGTTGAGCTCAGATGGCATGGTCGTTAGCGCAGAAGACAAGGGGCGGCCTCAGGTCCAGGACTCACGCCACCTCACCGCATAGTCCAAGGCTCTCAGAACCCTTCACGGTGTTGGTGACTGAACACCCGTGTCTCTGTTGCAGGTGGTCAACAGAGGGGACCCCTATCCTCAGGAGGTGGGCGCCACTGTCCAGAGAGTCATGGATAAGCTGGGTTACTCCAATCCCTACAGACTGGTTTGGCAGTCCAAGGTAGGTGGCTTCCACACATCTGCAGGCAGTCAGCTCTCTTGAGGATGTGTATTTTAGGACATAGTTATAAAATGATTAGATTTGGCCCTTTCACGTAGGCAGAATGTTCTGTAACCTGACTGCTCCCATGAGCAGAAAGAACTCTGCAAGCAAATAAGAAGGAGGGAAAATCAAGTGACTACTGGAATTCCTCGATTCCATTGAAACAATAGATTTTTAATTGTAATCATAGGAATTGTTATATTTTGCCAATTTCGAGAAGGATTCAAGCTTAATATAGAAATACCAGAACCCATTAGAGAAGGTGTAAAACGTGGCCCTCACTCTTACAGGGAGGTGTGTGTATGTCCAGGGCAGTGGGCTGTGGTGAGACATGGGTCCCTGTGTGCATTCATCCTCCTTTCTCACAGGTTGGCCCGATGCCCTGGCTGGGTCCTCTGACAAACGAGGCCATTAGAGGGCTTTGTGAGCGGGGGAGGAAGAACATCCTTTTGGTTCCGATAGCATTTACCAGCGATCACATTGAAACGCTGTATGAACTGGACATCGAATACTCTCAAGTTCTAGCCAGCGAGGTAAGTGTGGTTATCAATCCCATTGTGATTTGTTTTAAAAGGAAACTCTCTCTGCAGTGATCTAATTGTGTCATTCAAAACTATTGTTCAGTATATATGTTTGCAGGTACTGTGGCCTCATTGTTCTGAATAATACTTCATCTGAGTACTGATCCGAACACATCAACTTAATCGCATGTTTGCAGTGGGAAAGCACTCTTGTGCCTTTGTGAAACCAGGCAGCCCAGGGATCACTGCAGGCGATATCATTTTGTTTAGTTTGAGTTACTATACCCCTTGAAAGTAATAAAAACTACATTTCCTTAAAAAAAAAATAATTGTACTTCTCACCAGTTTGGAGGAAAAGAATTTTCTTGTTCTATAATTCCTCTTCTTCGCCTAAGAGTGCCCTTTACTTGGGCTGTTACACTGCTTCTGGTTGGGTTTCGAGGCACATAGGAGTCATCGCCATTTAAGAGAAGGGCGTGGAATGAACACTGGAACAGTATGTGTAACTTCCTTGACCTCTGTATGTACTCACTTAATTAGCTCTTTGCTACTCTGTTGTGATCAGTCTGATTATTGAAATAACAAATACCATTCCGAGTTGTCTTGTAATGTAAGATGGATGTGATTGTCATTCACATGGACCCATCTCGGGGCTTCTGAGGGCCGGCCTGAAACCTGAGTCCACTTCTTAGCATTGTTTCTATGGTAACTGTGGAACCCTTGGGACCCAAGGAGCCCTTCCCTCTCATCTTCCACC
This sequence comes from Monodon monoceros, assembly GCF_005190385.1. Taxonomy (NCBI): domain Eukaryota; kingdom Metazoa; phylum Chordata; class Mammalia; order Artiodactyla; family Monodontidae; genus Monodon; species Monodon monoceros. The sequence continues at coordinate 16,649,924 of NW_021703765.1, forward strand.
AGACCTCTTGGCCCTGGTCACCCCACGTGTGATGGATGGGGCCCCGGCCTCGGAGGATACTTCACCCTCTCTGGGACCAGGTGGCAGGTGCAAGGAAGGGTGGAGAGTGGACTGGGGGAGAGCTTCAGCAGCACCCGACCCCACAGGTTTTTGTACGGATGTACTGGTCATCAGTCACACATTGATGAAGGTAGAGGGTGCCTAAGTTAGTTGTCAGTAGTTCTGATAAGGAATTTATGGGGAAGTTGTAGTTGGCTAACATGAGGTTGTAGGGTTGTCTATGGACTTCATTTGCCGATGCCTTCTAGGGACTTCCCCAGCAGTCCAGTGGTTAAGACCCTGCACTTCCACTACAGATACAGACAATCTCTGGTTGGGGAACTAAGATCCCACATGCCATGTGGCACAGCCAAAACAAAACAAAAAAATGATGCCTTCTATATCCCAGCAATGACCTTGGCTAATGGTGACCTTGCTAGAAAACTGAAGTGCAATGGTAGTTCATACCAGTGTATTTGGAAAACAAATTTTTGTTTGTATTGCATGATAATTCACATTCATTCATATAACCAAACTGAGGTCATTCCTTAGTAATCAAATGGATTATTAGTGACTAATATATTAGCCTATATAGAGAATAAAGAAAACCATCTACTACAATTAATTTCCTTATTTTGAAGGGAGAATACACTACATTTCAAACTGTTAACTTTCTCTAAAAAGTAGTTTGAAATTTTTGCCCAAAATAGAAATTATTGCTTTTTGATAATAAAAATAATAAAGAACTCATTTCAGAGAAGTGTGACATAGAGAGTAGAACTCACCCAGACTCTTACCCCTGAGAGATATGTTAATATTTTGTTAAAAATAAGTCCCCTTTTCCCTCTAAATGTGCGTGTATCTTAATGAAAGTGGTATTCTTCTACACATTTAGTAAAAATGGTATTTTATTCACACTGTTCTTGTAACTTTTTTTCCTCTTAAAAATGTATTATGTATACATTAAAAATGTATTAGTATACTTTTTCTTTTTTTTTTTTTACATCTTTATTGGAGTATAATCGCTTTACAATGGTGTGTTAGTTTCTGCTTTGTAACAAAGTGAATCAGTTATACATATACATATGTCCCCATATCTCTTCCCTCTTGTGTCTCCCTCCCGCCCTCCCTATCCCACCCCTCTAGGTGGTCACAAAGCACCGAGCTGATCTCCCTGTGCTATGCAGCTGCTTCCCCTTAGCTATCTATTTTACGTTTGATAGTGTATGTATGTCCATGCCACTCTCTCACTTTGTCACAGCTTACCCTTCCCCCTCCCCTCAAGTCCATTCTCTAGTAGGTCTGTGTCTTTATTCCTGTCTTATCCCTAGGTTCTTCATGACATTTTTTTTTTCTTAAATTCCATATATGTGTGTTAGCATACGGTATTTGTCTTTCTCTTTCTGACTTACTTCACTCTGTATGACAGACTCTAGGTCCATCCACCTCATTACAAATAGCTCAATTTCGTTTCTTTTTATGGCTGAGTAATATTCCATTGTATATATGTGCCACATCTTCTTTATCCATTCATCCGATGATGGGCACTTAGGTTGTTTCCATCTCCGGGCTATTGTAAATAGAGCTGCAATGAACATTTTGGTACATGACTCTTTTTGAATTATGGTTTTCTCAGGGTATATGCCCAGTAGTGGGATTGCTGGGTCATATGGTAGTTCTATCTGTAATTTTTTAAGGAACCTCCATACTGTTCTCCATAGTGGCTGTACCAATTCACATTCCCACCAGCAGTGCAAGAGTGTTCCCTTTTCTCCACACCCTCTCCAGCATTTATTGTTTCTAGATTTTTTGGTGATGGCCATTCTGGCTGGTGTGAGATGATATCTCATTGTAGTTTTGATTTGCATTTCTCTAATGATTAATGATGTTGAACATTCTTTCATGTGTTTGTTGGCACTCTGTATATCTTCTTTGGAGAAATGTCTATTTAGGTCTTCTGTCCATTTTTGGATTGGGTTGTTTGTCTTTTTGTTATTGAGCTGCATGAGCTGCTTATAAATTTTGGAGATTAATCCTTTGTCAGTTGCTTCATTTGCAAATATTATCTCCCATTCTGAGGGTTGTCTTTTGGTCTTGTTTATGGTTTCCTTTTCTGTGCAAAAGCTTTGAAGTTTCATTAGGTCCCATTTGTTTATTTTTGTTTTTATTTCCATTTCTCTAGGAGGTGTACATTTAAGATGTTTCTAATTTTTTGCTTTCATAAACTGCTCTGTAATAAACATCATTTTTCCAATTATTTTCTTAGAAATAATTCCTAGCAATGGAATGTAAATGTTGATACATATTTTATTGGATTGTCCTACAGAAATACATCCTTTAAGCCTCCCATGAACAGTGTTTGAGAACACTTGGGACTCCCCTGGTGGTCCAGTGGTTAAGGCTCCTCACTTCCACTGCAGGGGGCACGGGTTCGATCCCTGCTCGGGGAACTAAGATCCTGCATGCCGTGCAGTGTGGCCAGAAAGAAAAAAACAGTTTGAGAACACTGACCAACTGGTTATCCTGCTGTTACTTCTACATGAAGTTTTGGAATATGATCAATCTCTTTTTAAATTGAGAACTATGTGTTTGCTGAATCTCACCATTTTCCCCTTCCCAGTCTTCTAACTTAAAAGATAAAGCAACAAAAAAGCCATCAGCATTTCAGAAAGGGAAAGAGAAGATCCTAGCTACCTGAGTAAATAAGAATTAGATACTTCTCAGTTATTTGGGGGATAATTAGCTGGAATCAACTGGATATTTTTGGAGAGGGGAGCAGGGATGGTTGTAAACAATCCTTAGGTTTTTAATTTAGATTTTTCTATGTAAGAATATATTTAAAAACCCAACTCTGCGTATTGGATCCAATCTAGTTTCAATATACATTAAATTAATTTACCTCTTTTGGCACTTGGAATCAAAACGTGTAAAAATTTAAGTCATTAAAGCAACATTCTGCTTAGGTAGAATCTGTAAAAGTATGCATTAGAAAGGTAGACTAAAATAAGAATGGTAAGCAGATTTAAATTACTTGAGTATTCTATCAGATACAAACCTCAAAAATGGTTTGGAAACAAAGCACCCATGGGAAGGTAATGCGATGAGGGAAGGAATAGAAATTGAAGAGCAATTTTAATATAAAGGGGTGAAAATCAGCAACTATGTCTGGTCCCCGGACTGTTTTTCATTTCTGGGTAGTCTGGGAACACTTTGGTACTAAGACTTCGAGTTGTGTTTGTGTATGTGTGTTTATTTATTTATTTTATTTTTTGTAGCAGTTTCTTTAAAAAAAAATAAAAGGAAAATAAAACTTGTATGTCTTTTTCCTCCCTTTTCTCATTTGATTTCAGTGTGGGGTTGAAAACATCAGAAGAGCAGAGTCTCTTAATGGAAATCCACTGTTCTCGAAGGTATCTCTAGTGTTACAACCATTTTAGTAGAACATGTTGGAGAGCAGTCCTCTGAGAAACTCTTACAGAATATTGGTTTTCTCACATATTAGAACATTTTGAGTTCCAATTAATTACAAAAATAAAATCGAATCCCTTATGCTCTCGCTCTTTTCTCCTTTAGAGAGCCCCCGTTTTCTTATTTCTACCCATCTATCACTATGTCTAATTAAAAATCTGCCTTTCAGAGACAAGGTTCAGCAGGTGGGGTGAGAGGATTTCCTTTTCTAAAACCTGTATTTGAAACTTTTCTCTAAGCTGAGAATTCTTAAGAAAGGAAGACATCATAGAATTGGGTTCAAAGGGTTCATAGGTTTTGAATGAAAAGAAAGTGGCTCCTCTGGGGAGATGGGCGAGGGGAGGTGTGGGAAGCTGCGGCCGCTCTGCTGCTGATGGGTCTCTCCTGCTTGTTGTCTGTCTCCAGGCCCTGGCCGACTTGGTGCACTCACACATCCAGTCCAACGAGCGCTGCTCCACGCAGCTGACCCTGAGCTGCCCGCTCTGCGTGAATCCCGTCTGCAGGGAGACCAAGTCCTTCTTCAGCAGCCAGCAGCTGTGACCCCGCCAGGGCGCCGCGGGGGTTTGGCAGGTGCCCAGCCTCCAGACACCTCCGAGGTGGAGGAGGATGTATTTAGCATTAGGGAGGGAGTCACATTGATGTGGGCGTAGCCTTTGGCCACAAATTGTGTACCTTCTTGAGGAATGGACTCTGAAATCCTTATTGAGGGGTATTTTTATAGACCAATACAGTAAGCATTTATAGTTCCCCTCTCTGGGTTAAGTTACTAGTTTGGAATGTCCACTAGGCTATTTTAAAAATGAGTTTTAAAAATTTATCTTATGAGATGCACACGTATTTTCAATGCCGATTTTGGTTTTATTGCCCCCCAAAACCCCTGCAGGGGTACGGAGAGTGCCCTCTGTGGGGCTGTCAGAGTGAGTGAGGTCTGTTTACAATCTCATACTTGTTTTTTAAAGTGAACATAGTTGAGTAAATGAAATATAATTTGAAAAAAGAAAGGGTACCTAATCTTTCCGTCAGCCCGTGGGTTACAGGATGCTGGTCCGGTGATGTGGTTCCTACAGTGGCTGCTCTTGCCGGTGACGTCACTAGTAATCGGTCATTTTGGTCCTTGTATGTGAACCTCACTTTCCTCACCATGAAACCGAATCAAGTGTAGGTTCCAAAAGTGCTTTGAGATTCCCCAGGCACACAGGGCTGATAAACGTGTAGCAATCCCGCATTTGTCCTCCCCACCTTGGTGGGAATCGTTGGTGCCACAGGAGAGGGGGGCTGGAAATGCTAATGAAGGGCTTCATGTCCAGAGCTCCTCTCAGGACCTCGTGGACATTTCCATTGAGCATCTTCTTCATCTTGGTTGAATGTCCCCTTTCCACATATTTGTTTGAAGATTTATTTTATAAAGTCAACGATGTTTGGTAACCTCAAATTCTTAATTTACAATTTTTATTATAAAAATTATATAACCGTGCTATAGGAAATTTAAAAAATAGAGAAAAGGAAAATAACCACTCTAATGCAACAAATATGATTCATATTATTGTATTTCACGTTAGTCTTTTCCTGTGGATATCTTAGATGCCATTGTAACCTTGAATTTGTGAGTGAAAAGTTGTCCTAAAATGTAGAAATAATGTAGGATCAGAGTCAGATCTTCTATACCTGGATTTATATGGATTTTAAAAATCTCTGATGGATCCATAGTGAATTTGTAATAATTACTTTCTCTTTCCTTTAAGCCTTACAACTTTGTTCTTTGAAAGTGCCTTTCTTTTTTTTTTTATTTAAGCCAGTGAAAGTATTAGTGGAGTCATAGATCTTCTATATTCAGTATTTACTATATTAATAAATATGACATCATTAAGGTTTTAACCAGTCTGATTCATTCTCTCTGTTAAATCAAAAGTAATCCAAATTCATTACTAATCAAAATTATTAAATAAGAGGAATTTACTTGGTAGTACAAGAAAAGTAACATGCCATCCACGTTAGTTAATAGTTTTCCCACACTGATAACAGCTCTGAAATTTGAGTAGCATCTACACTTTTTTTTTCCAAATTGGCTTTCCTTTTAGTAGATTGTGTTTCCAGAAGAGGGTACAAGGCATAGACAGTTGTTTAGAATTTTCCTCTTCTGTTTCCACGCACTTTGGGGGGACTAGGTTCAAGGTAGGCTTTGAGTGACCTTGGCGGGATGGCGTAAGGAGCAACTCGTGTGTTAGCCAGAGGGCAGAGTTTAAAGCTGGCGGCCATAAGAAAGAACTAACATTTGTGTGTGTACACGTGCGCTGGTGTGTAAGCCTAGAGCCCTTGATTGCACCCTTGGTACTGCATCTCTAAGCTCTCAACCCAGCCTATAAAACCCCTTCTGTCGGATCCTGAAGATGGCCCAGGAACATGCTTCCCAACATTGGGTGGAAATGGGAAATTCATTGAGATGTTGCAAGCTGGAAAAAGAAAATTCTGAGTTGACCCCAAAACTAGTGTCCTAAATTAAGGTCGTTCAGTTTCTCCGTCTTAATATGGAAATCCTCAGAGAAAGACAAAAGCTAATCTTTTCTTTCCTTATTTCTAAAAATTATAAAATTAAAAACATTTCATCAAGGTTGTACCCCAGACTTTGTAAATATCATTCCTAGGAGTGTTGTTCTAATTGCCTAATAATAGAGATTCCATTGTAAAAAAACCCCTTCAGTAACTTCTCCCAGTCCAGATGGCCTTCTGTGACATTCAGCTTTCTTTTTATAGAAGCTAGCATCATAAGGTTTCAGGGAATGTACATCAAATGAATTAAGCCTGAATATCTGATGGCTCAAGAAACCTGAATTCTGCTTAAATCATTGCCAGTTGAAATATTTAATCATGTCATAATTATATTGAAGTTTTGTATGCTTGCTTTCTAACATTCCTGGTTAATTCAAACAGTGGCGCCTGAAAACTTGATCTTTTTTTTTTTTTTTGCTGGATTTCTTCCAGCTGGACAGTTGTGTGGTATGACTATTATCTAATCTTTGCCTTAAAAGACATGCTTCTTTTCTTAATACACTTATTTTGGAAAGTATAAAGTGTGCCAAGCCATAAGGCACCGAGGTGAGTGGTGGGTACCGGTGGGCAGTCCAGAGAAAGAAGCTGATGCTGTCAGTATTCGCTGGATGGCACCAACGTGACAAGCAACGGCAGTGGGCGCCCTTTAGCGGAACCATGGCTCCCAGCGTGAGATGAGTCTTAGGAGGGCTCTGGGGAGTGGGTGACCTCCAGAGAACACATTCACAATCTAGGCTCCCAGGAGAGGAAGAAGTGCTCCTGCTTTTGCTGTGGGAATCTTATTAAGCCTTTCTACAGGGAAGAGGAGGTGGAAAACAAATGCACCCGTGATAATCAGTTTCTTACAATACACTCTGATAGTATCGGCTTAATCGTTTTTAGCTGAAATCATTAGCTTCCATTTTTAGCATTAACAGCTCCTGGCTAAATTAGTCTACGGTAAGCCATTAGGAGGGATGTTGGAATTAAAAACATCTTTGGAAAAAAGCCTGGTTTGAACCTGTGTTATAAGCCCTTGGGCAGGAGTCGCTGGGTCCTGTTTCTGGTTGTTTGACAGCTGTCACTCTGATGTTCCAGGTGCTCTCTCAGCAGCCTGCTCCTGAAATGAAATCGCGCAGGCCGGCTTTTTTCCTTCCACTCTCCCCAAGGGGTTGAAGCTTTACTTTCCTGACATATTAAGAAGTAATAGATTTTACCCTGAGAATTCATGAGGTATTTTTACCTTTTCCGTATTTAAAAAAAAATTATATACATGAGATGGGATTAACTGCACAGGCATACAAGCAGGGGCTTGCTGGCCAATTGTTAAAATTTCAGGTTGTTACACATAGCAATTATTAAAAGTGTTATATCTTACAGTTTAATTATATTTTAAAAAGTAACAAATACTCAAAAATCATTTCCCTATTATTTTACTATATTTTATCATCTTTATTCTAGAGGTTATTTATGCTTATGACACCTATATGGTGAAAATACTATATAATGATGATGAGCTACTGTACGTCTCCAGCTTTGTTCAGTGACCGTGTTGGTAGCTTGAAATTGGCTACAGTAGGGCTATTTACGTTTGGAAATCAGCAAATACTACAACTTAGGGCTTCCTTGATTGTTTTGTTGATTACCTAGACTTAAAGTGGTGGAAAAAATGTTCATACATATTAAAAGTTGTCATGTCTCTAGCCATTACATCGTGAATAGCACGAAAATTTGAGGAAATATCCTCCCATTATGTGAAAACTAATAGCCGATTTATCCAAGTGAAGTTTTGATATACAAAGTTGTTTTACGTTTGTATCACTCATTAATGTAAATGAAAACATCAGCATTCATGGCAGAACTATATAGGGTGGCTACAGATGCGAGAGCTTGATAAAAGTCAACGAAAGCATTCTTTGAGAATTGATTATATGGAATTTATGGTAAAGAGAATTATGTATTTTATTATTACTTGTAAATTGTGCATCCTATATCTTTTATACTGGTAAAAGTTATAATAAACATACCCACATGTACGTATAGATTGTTTTTTCAGAGAGCTGGTTGGTGACCATTTACCAAAACACTACTGCCTCAAACGGAACTTTTCTGGGATGATGGACGTGGTCTATGTGGATCGCATACTTGCGTTGTTCCCAGATTCATTATATATAGAGAGGTAGCTCGCTCTGTAGATTGCTGTCTCTTTAGAGTGGAAGCTACCCCATGGTTACTAGAAATTTTAATCTTTTTAGTAAGATGCCAGTTGTGTCCAAAAAAATCCCACGGGCCTGTTGTACTAACAGGGGCCCTGAGAGGCGAAGGTTTGCTTATATCTGATAAACATCCTTATAGACAGAATCTTTGGACATATTTTCAGTCATTTCCGCAGGAAATATCCCTTAGAAGTGGGTTTTCTGGATCAAAGGATATTTATGCAGATTTTAAAAAGAGGATTAAATGAGATCACATGCCCAATGTATTTAGTAAGGTGCAGTGTTTGGGTGGGGTGTGTGTGTGTGTGTGTGTGTGTGTGTGTTAAAGGCCCAATAAATGGTAGCTATTATTGACTTGTGTTACTCACTTGGTTAGCAGACGATGGCTGTCTTGTTCTCAGTGTGACTTTATTCTAGGAGGTGGAATTTTACTGTGTTGTTTTTTCATGAAGATGTGATGGCAGAACGAATGTTATCCTCAAAGGTCAGAGCATTCACAGAGCCTCTAGGAATCAGGGATCAATTCTCTAGTCCTGCCTTTTATGTTCCTTGTTGCATTTACTTTGGGTCACTTGCCCTGAGAAGGTCACAGGTAGAGAGAGAAGAGACAGACTCTAAAGCTGTCGATCCTCCTTCATCAGTAACTTTGCAAAGAGTTTGAATGTTGGGAGAAAGTTGAGTTTCAGGTTTAAACAACTTGGGGGATTATGTGTGGATTTCACTTACCCTTTACGGGTCTGCAGGTACCTGAGAGTTGCCTGTGTGTGTCCCGCCTGCCAGCCTGTCGCCGTGTGGCTCTCAGAGGGCAGGGCCGTCCATCAAAGCCGGGCCGGCCTCCAACTCAGGTAACCACTGCACTTACACAATTGTCCCTTTAAGAAACGTCAGCAGGGAATGTGTTCCTTCCTGTTTCTGCGCTTCTGAAGGTTTTCATGTCCATGCTAACCCACTGCGGGTCTGGGCCAAGGCCAAGTTGCCCATCAATATTGTAAAGTAGCAGCGTTATAAAATTTATGGAAGACGCACAAAGGACAACTCCCTGAAGTGACCAGCCTGCTGAGAGGGGATATTGGATAAAAGGGGATTTCCCACTTGGAAACAGTGTGACATCAAGTGCCCAGCTGGGGAGACCCTTTATACTCGTGGGCTCAGAGCTTGGGGAAGAAGGAAATCTGACCTGGTTTCAAATCCCACCTACAACTGTTAATTTATTTGGTTATCTATTAACAGTCTCCTGGCAGCTTACTTTTATGTTTAAAATTAAGTGCTTGATTGATTATTTTATGGAACAGTGATGGGCTGTTGTTCTATACATAAACCAACCCATTAGTGGGCTCTCTCATTACTGATCTCTTTCCTTCTTTCTTGGTTCATTTTGTGTGTGTGTGTGTGTGTGTGTGTGTGTGTGTGTGTGTGTGCGTGCACCTGAAGGTTGGGAGAGCTGGAGGAAAGGACTCTTTGTTCTGGGCTTGTATACATTCCCCAAACTACACATCCACAAGGATTTTCCAGCGTCCAAGGATTAATTCTCAGCATGATTCACAGGTACAGGCAGAGTCCCAGAGAATCTGTTATTATGCTGATTTCATTTTATCAAAAAATCTTAGCATAAGCTCTTATTTTTAAAAACCTCTACTCTCCTTTTATCTGCTTTCGGAGACATCTTCAAATCTTTCTGTCTTTCTAAGATTTGCGTCTGATGGTTGGGACTCTATTATTATTTTAAGTTGGGTTTATTAAGTATTAAATAGGTACTCAGAGATATCTGTAAGGGAGAACCTGCTGACTCCTGTGCTCGGGAAGGTTTCTCGTGGTCTGGCTGCTTGCTGGTCTCTCGGCCCTTGCGGTGGACAGGGGTGGCCTACACTGGCCTGACCTCCCAGAATGTTCATCTCTGGCCATCAGAACAGTATTGTTCCAGGCTCCTCAGAGCAGCACATACAAAGCAGGATCTGACCTGTGTTCTGCCTGAAAAAGGTTGGGAAACGCTGGAAAGAGGTGTCAAGGATGACAGTCGAATGCACCTCTGTGTCCACAGTACCGTGTAAGAAGTAAACCGTGTTGTTCTTTTTCTAAGCTGCCCTCATTTGGGGTAGATGGTCCTTCCGATCTATAGATGAGAAGAACAGGTACAGGGACAGGTGATCCAGTCCATCAGCCCTCCCTGCTGCTTTGCCTGTCATCTTAGAAGATCCATCTTAGAAGGAAGTCCAGCTCCCTTCATCTCACAACCCGAGGGTTCATCGTGAATAAACAAGCAATCTGTACCGTGGACCATACTTTAAGTAAGAAGCATGTCCCTAAGATTTCTATGGAAGCGGGTTTTGTAAATCTAATTACATTTTTCTTTCCTCTCCTTTTTTTTTTGTGGCCATGCTGTGCGGCTTGTGGGATCTTAGTTCCCCGACCAGGGATGGAATCTGTGCCCCCTGCAATAGAATTGCGGAGTCCTGACCACTAGACCGCCAGGGAAATTCCTAAATCTAATTACATTTAACATGTATTTTGGGAGGCAAAGGAATCTAAAGGGAAGCATCAACAAAGTAAAGAATGTTTCTCTAACACACTCTCACCTCGGCTAATTTGTAAATCTGGGTTTTGGACTCAGGCTAGAACATGTCTGGGGTCAGTTGCCAAGTCTTCCTGAGAAAGAAACTGGGCTCCATTAGGCAAAAAGTAGATGGAATAATAGTCCAAAAAGCCATTATTAGAAGCCGTATAATGGTAAAGGACATGAGGACGGCACGTTGGTGTCTGGGCTGGGGGGGGGGTGCTAATTTTCCAGGTGGCCTTTTCGTTCTCATCCCTCCTGCAGGAATAGAAATTTCAGTTTGACAGGACCTGCTGCTGCAGCACACAGATAGGGTCGGCTCCCTCTGGATCCACAAGTCCTAAAAATGCGCACAACTTTTCCGAGAGGAAATCCTTATTCCATCTCATCTCAGTTCGCGAGGGCTGCTGTAACAATGTACCTCAAACTCAGTGGCTTAAAAATCCCAGAAATTTATTCTGTCTCTGTTTGGAAAGCAAGTCCAAGGTGCTGGCATGGCTGTGCTCCCCACAGAGGCTCTAGGGAGGACCTTTCCTCGGCTTTTTCAGCTTCTGGTGGCGCCAGGTGTTTCTTGGCTTGTGGCTGCATCACTTCAATCTCTGCCTCCATCTTCCCCTGGCTTCTCCTCAGTGTCTGCATCTTCGCTGTCATCTCGGACAGGGAGATGTGTCGTTGGATTTAGAGCCCACCAGGGTAGTCCAGGGTGATCTCACCTTAAGATCCTTCATTACATCTGCAGGGACTCTTTTTCCAAAATGGGTCACATCCTAGGTCCTGTGGGTTAAGCCACAGACATGTGTTTTAGGGAGATCCCTTTCAACCCCCTGGAGCCCCCGTCTTGCCTTTCCCAGAAGCCTCTCCCACATGTGCCTCAGGATCTGGGATGCTCCCATCTCCTGCTTTATGGTCAGAGCATAGAAATGGGGTCCCAGGGCTGAGGTGGGTGGTTACAAGCACAAGCCTGGATTCCAACAGGACCTGGAACCCAGCCCTGGCTCCCCATGTACCAGACATGAGACCTGAGTAACCAAACCTCTCAGGATGCTGGTTCCTCATCTCTAGGATAAGAGTAATATCTACTAGCAGCTTGTTGTAAAGAAAAACCGAGATGACAGGTAAAAAGCAAATGCTGTGGACCAGAGTGATCACTCACTATGGTAGCCATTATTATGGGCTGGGAATGGAGGAACCTGGGTGCTTCCATCTTGCCTGGTCCCGGTTAGCCACGAGACCTCTGGTGGGTCCTGCCCTCTCTGAGTATAAATGAAACAGATAAAGAGGCAGTGCTCTGACAAAGTGATGCCCAGCCCTTTCCAGCCACAGTGGCCTTGAACCCTCAACCAGGCAGAAACTACCCAGGAGTGCTCCGAGGCTCTGGCAGCTCTCAGTTTTGACCAGCTTTAGTGGAGTTCCTATATACTCTTAGACTGGGCTTCCAAAATAGTGTGGGGAATTTTGCAGCCCATTTAAAAATAATGTTTGCTGCTCAGTTATCCTTTGGAAAATGGTTTTGGTGGGTTGTACTTCACTTCCTGAGAAGGAAGCAGGTTATGGGATTCCTGAGTTAAAGAACAGGGTTAGAGAGCCAGCTCTTTAGTCCATTCTCCCGTGTCGAGGTACGATTGTCCAGAAACAGAGGACTCATGACAGATTAGAGGTTGTCCTGGCACCTGAGCAGAGCCTGTGCTGAGCAGGCCCTAGGAAGGCACAAGTGCGATTTGAATTTACAGATGAAGAAATCGAAGCTCAGAGAGGTGAGGTGACCTGGCCAAGGTCACACAGAGCTGGTCTTCCAACTCTCAGACCAGCATTCTTTCTTTCTAGGGTTCTTATTTCATCCACAATGACTTTTAGGTCCCACTGTTCAGGACACATTGTTATTCAACGCAGTTGTGCTCCTGTTCAGATATCATTAAAAATTTAGTCACCCCTCCCAGGGAAATGACCATCTGATGTGAAGTTAAAAGGAAAGGAGGAGGCTGTATGAGATAGAGCAGAAAGAAAATTCTTCCAAATGGAGGGTCTGCGATGAGGGCCTGGATGATCCTATATAATGTTTCCATTTCACAATAGAAGACACATTTTATTTGCAAACCAAATCTTTATTTAAAATGATAAGGCACATCTATGTTTTTCTCCCCGTGGTCTAGTCTCTGAACAGAACTTTTGCTCATACAAGGTTACTGGGCAACGTTCTCAAGATCTGTTCATCAGTTTCCCAGCACCAGCATCTTCTCTGGCTAAGCTCGATATCCTTTGATGCATATTTTTTAAAGAAATGAAACTGCTATAGTAATAAACAATGAGAGCACTGCCTGTTCAGCTCCCGAACTATTTGAATTGTATTTCTCATCAATTCAGAAATTAGTCTGACCTTTGCCCAGGGGCATGTGTGCCAGGTATTAAGGGCTGATGAGGGACAATCTGTGTGGTATGGGAGGTGACATCTGTTCTGCAGAACATGACCTGCTTTGTGGGGCTAACCTTTCACCTATCTGACACGTCCTTGTCTTTCTTATTGGCTGTTTGATCCACTGCCTCTCAGCCTGTTTCTGAGAACGGTTCTGGTGGCCAAGGAGAAAGCCCTTGGCCTTTGATGGGCCTCACACATCTGTCCACGGCAGGCTTCGCCGCTGGGCAAAACTTCGGAAAGGAAAATGCTTGATTTTCGAATGGTGGTGGCGTATTGACCAGCGTGTGTGTGTGTGTGTGTGCGCGTGCGCACGCACACGTGCCCTTGCATGTGGATGGGTGGGGGACGAGGGGAGGAAACCAATTTATAAATCACATCTTACAAATCCTTCCATTTTGAGCAGGTTGTAAACTCATTTCTTTGCTCTTCTCAAGCTTTGGTTTATGTGTTGGGATCATGGGATTTGTGTTCCTTCTTCTGGTCTAAGTTTGGGTTTAGCAAGATGCTCCATAAAAATGTTCAGTAATTTGCATGCTCTGGGCTGATTGAGTTGCATCCTTCATATGACCATTTTTAGATGGATTGTCGCTGTGGGCCTCTGTCCTTTTGTTTTCTGGGGTTCAGAGGTTACATCAAAAACCTCCCTGCCTGCTGCCTGATGTGACCTTTGAACTCCAAAGGGCACAAGATCATGAGGCCATAAAATCAGGCACAAACACTAAAGGTGTCATTCTGATTGACCTCCGAGGACAGGAGTTTAGGGCTGGATCACATGATTCCGGGTGGAGGAAATACTGAGAGAGCAAAAAAGCAGGGAGCACTGCACTTGTGAATCTCAATCCATGGCCAGGAAGGATGTGAGAGAGCCTCGGGGGAGGGACATTACGCCAATTGCTAAAAATGTCAGCTGCATCTTTCTCAGCCATTTCTGGAAGGACAGTCCCAAGAGTATGCAGCGGCCCCAATCTGAGCCTGCTGGGTGGAAGATGTTATTTTTTAATTCATCTTAACCAGGCTCACTTTTCTGTGTGCTGCCTGCCTTGGCCAGCAGGAAGGCGGCAGGAAGTTATCAGGAGAGGGTCTCTGTGCTGACATTCAGTGTTCAAGCTCTCAGGAAGGACGCAAACCAAGGCTGAAATCTGAGAGCTGCTGCCTGCCCGGCGTGGAAAGAAGACTTCTATATTAGCCGCTGTTTTTTTTAAAAGGGGAAGAAGCACGGGCTCAGTGTCCAACCTCCCCAGAGTCTGTCATTACAAAGGGGAGAAATCTATTTGGAATAATGATAAGGGTCTCCTTTTGGCTGGCTAGCATTTCAGGGCAAACCAAAACAAACATGCAAGGAAAACGCAGTGGAGCCCTGCGGGGCCCAGGTGGAAAGTGAGGGTTCAGGCTCCTTGACACCAAATAAATTATCCAGAATATTCTAAAATCATAAATGGGCTGCTACTGATTTATGCTGAGGTTTCCAAGATCTTTCAAAAATGCACGTGAGGAGCGTTTCCACTCCGCAGCGGCCTGGGAAATGCTCCACGGCAGCAGGAAGGACCGGAGCCCAGCCCGGCTCAAGACCTGCAGCTGCAAATAAGATGCCGAGGTGGGAAAAAGCCTGTAAACGGGATCAGAAGTGGGTGAGAGGGGTGTCCTTGGAGAGAGGTCAGGGTCCACTCTGGATTGCACAGAGGGGGACACTGAGTCCCATGACGAAGGTGACCCCGAGATATCTGTCCCCAGATGTTGTTCTCACACCCAAACCGAGTGGAGGGAAGGGCCGTTTTTTTTGCGGTACGCGGGCCTCTCACAGTTGTGGCCTCTCCCGTTGCGGAGCACAGGCTCCGGATGCGCAGGCCCAGCAGCCATGGCTCACGGGCCCAGCCGCTCCGCGGCATGTGGGACCCTCCCGGACCGGGGCACGAACCCATGTCCCCTGCATCGGCAGGCGGACTCTCAACCACTGCGCCACCAGGGAAGCCCTGGGACGTTTTCAAAGGAGCAGAGATGTGTGGAAATCTGAGGTCCCGCCTCAGGGGCACAGAAAGGGACGCTCCTGGCCTGAAACTCTGACCAGGGGGCTGTGGGTTTGAGGACATTAGAGGGCCAGGCAGATATTTGAGAATTTTAAGCTAAATACTTGAGAGTCAGCTGAAGCTAAGGAATGAGGGTCCACGAAGGGATGCTAGAGGGAGAATGGGGGGACTGGGGGCGGCCAGTAGGCACGAGAAGAGCCTCAGAGGGAAGAGGGCGCTCACTAGGACGGTGGGTTCTTCTCAAGCTGGGGAGGGATTTGCAAATGTGAGACAGAATGCAGGAAGGACATTTTCTCTGGAACGGCTAGGTTTCATACTTGCTGCAGGCCCTGGGCATTTAGGGATTAGCTCCCAGGAAGAGCCGAGCTGCTGCAGCAAAACTCTTACCTGTCTCTACCTCTTAGAGCAGCTTTTTTGAAGGTGGGGCCTGGTTCCACTGAGAATTGACTGAGTTTGGAGTATCTGATGCACCAATGTCTTTGAAAGGTGGCATCCGCCCAGGGATGAGACCGGGTCTCCTGTCATCTCTGATCACCTACGTCGTCTCTTGACATCTGCTCCATCGGAGGTCAGAGGGCCCTTTAGACCGGTGGCGGTTTAAAGACCCCGAGTTTCCCTGGTTGGCCTGCTAGAGAGAGAAGTCACCCTGTCGGGGAAGGGGGTAAACCCCAAGGCTGCAGGAGAGCAATGAATGGAGGATGATTTAGATTGGCTGCTGGAGCAGGTTGGAGAGAGGGCAGAGAACAGCTTCTCTTTCACAGTGGGGTGGGGAAGATGCTCCTTCAAGCGCCCACACAGCTGGTTACCTTGGTCTGTGGGCCTGCGGTGTGCTGCCTGCACACCACTGTTTGAAGCCCACCTTTCCTCAAAAGACCTGGTTAAATACCCACCCACCTCCAGGAAGTCTTCCTGGGCCAGCCAGACCAGAGTGAGCTTTCATTTCTGATCATGTGGAGTACCATTCATTCAGCGTGTATTATGCTTTGTTTCCTACTGTCAATTAAATAGACGGCACAGGGACATATGCATTTTTATGTGTATTTATCTACATCAACAACTAAATCCTCCTGCAGCTTAATTAAAGGCTCCTCCAGAGCAGGACATGTGTCTCTCCTCTCACTCATCCCCCTCTCTAAAAATATTTATTGGTTAATTGATATATTGACATCTCAGGTGCACCACACATCTTCCTTGGGTGGACGTTGATCTTATTAGAAGCTTAGAAGAACAATGAGTGCAAATCCTCCCCAGCTTCCCTACTTCAACGCTCCGTGAGTCAATGGATGTGTAGAACATCCACCCAAATGACAGCACCGTCCCATGTCACTTCCACACAGTGGTGCTCTTGGAAGGTCCAGGGCATAAGAGAATTCAGTTTTGGTGGCTGTACAGGGTGAATCAGGCCAGAAACCGGGGCTCTGACACCTGGACCCCACCCTCAGAGATTCTGATGTAAGTGGTCTGAGTTGCGACCTTGCTGTAAGTATTTCTGGCAAGCTCCCCAGATAGCTCTAATGTGTAATCAGGGTTGGGGATCACTGGTCCGTATGGTAAAGTAAGACTGGCTCCTGGCTCCTGTGTTTACCTGTTACAGTTTGCACCCACACAGGTCTGCAGTCTCTCTCAATTCCAAATCAGTGGGAGAGGACATTTGATTGGCTGAGCTTGGGATCAGGGGTCCACTTTGGTCCAATTAGCCATGGCCGGGGTGGCAGTGGTAGCGGTAAAGTCATGAATTACCAACCAGGCAATCGCTACTACTTTAAATTTGGAGTCTGTTTCCCAAGAGTGGGAGGTTGTGAGCTGGGAAGACATCCCCAGAGATGACCGGTACTCCCTGTGCCATTACAGTATCAAATTGTTTTGAGGTCTGTGAGCTCTTCAAAGACAGAGCCTGTCATTTGGGGAAACCCCATGTATTAATCATCGTTTTTATTTTCTACATGGTGTGATGCTTTGACATCTTGGGGCCTTGAAGACCAGGAAGAAATTGGCCCTCCCAGTGTTAGCTAATTCCTAGAGCTAGCAAACAACTGTCTGCAAGCATGCCTTTGATATGCAAACCAGCCAATCCCCAAGTCCATACACCACACTCACCTCCTTTCATCAGGCTCCACAGTCTAGGACATTATCCTCTGGTCCTAAATCACCCCAGGTCTGGGTACCAGAGAAGTGGGGACCACCTCTCTATAGCTCAGAGCCTGTGGAAGTTCTTCAAGCTATCCAATGCCAAGCTTGCTCCGCTGCTCACCCTGCCTCACCCATTCCTCCCCATGAAAACCACCATAAAGGACTTCCCTGGTGGCGCGGCGGTGAAGAATCCACCTGTCAATGCAGGGGACATGGGTTCGAGCCCTGGTCGGGAAGATCCCACATGCCACGGAACAACTAAGCCCGTGCGCCACAACTACTGAGCCCGCGTGCCACAACTATTGAAGCCTGCACGCACCTAGAGCCCGTGCTCTGCAACAAAGAGTAGCCCCTGCTCGCTGCAACTAGAGAAAGCCTGCGCACAGCAACAAAGACCCAACGCAGCCAAAAATAAATAAATAAAATAAATAAGTTTATAAAAAAAAAGGAGAAAAGAAAACCACCATAAAGACACTTGCCCTTGCTTTCTCCTTGCTTCTTCTGCCTCCTGACTGATCCTGGCGCTTCCCTGTGTGGCCCTGCTATGGCATGGTGTGGTGTGGCATGGTGCACACCCTCCTCTTGGGAACTATAAGGATCAAACTATCTTTTCTTTTTCACGTTTGTATTCATCCACATAACAGCCACGCAGAGCATCTTATGTAACACTTTTAGCATCCCAGAAATTTCCTTCGTACCCCTTGAAAGTCAACACCCACCCACCCGGAGGTAACCCCTATTCTGACTTCTGTAAGTTTTAGATGTTCTTGAACCTCATGTCAATGGAACTCTTTTGCATCTGTCTTCTGACACTCATCATTATCTCCAAGATTCATTCACGTCATTGCATGTATTTGTAGCTTGTTCTCTTTTTTTTGCTGTGTAGTATTCCACTGCATCAAGATGGAATCTATAGGACTTGCTGATGGGTGTCAGAAACTGTCTTTTAGGGGCAGTTATCTCCTGATCTGTTAGCCTCACTGAACCCGAATTAAAACCAAAATCCTTGGTACATTTTAAAACACCCCAGCACCTGGCACAGTGCCTGTCACAGAGAAGGTGAGTGATAAATATTTGTTGAATTGAATGGGTTGACTTGGATGAATGCATGGATGGATGAGCAGACCCTTGAGAATCTAGTGGGGGCACGGCTGTGCCGTGATATGCTTGATCCAGCCCGGGGGATGGATGCCCGTGCTTCTGCTCGCAAGCTCCCTTCCTCTGTCATAAGAGGAGCCATAGGTAATTACAGTGGAAAAACAGAATGGAGGGACCACGTGACTCCCTGGAAAACAGCAATCAAACTGAAGACCCAGGGCAGAAGAAAAGACGTGAGTTCAGTGGCCGTGATCTTGTGGGAGCTCTTCTCGGTGTTTGTAAATAGAAATGATGAATGAGCAGGTTCTGACATTTATGTCACTGTGCCGGGCTTTCTGTCCCCTTCTCCTCACATTCTCTCTCCAGGATAAAAGGTTCTTGGCACCAGAGGACTGTTTTCCCTTCCAGTCAAAACTGGGGAAACTGACAAACTCAATTCTGCTTCATTAGAGCCCTGGGTGAATTATGGGAAGTGGAGGGCAATCGTGACCGGAGCACAGTTAATGAACCCAGGACCTCCAGTGATGGATGGATGGATGGAAATGAACATTAATCTACTCTCACTTGCTCCTGTGATGTCATTTTGAACCAGCTGTGAACATCACCCAGAAACCAACCTGGAGCCAGAGCAGTGATAATGGGGGTGGCGTTGCTGAGGAGAAATGTTAACCGGATTTCAGGATTCTGACAGTTGGTCCTGCCACGAGTTCATTTAAATGCTCCGTTTAGCTCTTGAATTAAAACAAGACAGGGCTAAAACTTTAATCAATCCAGTTCAGCCGCCACACTCAGGCAGGAGCGGAGAATAAAATGAAGGTCACAGGAGAAGTCTGCGAGAGAGAATTTGAGTCTGTGCAGATGAATGGGGGATGCCAAGTGGCCTTTGAGATGAAAAGGAGGCCCAGGTGAGCAGTTCCTTTAGGACAGGAGTGGCGATCTGTTGATAGCTGGTGCCAGATTCCTGATCCCTGTTTTTCTAGAGTATGCAGATGTGTGTGTGTGTGTGTGTGTGTGTGTGTGTGTGTGTTCACCAGCCCAAGTGGAAAAATAGGTAAGAAACTGCTAAAAAAAACAAAACAGAACTCCTCTTCCATCACGTTCACCTAATTAGAGACTTATTTATGTTATTTAGCAACTACTTTCCACGGAAGGTTAATCCATATTTTGATGTTCATGGTATCTCTCCACATAATCTGATTGCTTTAGTCTAAATTCCTGAGCTCAAGGAAGGGGCGGGGATTTCAAAATCAGGGTGTATACATGACAGGCCAGGCCCGTGGCAGCATGAACAGCAGGGGACAAGGGGGCACCAAGGCCCAAAGAGCAGCTTCTCCTCTGAACTTTGCTTAGCAACCTTCAGGCACCCCTCCACAAGGTATGGGGAGGCCCACTGTCTTCTGTGTGCTTAGGAGAGGCCCAGGGGTGGGGAGAGGACAGTGGGCTCAGAGGCCCGGCAGTGGGGAGCCAGGAAGATGCCATGGAGACCTTGGGGACCATCGGTCACATCTGATGTGACTGCAGCCCAGACATTCTCCCTGTGACACCCACCTTCATTGCCTTGGCCCTTCATAGTCTGGTACTTAGACACTATCCTGGGAAAGGAGGAGAGAGGCCTTGTATTGAGTATGTCTGCTTCCGTCCTGCCTGCCCAGATAGCCTGATTGTGCCCTTCCTCCTTGCAACCTCTCTGACTTCGTCTCTCCCACCATCTCCCTCTCTCTCTCCACTCTAGCCACACTGGACTCCTTGCAGATCTGTCTATGCCAAGACACACTTCTGTCTCAGGGCCTTTGCACTTGCTGTTCTCACTTCCTAGAACATTCTATGCCCAAATATGCTCGTGATGCCCTTCCTACTTCACTGTTTAAATGTCACATTTCCAGATAGGCCTTCCCTGAAACCTTATTTAAAATAATACCACCATCCATCTTGCTTAGTCCTCTTTTTTTATTTATTTATTTTTTGTCTGCAGAGCCCTCATCACCACTGACATTATATGTATACACCTCCCCCATATATATATTTATTTGTTTGTTTATTGTCTCTTTACCCCTGTTAGGATGTCAGCTCCATGACAGCAAGGACTCCATCTATTTGTATCTACGGTGCTCGGACAGAACGGTGCCTTCCCGGATGAATGGGCGAATCCACATAACCCCCTACTCTACTGCTCGGGCGTGCAAGGAGCACAGGGGACTGGGCTTCAACCTGCACCTCAGGGGTTCTGTCACAGACCCTCTGCCTTTGGGACCCACCATTTAAGCCCTCTCTTCCTTCTCTACGTCTCAGCTCCCTCAGCCCAGAGAAACTTTATCTTGCCTGGGGCAGAGCTGTCTGCCTCTGACTGATCACAGTATTCTTCCAAATCTATTATTTATGCCTCAACCGTACGCCCTGAGTCCTTCAGGCCTGAGGCTTCTTAGGCTCAAAAGCCAGGCTTTGAAACACATAAAGCTTTCTTCCCTCCTTAAAACTCTAGTCTCTGCTGTTTCCAAAAGCCTATTTTGTAACACAGAAGCAAAAGCTGATTCCTTTTACTGCATTTTGCAGTGTCATCACTTTCCTAATGCAGGTCTTGTGAATGTCCCTGTGGCTGCCTGTATCAGAGGGCAGGCCAAAGGGTAAGGAATAAGGTAGGGTTGGTAGAGCAAAGTATTATCTGCCACATACTCTATAGTAGAGGAACTCCCACTAAGTGTTACAGGTGCAAATGACCTCAGGAAAATCTCTTGAAAGGCACTTTCTAATGGGTGCTAAGGAATTAACAAACAAACGAAAAACAGTAAAACCCAGGGTTGCTGGGAATCTGGGGAAACACAATACATTGCTGATGCTGCACTCCTCTGCACCAGGATTTCTAGAGAGCAGACTGACAAAAGTATAACAAACAAGAGCTATGAAACAGTTAAACCCCTGGTGATGCATTGGTATTGCCCCTGGTCATCCCATCTGGAGAATATACTCAATGAGTATAAGCCAGAAGGAACAAATGAAACAGTGTAATTTGTTCAAAGATAGTCGTGGCATTATTTTGCAACAATGAAAACACCCAAGACAGGAGGGGGCAGCAGACTATGATCTGTTAAGATGTAGCTGCTCTAACAAACAGTACCAAGCCTTGGTGGCTTATCACAGTAGAAGTTTATTTCTTGCCACAGCACAAGCCAACGGGGGGCTTGGTTGGAGGAAGGAGTTTCTCTACACCATATAGTCACTCAGGGACCCACGCTCCTGCCATTGATGGCTCCACTGTTTCCTCTCTGCATAGCATAGGTGGATGAGGGAACAAGGGCAACAGAGGACAGAAGGGGAGCTTTCATGAACCAGATCTGGAGGTCTGGAGGCAACCTTACTTCTTCCCATAGCCAGAACTCAGTCATCTGGCTGCACTTAACTGCAAGGAAGTTACATCGTTACGTGCCCAGGGTGGAAGGGCGACAGGGTTGGGTGAACACAGCAACGACTGCCACATCTTAAAATGATGTGCATGTTGACTATGCTGACACGTGGAAATTTAAATATTAAATAATATTAAACAGAAAAAGCAGAACACAGAAGCACCAATTAGGACTAATTACTAGTAAATATATAATTGCAACTATGTAGATTCACCAACTGGGAAGTGATTTTAGAGTATTGTGAGCTTTTTAGCTCTTAGGGATCTTTTTTCCTCCTGTGAAATGAAAACGTGGTATAAGGTGGAAAGACAGGGGATGTGGAATCATGTGACTGGAAGTTAAGTTCCATTATGCTGTTTACCTTTTTGAGAGTTTTTCACGAAAAACATGGGTGCTTTTCTCAATTATTTTTTTTCCTGGCTAGAAAAATAAATGCCTTTCATTGTAGAAAATTAGAAATATATTTTTGAAAGTGTGTAATCATTTTTCAACTCACTGGTAACCACGGTGGACATTGCTTTCCAGTGTTTTTTCTTAGGCCTATGTTTATATATTTAAGATCTTATACTATAGACCATTTGCAGCCAGCATTTTTTCACTTAACACTATCTCATAAATATTTTCCCTTGCCACTAAAATTATTAGAAGATTAATGTCTTTATATCATTCCATTCTGTAGCTATGCCATAATTTAAACCACTCTCCTGTTGGGGGGACACTGTTTCCATATTTTATTGGTATAAATTACTCTTGAAAGAATGTCTTTTACATACATCTCAGCCTACATTTCTGATTACTTTTTAGGATATTATAGAGGAATTACCAAGTCAGAGAACATGATTATTTTCAAGGTTCTTGATACTCATTGCCAAACTGCCTTCCAGAAAGGTCATACAATTTATATTCCTCTCACTTCACCTCTGTAGTGTCTAGTACTATAAATCTTTCCATATTTTACTAATTTGATAAGCAAGAAGCTGTTGTTTGGTGACTTTGTATTTAATTTCTTTACTTTTTGTGGCTGAATAGCTTTTCTTATGTGTATTAGGCAGACATATGTATTTTCTCTTTTGTAAATTGTCTATTCATAACCTTTGCCCATTTTTCTATTTCTTTTCCTTATTGATTTGTATAGATCTTTTAAATAGTAAGAATATTAACCTTTTGCCTGTCATGTATATGGCTAATATTTTTCCAGTTTGTTTGCTTTGCTTTTAATTTTTTAAAACTAGACATCAACATCTTTGTGTGGTATACTCTGTTAGTATTTTCCTTTGTGATTTTCCACATTGTTTGATGTTTGAAGAATTCTTCCAATCTGGGGATCAGAAATAAATATTTACCTACATGTTCTTATAGCTTTTTTATAATGGGAGGGTACTATAATTTTAACACGTCTGCAATTTATTTTATTTTATGATGTGAAATGAGGATTTAGATATTTCCCACCACCAAGACAGCCAATTTTTCTAAAATCACGTTTGAATAATTAATTCCTTTTTCCCTGACTTGTAATACCTCCTTTATTAGCTATGAGGCTCTTATCAAAGTGCAGATTTTAAAATCTGTAAGGTGGAAATAGTCATCTGTTATTCAGAGCTGTCATGAAAATAGAATGAGATAAATCTATGTGACATGGTTTCTCAAATCCTGAAACATTCTACAAATGCTTTGGTGGCTAATGAAACTTAAGAAAGAGAAAGGAAAGAGAACATCGATGCCAAAGTGTTTACCATTTTCCTAAAGCAAACGTATGTGATAACATCCAGTCACTGTTGATTACCTTGGGTTTGAACCACCATGAGGGTTATTGGACTTTTCAATCTTTCTCTTTCGTAATTATGTCTCTCTTTGCTTGTAATCACATTTTGCAAAGCCAGGAGAGAAGAAAAGATAGACTGTTTTCCAGCCAAGTCTTAGGAAGATGGGAAGGAAATTATTTTGAGGGGGGGGGGGGAGTGGGAGGTTACAGGACAAGAGAAATTAACAACAGAAATGACATTTGGGCACTGTTTAGAGGTTTCCATTCTCTCTTGTTATCCTTATTCCCCAGGTCTCCAGATGAGAGCTGGCTGGATTCAACAGCTCAGTCAACCAAACAAGGATTTATTGAGGCTCTGCCATGAGCACTGCACCGGGTCTTGGTGAGAAATACACTGAAATGTAATGGACTATTTTGTGCTCAAGGAGAGAAGACTGTCACCCATGAAAAAGCCAACCGAACTAAGGCCCTATATAGGCAAGGGCCAAATGCGATCACAGAAGAGCCAGTGACTCATAAAGGCTCCTGGTGATGGGAAATAGAAAAAACAAACAAACAAACAACCACCAATAAATCTATACCATTTTGTGTGTCTGACCAGTTTAGAAAAGAAGACGAAGAAATGACAGCAGTGGGCAAGTTCAGAGTACTATACAAACAAAGATGACCTGACATCAAGTTTAGGTCTGCTCCGTTGGGGAGCCGACCTGAAAGGAGTTCTTCTTCTGATGGAGAATAGGCCCCAAAGGGGAGAATGATGTCAGTGTGAAGAGTGTGAGATATGGTCAGATTTGTTTGTCCGCTGCTAGAAAGCTATTTCCCATAGCAGAAACTTAGGGGTGGGAATGGGTTTAAGAGGAGACATCTGGGGGAAAAAGGAGTAATGGAGAAACAGCTGAACATTTTTGTGGCGTTTTATTTCACCATACAAACTATTAGACGACAGTGGTTTTCCAAAGATTACATACTCCATGTGTTTAGTCAGCTCTGGGCTGGTATACTTCTGGTAGACTTGATCCGTGATTTTGCTGGAACGTTTGTCTCGTTGGGATTTGACAGCATGCCACGAATAGAAGAAGACCCTCACTCTTGCTTTCCTATGGATCTGACCAGGCCCATCCCAGTCACGCAGATCCCAGCGTTCTAGTACTCACAGCCTTCCTGCATTGCCGACTTTGCTTCTTCTATTTCAAAACCAGACGAAGTCATGTTGTTCCATATTCAGAAAGCTGAGAGTCTGGACAGGGTTGTTTTTGTTTTTGTTTTTCATGGGGGACAATGGTGAAAGATCTACTATCCACTCCACATGGCCTTTGGTAATTTTTTCTGTCATCTTTTTTTTTTTTTTTCTTGCGGCACGCAGGCCCCTCACCGCTGCAGCCCCTTCCGTTGCGGAGCACAGGCTCCCGACGCGCAGACTCAGCGGCCATGGCTCACGGGCCTAGCCGCTCCGCGGCATGTGGGATCCTCCTGGACTGGGGCACGAACCCGTGTCCCCTGCATCGGCAGGCGGACGCTCAACCGCTGCACCACCAGAGAAGCCCTTTTCTGTCATCTTTAAGGATGATGCACAACGTGTGAATATGGCCCACAACTGAGGCCTAATTACGATTTTCCAGCAAGTGTGCTGCATTTTGGAGAAAGCCTTAAATGAGCCCTTAAGCGGTCATGCCTCTGAGCACACCGCTGGGGGTCTGGAGCAGAGCTGATCCCTGTACCCGGAGCTGACGGCTCCCGCGCTGCTCCCACGAGCACTTTTATCACCAAGTTATTAGACCATTATGGTCTACGATTGTCTTTTACTGCCTTTGATTCTTTTTCTGTTGTCAGACGTGAGGAAAGTGATGTGTAATGTGATCCAAAATGCTGTTGTTTGTTTTAATCTACCCTTTTAATATATTATGGCTTCCTGCCATTACCCTTCTCTGGCAGGGCCCTGGGGCCCCTTGGAGACAGTGGGGTCCTGCAACGTGCCAGGCACTTTGGTGCAAAGTGCGGGCACGTGTGCTGCTGCCAGGTGGGGACTCAGAGGTCACCGGGAAGGGAGGTAGCCTGGGGACGGGGCAAGTGGAAATGTCCCCCCAAGAGGTCTCTTACAAGCTGTGAGTTCCAGCAGGTGTTTGCACAGATTTGGGGTCCAAAGCCTTCCTGGGCTTGAAGTTAAAGTCACTGTCCGCAAACCCATCTTGGCAATATTAAAGAAGATGCTCATCTCTGGGAAATGCTTCGCAGTGAGACATTCATTGTTGGGGGATGTCGTATGTGACAATCACACGCAGGCCTGAGAAACTCTAGTCTTGGCTCTGTCGCTAACTGGGCAAGTCTCTTTCCCTCTCACGGCCACTTGGGCCCTCATTTCTAAAAGGAGAGTGTGAGACTAAATGACCACGGGCCCTTTCATAGTTCACAACCCTTTCCTGTGGACCCCCCGTCATCTCCCCAGCCTTCCTGGGGGTGCATGAGTATCTTATACACAGGCTGTGATTCCTCTTCCCCCTCATGAGAAACTGTTGGCTTGGGAAGACCGGCGGTCAGTGAACCAGGGAAGGCCGCGAGCAGAGCTATCTGTGCTTCCTCTGCTTTTGTGGTGATCCCCAAAGTCGTTCTGGAAAGTCCTCTGGGAGAGATGGCAGAGCCTGGCCCACTCTGCACGCCCAGCTGGATGCTGGCAGGGAGGCTGATCGCCCCTGTTGGCCTTTAGCCACAGAGCAGGCAGGCTCTTAAAACGAGACACGTGCCTTAAACTCTTCACTGGATCAACCAAAAAAATTGAGTGAATATGTATCAGTGCACTAGCTCTTCTCCTCCTATATGGCCCCGTGAGAAATGCAGGGAGAGTTTTATGCCGTCTTTACGGCTGAGGCAGCTGAGGCTCAGAAGTGTTAGGGAACCGTCGCCAGAACCAAGAGCAAGTACACAGAGACTAGAATCCATGTCCCCTCACCATTAGGTCAGTGCTTTCTGCTATATTGCAGATGACAAAGCACAGACAAACCCTTATCCCTCTACCAAAGCACTCATTGTTAGGGGAGAAGGAGAGGGGAAATGATTGGCAGAGTCTCTATACACCCCTTAAAAATGTTTCAACTTAAATCGTTGGACATGAAAATTGGGCTCTGTTTAAACTTCCATTGAGACAGATCATTATTTAACAGTGAAAAAAAACTATGGCCAATAGAAGTTCTGCCATGAAAGTCAAATTCAAAAGTCATACCCTTGTTCATTTTTTTATGGGAAACAATGGCTTTAGGAGAGGAGGAATACTTCCCTTAAAGACAAGTGGTCTTTTGGTTCAAGATGGCAGATGAACACAAAATCCCAGTGAAATGACAGTGAAGAATAAATCTATCACAGAGCAAGCATGGAA
The DNA here is from genome assembly GCF_005190385.1 of Monodon monoceros. NCBI lineage: Eukaryota > Metazoa > Chordata > Mammalia > Artiodactyla > Monodontidae > Monodon > Monodon monoceros. Next base: position 16,676,916 of record NW_021703765.1, read on the forward strand.
CTGGGGAGGCCCTCTGAAGCCCAGAGATTCTGATTTCTGTAAGAGATTCAGTTAATAAACCCAAACAGTTATCTACAGGAAGGAAGCACGCTGTCTGGAGAAGGCTAGGGCTTCTCCTGTGTGTGCTGGTGTCGTACAGTAAAACTCTTTTCAATTTTTGGCAATGAGTTAGGGAGGGGGTATAAGGAGGTGCCAGCTCTCAAGAACTGAGTTCCCCATCAGCCACCACTACTGCCCTGATTCAGGTAAGAGCCAGGTGATGTGTGGAAATGCACATCTTCTTAGAGGAAACCCATCATGGCTTCCTATACCAGTCACCTGAGCTTTTCATTCGTAAATATGAATGGGTAGTCCGAGATCAGCAGACAATAAAGAAAACAACAACACAGGAGAAGACTAACACAAACAAAACCCAAAGGAAAAAGGTACCTCAGGAATGGAGAGAATTTTAATAAATCTGATTAGAATCCTTAGAGAGATCCAAGATCTTATACCCGTAAAGCGGGAACAGGTGGCTATGAAAAAAATCTCCAGGAAAACCAAAAGACTCATTGGAAATTAAAAACATGACTGCTAACATAAAAGTAATAAAATGGCTGAAGATGCATTTAATGAAATCTCTCAGAGCACAGAGAAAAATAATGAAAAGATGAAAAATATGAGAGGAGAATTAAGAGACATAAATCCTTAGTCCAGAAGATCCAGCGTTGAAGTAATGAGAGGTCTGGAAAGAACGGATGTAAGGGAGAGAAAATGATGACACAAATTGTAGTAGCATTTGTCTAACAAGAAAAGAAAAACACACATTTTAAAAGTCAACAGGCACCCCGATTTCTGAGCAGGAAAATGAAAAACGACCCATATTTTTAGGTGAAGCGATACACCACAAAAATAAGGTTTTATTTTTGCACTGTCCAACAGAGCCAGCTGTCACATGTGGCTGTTAAGCCTGTGACATGTAGCTAGTCCAGACCGAGATGTGCTACCACTGTAAAATATACACTGGATTTCAAAGGTTTAGTGTGAGAAAAATAATGTGAAGTATCTAAATAATAACATGTAAATTATTCACTACATGTTGAGATTCTACTTTGAATATATTGGATTAAGTGCAAATATGCTATAAAATTAATTTCATCTGTTTCTTTTTACTTTTAAGTGGCTGCTAGAAAAATTTTAAATTACATGTATGGCTCACATTATATTTCTATTGTACATTGCTGTTCTAGAAGCATCTAGAGAAAGAGAGAGAGAGGGAGGGGTTACTAATAAAAGAGTGAGTATTACAGGCATAAGACTTCTTAGCAAAACACTGGAGGACAGAAATAATGGTCTTTAAATTTCTGAGGGGAAAAAAAGATCTTAAATCTAGAATTTAATATCCAGCCAAACTTATCAATTAAATATGAAGGGAAAGGGACTTCCCTGGTGGTCCAGTGGTTAAGACTCTGTGCTCCCAATGCAGGGAGCCCAGGTTCGATCCCTAGTCAGGGAACTAGATCCTGCATTCTGCAACTAAGAGCCTGTATGCCACAATTAAGACCCGGGGCAGCCAAATAAATAAATATTAAAAAAAAATATATGAAGGTAAAATAAACACTTTTCCAGCCATGTTGGATTCAGAATGATTTCAGAATCCTTATGTACCAAGCAACCTTTCTTTTTAAAAAATTTACAATATTTGAGGATGTACTCTGTTGAGCGTACAGGAGGGAGAGAAGCAGCTTATGGCCCAGGAAACAGTGGGGGAATTCTAGGTGTGAAGTGGAAAGGATGACACCTCTGCAGCAGCCCAAAAAACACAGCTCAGATTAAAACACCAGATCAAAAGACCCTAAAAGGAATTCCTTTAAGAATAGAAAGAGGAAGATTTAACAGGCAGGACAATTAAGAAGCTGGGAGCTCTTAGCCCAGTGGGGAAGAAGACAGGTTTATTTTCCTCTCAACAAGAAAGAAGAAGCCCAAGAAATCAGAAATGCCAAGAAAACAATTGAAAAATTAGAAAAGAAAGTGTTGATTCAAATACAAGACGAGCAAAACTGTGGCCTGATCATTTGATGGAATATAAGAGAGGTCATTTGACTTTAACCCTTGGGACTTTCTCCTTTGAGAGAATCGGTGACAAATTATATTTCATTTTCAGTGGACCTAATCACACTACTTCTGCAGTGACAAATAGTTGAATGATCACATTTACATAATTATAATTAGATGGTTACTAGTTTCAATTTTTATAATCAAAACATAAGACCTAATTTTAGTTATAGAATAGAATGTGCATGTCATAAAAGACATTGTTAAGGTAACGCTCCAGCTGGTAGAAGTCAAGTTGAGAGCAGGGAGAAGGAAGGGCGAGTGTAGGGGCGCAACTTTCCTCATTTTACTTTGGGATGATACAAGAGGTACTGTGTAAAGAAGATGGAACGAAAATACAGGATTATGTATACATCACTTAAAAGTATAAAGACAACTGATAGAAAAACCACACACACTAATATAACTAGCAAAACTCAGGGGAGAGAGAGGGACAAGTGGAGATGTGAGCTGAATTTCTTGTCTATCAAAGAGGATGGAAATGACTTGATTTCTACTGCTGGTAAATTAAGAAACTGAGATCTTAGCATATCATTTAGAATTATGGTGGTAACTTATCAGAAGAATTAAAAACAAAATGTTTGAAGGGGCTTCCAATGAAGTGTGGGACTTGGGTAGGCGAGGTGATACGGAGTTTTTATTTAATGACAGTACAGTACATGCTGTTTGAATTTTGAAACTGTGCACACGTTTTAAAATGTTTTTGAAAATACATTTATAAAAAATTGGTGTTAATAGGTATAAAGAAAGCCCTAATTAAAGAGTAATTCTTCCCTGCTGGTGACATTTGCTAGCTTCGGTCGTCAGCTAATGGTGCATCTACTTGTCCTTTGGGGGGTCGCTGCTCTGCGGCTAAGTTCTTGTTCTTTGTGTTGACACACTCCATCATTCTAAATCAACATGTGCACTTAACAGTGCTATTTCAGCCTTAATAAATATTGTATCAACATTCGCAGGAGATGGTATGAAAAGAGGTGGGAGCTCGTGAGACACGGATTTTTCTTATCAGGGCCATTGTGTATATATTTGTCAAAGAGATGCACACAAAAAGAAAACATTTTCACTGAGGTTTTGGAAAACTGGATGGAGAAACTTAGTGTCTTTATACATTTCCTCAGGAACGGGAGAAAAGCCAAGGGCTTTCTAGACTGCTCAGGGCTCATCTCCTGGCCCCAAGTACGTTCATCTGTTTCTTCCATTTGGTTTGCAGCCCCTGCGTGTTGTCAGCTGCATGGTCACCCAGAGAACACAGTGTCTGGGCGCTTTTCAGAGCCTTCCCACGGAAAGTAAAGCCCCCGCCATTCTACTCCAGCTGACACCAGGACTTGCCCTAGCCAGGGAATGGTAGCCTCCACCGGAAGCCATCTCTCCCCGGCTCCAACCTGGGGCTCAGGACCCCTCTTCCCAACAGAGCTCTGCTTACCCCTGCCCTCTGCTTTCGTCAGTTCTCTGCCGAGGAAAGGGCAGCTAACACTTGGCCGGTTCCTGACTGCACTTCTCTTGCTTTGTTGGGTGGCTCCTGGCTCCTCTCCCCCGGGACTGACCCTTCCCGTTTTCATTGTTGCCCACTTGCCTCTAAATCTCCCATCCCCCTTTGTGAAGATAAGAGACCGGTGACGCAAAAATGAGTAAAGTTCAGCCCTGCTTCCAAGCAGCTCACAGGGCGGTAAGGAAGGTGGCGAGTGATGGCGAGTCATGAGTGGCGAGTCTCAGGCTGGTAGAAACACAGGGCTGCAGGGACGTGCATGGCAGAGACCCCTAATCCAGATATGTGCCTTAAAAGCTAAATAGGAGTTCATCAGCCCAAAAAAAGGTGTTCTAGAAAGAGGGAAGAGAGGGCAAGAGGCAAGAAGTAGACGGAGCCTTTTAGGTACCTATGACTGGCACTCTAAAATTAGGATCTAAGGTGGGAGGTTGGATGGCAACGCTGCCGAACCAAGTTCATTTTGCCTGACGCACAGCAAGCCCAAATGCTGAGACACAGAGGTCTGCAGCAGAGGCCTTTCTGAGCAAAGGTAGCTGAGCAAAGAGACGGAAGAACAAACCGCAAATCTACCTCCCCAGGGCAACGGGATGGGGGTATTTATAGGATAACGAATAAAGAGGCAGGGCTGTCTGAGGCGTGGGGAGCGTGGGAAGTATGGGGAACATGGGGAAAGGTGATTGGAAAAAGGTGTGATAGTCATCGTTCTGCGCAGGTGTAACTAAGTTACAGGCCTCTGACGTCAAAAGGTCACTGAGCGGACACTCGCGCATGCCCGGTTGAAGCGACGGTGGTCCTATCCAATCTCCACCAGCTCAGCTTCAACCAGACACAGGTGATTTCAAGTTCCTGGAAAACAACTCTTATTGTTTAGGCTACATACTGCTTGGAGGATATGCAAGTCTTAAAATGACCTTGATTAGTGAAGGCAGGTGAAATAGATTTGACTAATTACCCACGTTTTCAGTAACAGGCGAGGCTGGAGATGTGGGCAGATTTCAGATCGAGAAAAGCCTTGGAAGACATGCTAAAGACTTGGGACTTTATCCTAGAACATTGGGGAACCACCGAAGTTATTTAAGTAAGGAAGGGACAAAATCAGATTCATGATTTAGAAAAAGATCTGGCTGCATTGTAGACAGTGAATTTGAGGGAGACGGTCCTGGAGGCAAGATTAGTCAAGACACTTTGTAACGATCCAACAATGAAATGATGGGTGTGAGGCCTTGAACCAGGGCAGTGAGACAGGGAAAGGGGCAGATCTGAGAGATACTGAGCAAGTGGAATTGTCACCAATTAGGTAAGGGAGAAAAAGGATCCAAGGATGACTCCCAGTTTCTGGATTGGGCGATGGAGTGGCCATTCACTATGATGGAGAACACAGGGCTGAATTTGGAGGAAAATGAGTTGAGTTTTAAGTTGGTTTTCTGAGTTTCAGATAGCTATGGAATATCTATATAATATGCAATTAGATATATTTATAAGAAGCCCAGGAGAAAGATTTGGGCTATAAATAAAGTTTTGAGAGTTTTGAGAGTCCTCAAATAGCATATGCGTGAGATCAGTCAGGAAGACTCTTTAGAGAAGATAGAACACTAGCGGCTTTTTTTTTTTTTTTTTTTTTTTTTTTTGTGGTACGCGGGCCTCTCACTGTTGTGGCCTCTCCTGTTGCGGAGCACCAGGCTTCGGACGCGCAGGCTCAGCGGCCATGGCTCACGGGCCCAGCCGCTCCGCGGCATGTGGGATCTTCCCAGACCGGGGCACGAATCCGTGTCCCCTGCATCGGCAGGCGGACTCTCAACCACTGCGCCACCAGGGAAACCCAGGTACAACTTTTTTTTTTTTTTTTTTTGCGGTACGCGGGCCTCTCACTGTTGTGGCCTCTCCCGTTTTGGAGCACAGGCTCCGGACATGCAGGCTCAGCGGCCATGTCTCACGGGCCCAGCTGCTCCGCGGCATGTGGGATCCTCCCGGACCGGGGCACGAACCCGTGTCCCCTGCATTGGCAGGTGGACTCTCAACCACTGCGCCACCAGGGAAGCCCGAGCCTCTTAATTTTCTGTTTCTGATCTTCGAGAGTCCTATCTAGCTGTTTGGGGGAAGAGGGTAGAAACCGAGTCTTACTATGTCACAATATCTCAGTCTCTTGCTGTTGAAACAATCTGTTTTAGGAAAGAGCTGAATCTTATAGATTTCCTCCCCTTTCCTTCCTCCTTCTCCAAGTGAGTGTCTGGCATTTTCATGGGAGGGGAGAGTGAAGGGGAAGAAGGCCTATAAGTGGGTGTCGTAGGTTAGGTTCCCTGGGAGGCAGACCCCAAGATCCACACACAGGAGGTATTGGGAAGCGCTCTTGGGAGCAACCCCTATGAGGGGGCAGGAGAGCAGGACGGAACAGAGGGAAATGCTGGCCTGCAGTCTCGGGGGTAAGTTCAACTCAGGAGGATTATATTAGGAAGTGCCTTTGGTCACAAATCCAATCCAACGTCTCCAATTCAGCTCTACCAATAAAACAGATTAAAAAATTTTAATGTTTAATTATTGTCTTGTTTCTTAATTAGTTCTGCACTCGAAGGGGAAGACAGGAGGGTTATTTATTGGTCTCCTTAAAATCCAGCCAGAGTGCTGAAGGTGAAGGGAATAATGACAACAACATGATAATGGTGATATTGAGGACCACGCAAAGCTCAAATGAGGTTACTCAAAAATAATCCTGTTAGGAGATGTATTTGTAGCCACTGGTTCACACCAACACCAGCTACTTTCTTTGTGGTTTCAATTTTGCAGCTCTTAGTATCCTTTAAAAATTCATTTTTGTGGGCAGTTTGAGTACCCACAGCCAACAGTGAGATCTTACCTGCACTTCTATGTACTTCTCTGTGGTCTGGGAAGTCCCAAATCATTGCTTGTCAGCTCCGTGGAGTTCCATGCACATGTCCTGGATGGAGTTCCCCAAGGGCGAAATGAAGACTTGGAGCTGTGAGCAAATTCTGAGCCATAACCTACAGCAGGGCTTCCCTGGTGGCGCAGTGGTTGAGAGTCTGCCTGCTGATGCAGGGGACACGGGTTCGTGCCCCGGTCCGGGAAGATCCCACATGCCGTGGAGCGGCTGGGCCTCTGAGCCATGGCCGCTGAGCCTGTGCATCCGGAGCCTGTGCTCCGCAATGGGAGAGGCCACAACAGTGAGAGGCCTGTGTAGCGCAAAAAACAAAACAAACAGACATAACCTACAGCATCCCAGCTGCGAACACATCTGGTGAAGATGTTGGAGGGACATTTGAACTGTTTGTCTTCGCTTCCACCCACCTCTACTGCTTAGTGATCAGGCCCTCCTGTTGGAAGAACGCAGGAGTAGGAGTCCCAGCTGTGAGCACGATAGTCTAAGCTCTGCCATTAACCCAAGGAAACGCTACACAAGTAAGAGCTTAGCCCTGGAGTCAGGCTGCCTCCTGCGTGACCCGCAGCAAGTTACCCAATCTCTCAACACGTGTTTTCATCTGTAATGTGGAGATAATTATAGCACCCGCCTCATGCAGTAGTTGGTAGAACAAGATGAGATAAACCGCACACATGGTAAATATCCATCCATGTGAGCTGTTATTATTAGGTGACTATGAAACCCTTCGCACTTAATTATTCCATGGGAATAATAATACCTGCACTACTGGTTGCAGGAAAAGTGAGATGAATAAATAAAGGAATAGGAAAGTAGTTTTTAAATGCCAGTGTAAAGTGTCATTATTTATATTGAAATTAACACATGCTCTCCGATCATTTCTACCACGGGATGTGGATAAAGCCTGAACTGCTGTTGTAATGACCGTGACTTACTGTAACAGGCCAGAGCACAGAGAGTGTGGTGGAATGTGTGTGCTGGTTTGTTCAAGCTTCGATCTGGGGGAAGTAAGTTGTCCTCATCAAGGGTGTGCAGCCCTGGGTGGCCGGGGGACATCGTTTCTGAAGGGTCTCACTCCGGGGCAGCCACCGCTCACACTGGTGCTTCAGCCACGTACGTCTCAGTCAATGCCAGGCTCTGCTAATTAGCACACTGAATACCAGAAGTGGCATCTTAATGGTGAAAATAGTAGCCTATCAGTTACCATGAGAAATGTGACCAGTGGACTTTGGTGACGGTAAGATTAAAGGTGTTAAGATAGGTGTGTTGGAGAGAGAATGCCTCCTGCACTCCCTTGTCTGCGCAGAATGGAAGAATCTCTGAAACCTTTCGCCAGAACCCTTGGGGAATGCAAGGGAGGTCTGATCCCTAAAGGACGCTGTGTTCCATCTTTGGTTTAGGAGGTTGCCTGTTGTCTGATGCTCATACGGAATCTGTATAAGGATAAGGTCAGGATGGGTTATCTCTAAAGTTTTAATGGGTTAAGAATAAGGTAATCTTTCTTTACAGGGGCATCCCTAAGCTTTTGTAACCGATGGCATGGATGACAGATCTGGTGATGATAAAATGTGCCTTGCATCCTGTCAGAGGTAAGCAGTTGCAGTTTTGCTAAGCAGAACAACTTTACTGCTGTTCTTTATGAAACCACAGTGGGATGCAGTAGGGAGAAGCATGCTTAATCCTTTCCATGGAAAGAGAAAGAAGCCAGCTGAGACATGGTCAATGAATGAAAGCAGTTTATTTGACATTAATTGCAGAATTTACAGCACTACCATTTAATGAGAGGAATAAAAACAGAAAGAATCCAGTGTAAGCAATGTTGCAGACAAAACATCAGGGTGGGAAATGAGCGAAATTGAAAATGCAATTAACATTCAAAGAAATCTTCCAAAGGATTGGGAGCTTAGCAAGGGGTGAGCAGCCCCCCGAGAATGGTGTGTGATCCTCTTCCTCGCCAGGATTTCAGGGCAGCCACTGAACATTTACCCTGTTGACCATCCCTGGAAAATCTTTCAGCACAGTCTGACTTAACATGTCTGAGATGGGGCAAAATCCGGGTTATATGTTTGGAAATATAGCTTAGGGTGAAAAGAAAATAAGAATGTGAATTAACTAGGGTGTGGGGTTTTTCTTTTTCAAAACAGACGTGAGTACAAATTTTAGGGGTGTGTTTTCCTGATTTTAAGTAGGAGAGGTGATGTCCAAGGGATTGACTAAAAATAAAAGTTTGAAGTTTTCCCCTATGATTTTCTTGGAGATAATATCTGCAAAAGCAAGGAAATAGAACAAGAGGTATGCATGTGACTCTTTGGTCTCTTATCTTGGAATCTGGATAGAGACCTATGAAAGGTGCCTGGACTTCTACTAAAGGGCTGGGTTTCTGGAAAAGCTTACCGAGAAGCCCCATGATTGAGCACGGGCTCTGACAGGGATGGTTAATAACCATGGTATAGCCATTTTCCCATGGCTTATTGAGTCTTTTCTTTCCCTTTTAAAACTTTAAATAGAGCTGGGGCAAATTCTTCTCACTTTCCATCTTCCTTCCCTCATTTTAGTCACTTTCAAAATCATAAAGCAACCAACAGGTTGGAAAGGATTCAAGCCCCACAGGCCAGCATGTGAAATTAAAAGGTGTTTTTAATACCCCAAATTAATACATCTGAGGTCATCAGGGTCTAAAGTGAGAAAATAGCCCAAACTGACTCAATCCTGAGAACAAAAACCAATGAAAGAAAAGATATTGGAGCTTGTTCTCACTCACTTTTGGTGGGAAATAGTTTCTCTAGTAAGAATTCATTGACCAAGAGAGAATCTACAGCACCTGTACCAATAAAATGTTAATTTGGGTAGAAGTATTAGAATAGGAAGGATGCAAAAATTGGCCAGGCTCTTTCCCTGCAGTCCAGGAAAACACCTTCTTGGAGAAAAGCAAAGGATGAAGAAGAGAACTAATGGGAATGCTGGTCAATCCCGAATCATCTTTGCCCATAAAATTCTTTGGCATCTGAGACCAGGAGAGGAGAGACTGAATGGTTCTAGGATTGAGGGGGGAAAAAATAAGAGTTGGTGATTGGAAATACGGATTAAAAGAGAAACCAGCACCAAGATTATATCCGTATCACCTCAGCCCTTGCCTGCCAAACTCAGACGTTCTTTATCATTTTGTCAGCGTGAAGGTCGTCTTCTTGCTTCCGGAATTCCAACTTGCCAGGTCTCTTATAACCTTTCATGGTAAGAAGTTTGCTGGCCCCGTTTAGACTTGTGTAACACAAAACGACATAGTAAAGAAAGGAAGTAATATTCTAGCTTCAAGGAAGTATCTGTTAATGGTATGACTAGGTAGTCATTGAAGAGTTAACCCTGCTTCCCAGGTAGCAGGTTTCCTGTCATAATTTGAAAATAACTTTCCTAGACAGTAACCAGACTCTGAAGCTAAATGCCAAATTGGGTCAAAGTAAGGGAGACGGGACACTCCCAAGCTGTATAGCTTTTAGACTAGGATTTTCAAGCAGAGATAAAGGAGGCACTGGTGGGCCATGTTCTTCATTGGCTCAATAGCTATGGTTCAGCCTGTCCTCTAAGAAAGACCAGTAGCATTGGCAGTGTGCACGGCCCCCTGAGAGAGGAGCCAGGCACAGAGAGGCACTGGGGTCTCCTTTTCTCTTGTCTATTTTCCAGATCAAAGAACTAGGAAGAGCCAAAATATAAACTAGAAACAAAATGACAGAAAAACCCATTCACACCTTTCTTGGTTTTCCAAATACTTATTTGCCAAAGCTATAGATGGACTCACTAAACCAGGATGCAGAGGAAGAGTGATGAGGGAGATTCTGATTTAGAAGAGCCCCACTGCATTGTGGGCACCTGGAGCCTTTGCAGTAAAGTGATGGCGCAGGTAAAGCCAACCAGATGGACCGCCCACAACTTTGACTGGTGGAGCCCAGCTTGAGGATAGGTGAGTGCCTGGTGGGTGACAGAAGATTCAGGGTGGCTATGTTCTCTTCCTTGTCCTTCCTGTAAGAATCGGGGTCTGCCTTCATGCTGGCATGTGCTTAAGGCCAAGGTATCTCAGAGAAGTGCTGGGGTCAAGAAAGTGAGGTTAGAAAGTCTGGACCCAGCTCTCTTCAAAGCTGATAGTCACGGAGATCTCCTCCTAGAGCCAGACTCTACCTTCTAGCCCATGACCTTTCATTTCCCAGGCCAGGCCCATGTGTCCCCATGAGAGCAGGAGTGAAATCCAGGCCAAGCTGAGGTAATTCCATAGTTCTGTGTCTCCAAGGAAAAGGACATCCACCGGCACAAAGCATTGAGTAAAAACCCTTTAATAACAAAATAACATTCACGATGTAGCTACTTCAGTTGTCTGGAAAACTCAGCTTACACTTGATTCAACATACCACTTTCCACAAAGTTTGAAAAAAAAGAGGACATAAAATGGCATAACAAAATATACCTCGAGTTTCATAAGACAAGTCTTCTTGGCAAACCTAGTGAGCCAGACCCATGCATCTCTCGTAATAAAAATTGTTGGGCACACTCACGTCTCAGACACTCCTCTGTTTACTTTGGATCGAAAATACATTTGAACTTCATAGATTCTACGACATCTGCATTGTGTGTAGGTTTGTGAGTGTGAACAGAACTTGACTGAAACAAACATCGATTTGGTTTATTGCAGAAGAACACGTACAGCTTTCTGGAAGATCAAGCACTACTGCAGTCATTAACTGTCTTACAAAAGCCAACTTAAAATTCTTGTATCCATTCCCGTCTTTGGCAGATTAATAAGGGGAGAAATCAAAAAGACTGTGTCTTACAAAGCTTTCATTATCACAATCTACAAGGCCAAATAAAATATGTTTCTTTGTATTATTAAAGAAAGCGCATGCTCAGTATATTCCCATTGACAGGTCATATGAACGCTCTACCGTTGATGATTTCCAATATGTGGCAGAGCTGGCTGCTGCTTTCCCACCGCTTTCTTAAGCTGCACTCCTATGGAAAATAAAGTGTGCTTGGCAATTGATTTGGCTTTATGTCAAGCATACTGATTTGGGGAATAGGTATGAAACCTGAGAATGGGTCTCAGAACCCAAATATAAGAAAGAATGAGTTTGCCCAATCCACCACAAATGAAAGCTACTTTTTGAGATATAGGCGGGTCAGATAATTAGGGAGTTTATACAAAGACGGTTTTCCTAAACGAGATTTCAAACCTTCTTATACCCCCTTTAGGACAGATGTAACATTGTTGGGCAGAAAAGAGTAAATTAGAATCATCTCTCACTCTAGGGAGGAAATATCATGATATGGCTGCACAGGTTATGTTTTGGGGAATGGCCATCTATTTTTGCCCCAAAGACTGGAACAGCTTGTGGAGTTGTCCAGGAGAATGGACAAAAAGCCAGAGAAGGATTATTGATATTGATGCCATTTGAATTGACCTGACAGCAAAATACTCTAGTATTCTTCCAAGAAACCAAGCAAAAAGTGGCCATTCCCAAGCAAAGATCCAGGAGAGGCTAGAGCTGGATGAATTCGCCTCTCCATCCACGTGGCCAGTTACGTCTGAGGTCATGAACATAAAGCCAAAATGACTCCTTTTCACGGAAATTTAAGATGCAGAGTTGTTTTTCAATGCTTGTTTCCAAATCCCTCTCGCATGGAAGTGAGACAGCTGGGTTCTGAGGATCTAACCACAGAATGTGAGTTGGTGAACTCAAACTTGGAATGACCCTTCTTATAACATTTGAACTCGATTTAATCTGACTCATTTTGAAATCCCAACAGAGGTCAAGGTATTTTCGAGGTGAGACATCTCCCAATAAAACCAATATTACCACTGTCTGAGGCTGAACTGTGTACATTTTCACAGTTTAATGTATACACAACTGTTCCACAACCGCTAACGAACAACTGGCGCCCATGCATAAATAAAGTCCATTGAACCAAAGGGGAAGATCTAGTTCAAAATGAAAAATGTTGCTATTAAGATCACAATGCATCACACTGCTAAATTTTTAGCCTCATGCATAAAATTATAGCACTGATTGGCAGTTGCTAATTATAATACTACACTGTTAACACAGGACAATTAATTGTTCAGACCAAGTAGCACAAATGTAGAAAATAATAATTTTCTTTTTCAACAGAGCAAATGAACACAGATTGTTTCTTCAGCAAAATATGAAACTGTAAACTTTGGGCTCATTCTGCAACTTTCCCCAATCCAGAATAAATAAAATCCAAAGGGGAAAAAAAAGAACATACATTTTTTTTAAGCGCACCTTTTCGTCTATTACAAAAGCACAACCTAAAACGTATAAAGCTTTTTTTCTTTTTTTTTTTTAAATCACAGTTACCAAAAGAAACAGTGAATAATTTATTACATACGCTATAATAACATTACTCTAAACACTATTATCTATGAGGTATATCTGAGAAAATTCGGTAAGGAATTGCGCGGTCTGCATTGCCAACATGCCCAGGTTCATATTAAAGCTTTGGAACCGTGAAGAACTAGAAAAGGGAGAAGGACAGGGAAGGCAGAGGAGGAGAGATAGAGAAAAAACCTTTGGTATTAGTACAAATCTCGTTCTTTGCAGGGTTGCATTGCAAAGCACCACAGTACAATAAGCCCACCAATGTACTGTATGGAGGCCCAGTGGAAGCTGAGGTATTCACAGGAAGGATTAAAAAAAGCACAGAGAAGTCCAGACTGGCTAAATCGTTGCTTTGGTTCAAGCAAGGCACTCGTCCCGTGGTTACGTCACACTTTGCAAGTGAAGCATGAGGCTGAGGGGGGATTGCTGAGGAGAGGTCTGCCAATCGGGGATGTTTTCTGTGTTCAGGCTGCCACCGGTCTGCCTAGGTTCCCTCTTCTAGGGGCTCGGTGGTCGGAAGGCTGGGGAGGGCGGTGTTGGCTTATAGGGGAGCACTTCGCTGCTCAATGAAAAGACCTTTGTTGTGTCTCCCAGGTATTTGGAGAATTCTACTTCCAATAGGAATTTGGGAAGGAAACCAAAGCAATTTGCTGTTTGGAAGGCAGGCCTTACATCTCTGCCTGGTATGGAGGGGAGATGGAGCTTTGAGCCTGTTTGGACAGGAGAGAACTCTCACATGTGTCAGTACGGTGCTTGCAAACTACAGGAAGGGGGTAAGTGAGGGTTTCTTAACATCTGTCAACCTAACCTCTGATTTCTTCCACTGGCTGCACTCTGGATGCAGGGATCGGATGAGTTGACTGGTCTTTTCCCTTCTTAGCTTCTTTGTCTAAATTGTCTCTTAAAAAGCTAAAAGAGAACTACGTTATGTGAAATGCAAAATACTAGTACTCAATAAGGAACCATACAGGCTAGAGGCCGGTCTTTGCATATGTCTGAAACCCATTTGGTCAAAAGCTGAGAAGGATTCATTGGCTAACATACAAATCACAGTGATGACTGAATCTTAGTAGTGACTTAATCATTTAATGGAATCGGAAGAAACTTAAACAAGACCAATTCATTTCATGAGTAAGAAGGGAAAAGAGAATCAATTTTAAGTAATCATGTCTTAAACTGGCATATTGATTTCTCTGAAATTTTGAGGTCATCTTTTGTTTCCAATGAGTAATTTTTCAGCATCCAATGAGATAAGGCTTAAAGAAGTTCTCTCATAAATACAAAAAGTTGCCCTAGAAATGATGTATCAAGTCAAGGGGAAAGGGAAAAAGCTGAAGAGCTTAAATGTCACGTGTGCAAACAGTGATCAGATTCCCTTCCTCTGATAAATACTGACCTAAAAATATGCGTAATAGTTCAACTCAACAGACCAGGAACGCACTTTCTCTTCTCCCTTAATTAGAAGTTTATATATACAACACTCTGGAATGGGGAGGTTTTACAGTGATCTCACTGGATCAGTGTGTACTTCCAGGCTGTAAACCCCTCTATGAGCTCTAATAAATTAAGGCTGGCCACCTTTACAAGCAATTGATCATATGTGACTTTACGTTGAGATTCTAACTAGACAGATACTGAAATGCCTGTGACTATTTTTACAGAGTAAAAATGTTCAGTGACAAGCCCCAGGCCCCCTTCCTCTTTGCCAACGTGTGGCCCATCTCAGGCAGAGGCAGCACTGAGCAATGGGCACAGACTGGAGGAGAAGGCAGGAGGCTTGTCTGGGCTTTGCCTCTAGATAGATACTTGTGTTGGATAACTATTTCACTCCCCCGGGCCTACAGGGGCTGGACTAAAAGATTCCTAAGGTCCCTTCCAGCTCTACTATTCAATGATTAGAATTTCTATGGTCCAATCATTGGAAATCTCGACTGCGATAGCTCCAAAGCAGGGAACAGAGCTGGGACTGAAGGCCACTTCCAACCAGTCTTCTTCACCAATTTGGAGTTTGAATTTCAGGAATCCAATTACAGCAGCATCTGAACTTGCACCCTGAACATGTGGAGGGGACAGCAAACAAATGAGAGAAACACAGAAAATATCCCTTTCCAAATTAGCAGCCACTGTCGCATACATAACTATTTCTTTGGGGTATCTGAGCTGTGGCTGTACATACCATATGTCAGAGAGAATAGTTAAAATTATAAAAGAGCACAAGCAAAATGCAGACCGCACAGAGAAAGAAATCTTTGGTATCTTTGGTGTCATCAACACGATTAAAATTACAAATGGAAAAAGTCAGTGAGGTAGCCTTCTTTGGTTCTCACTAGAAATAGAAAGTTTTTCCTTTTTTTTTTTTCTTTTTTCTGCTTTTTTTTTTTCTTTTCCTTTTTTGTTTTGTTGTTTTACACGCACACAGAGTTCATTCTTGGAAGCAGCTAGTTTAAGGGTTTCCCTCTTTTTGCTGTTCTGATTTTTTTTTTTTAATCTATTTTTTCCAGTTTCTGTACAGAAGCCCCAAAATCCAGGCTGGTGAAGCAGGGTCTCGGCTTACGTTTTCTGAATGCACGGGTTCGGGTTGAATAGTCATTGCTTGTCCACAAACTTTGCTCTGTTGTTCTGACAGCAAACAAACTGCAGTGCTCTCTATTGTTTTAAATAAAAAATATAAACTATATCGTGCACCTTTTGCAGGTGCTGAATAAGTTAAATAAATAAGTTACAATATGAAGGCTCTGAGGGCCCCAATAATTAAAAGGTGAAGTTCGCCTGGTACCAGGTGGGGCTGTGAACTTAAATTAAATAATTTAATCACTGTTACTTAAACTATTTTCAAAGTTAATTCAAGAAGGAAAAATACCTCGACATTTTTTTTGTAACCTGTATTTCTCCCGTGTCTGTAACAGAACTTCTCTGCTTTATAAAGCAAAACTTCAAGGGAATTCTAAAAGGGACTGTGCATCTCTGATGCACAACTGGTCTAGGTTTTCATAAATAAGCACAAAGAGTAAAACCAAAGTAAAGAAAGATGATTAAATAATTACTAAAATCCTATACATTTGTGTGCTAAAATCTAATTTAAATAAATCAATTACATTAACGGTACCTAGCTTGTTGGTCATAACCCAAAGAGATGAAGGGAAGAAAAAAAAAGGTTTCTTTTGACTGTCTTCATTTTTCGATGGACAAAATGTATAGCTTCTTTCCATAGTCTAAATGAAAATAAAGCAGGAAATTCTAACGTCTACACTTTCTCACTTTCAAAAAGACCATTTAAGTGTGACAAGCATGAAAAAAAAATCACCACGTTCCCTGCTCTTAGCTAGTGCAGCACCCCCAAGACCATGTCACCATCTCCTCCACCCTGGAAACCAGAACTCACTTTCTCCTTATTAGTTCATGCTTTACTTTGCTATTTTTTCCTTCTTTTTCTTTTTTTTTGGTGTGTGTCCTTTTTCAGGTCTTTGGATTTAGCTTTAGTTATGAGAGATCCAGAATAAAGCTATTCAACCGAAGTTATCAAGCACATGTGTCATTCTTACACAGATGATTAAATAATATCCAAGTTTTCTTGAAAGTTGAGTTTATCTTGGATGTGCCCAAATGAAGGTAATTCCAAGTGTACAGAATGAAGATGCTGGGATACTTTTTTTTTTCCTGCACTTTAGTTTTCAATGTTACAATAAATAATAAAAAACAATGTACATTGTAGAAGTACCACATACATGTTAAATGATCATTTAAAATGTATTTATTGTAACAGATCACTATTTATGTACATATGAAGGTGTCTGTGCACACGTGTCTGTGCAGTCTGAACACTCAGAGGCAATGTGTGTCGCTGTGAGGATGTCTATGAGAATACATGTTGAAAGGTGCATCTAAATCTGTATACACCCAAGCTGACAGACTGTATAAGGTTTAGGCAAACTTATCTACCAAGGTTTACGCTGTGAGAAATGCCTCTGCTAAAGATGGAACAGAGTGGAAGACTTCCATGGAATGAACAGACCTGTAGCAATGTGTCTTTTTTTTTCCTATACACATTTTCTCCACTAAAAGGGAATTAGCTGGTTAATTCCAGGCAACCAAACTCAAAACTGGTAAGGAAAGCTTAGGCTCAAGCTTCAACTTGCCTCAGACTGTCAGAACCTTTTTGGTATCTGAGAACAATGAATACTTCCGGTCCCCATGGGATTCATGGAATAGCCCATCAGCTTCAACTGTAAGTTCTGTGTCTACCTATGTGAAGCCCTATGTTATTTTAATATATATATGTATATGTATATATACGCACACACACACACACACACACATATATATATATATAATTTTATAACCCATTCTGAGACTTTCTAAAACAAACAAACCCTCCCTTCCCCCTGCCCTTGGAAAGAAACAAATCAAAGGTAGAAAATAGGCACTGGGACATCCATATTTAAAGCCAATGTCATTAACTTAGGAGATTTATACAGCAAACTTGGGTGCACCTTCTGCCTTTAGTAAGGATTTTGTGGCCTTATCTGAAAACTAGAATCTCCTGTTGTTTTAGAGGTGACTTGGTCTTAACTAAACGTACAAAAGTATTAAGTTCTCCAGTCTTACAGGTAAACATCCGAACGTTACAGACATAACAGCTCTATCCCTTTTCTGTCTACCGTCTTTCACTCTCTCTTCCTGGGTAGACTAACAAGTCTGAATCACAAGGCATCAGCAGCAACAGCAACAAAAAATCAGCTCTGATCTGTTAGGATTCGGGACAGTTATCATCACAGTACCTGTGTCTGGGCTTTGGGGTCAACCTTGACCACACGTATCACCTCTTTTTCTCTACTTTTTCATATACTCCATTATTCTTCAACAACACTGGAACCCAGCCTGTTCTTCTTCTATGTTCAAAAATTCCTACTACACAACCTCCTGAAAAACAGAGTTCACCACAAAGGTATACTGTCATGACATTTCGGTAACGGTAATCAAAAAGACGCTTCTATAATTCTACCAGCATTTTTAGAAGTGGGAAAGTGTTCCCCCTGCACCCAGTAATGATATTTAAAAAAAATATGTTCAACTTTAATTTATTGGCATGACTAGGTGGGCACCCAGCACAGGTAAAGTAAAATGGGTGATCATCTAAAAGGTATTTATGACAACACTGTAAAGCAGTTATACTCCAATAAAGATGTAAAAAAATAAATAAAAAATAAAAGGTACTTATATTTGGCTTTGAAATACATTGTTTGATTTACAAAAATGTATGTATGTGTATCAGATTTATTCCTAATTTTGATTTTATTTTAGCTAGTAATAAAAATTAGCTTGAATTTCCAAAGCCCATAATTGCCAAGAGCCTGCAGGAAAAGAGACACTGCAGAGGTGATGCCTTGATTTCTTCAAAGTGTCACGTTGGTACCTTCATGCCTCATTCCCGCCTGTACTGTTAAGTGGTACAACCTACACACTACTTTACATTTTAGAAAAGGCTTTAAATATTGTGGACGAGTTTTTATTGTTGTTGCTGTTTTCTTTTTAAAAAGAAATATATTGGCTCTTTTTTTTAATAAAAATTTCTTGGAATGAAAGAATTATATCCCCAGGACCAAAATCACATTGAAAACAAAAGTAAGCAAGCCTATTTCCCTAAAGAAATAAAGAATTTTCCACTCAATAGCCTTTGGATTTCTGTTGCTTCGAGAATGTGAATTTTGGTTCAGAACTGTCCCTTCACACTGCCCCTTTCATTGCTGATGGCTGAGGCATGCCTGGAATTTTTCTTGGATTGAGGAAATGGATCCTCAATCCAACAGGTTAAACGTTGAAGTCCAAAGAGTTATTTTTTTCTGAAATTATTAACTTAAAATAAGGTTTAAAAATGTTTGAGGAAACTTATTGGGTCAAATTCCATTACCTTCCAGTTTGCAGGGTTTTTTTTTTTTTTTTCTTTCAGGTTTTTAACAAACTGAAATTCTGTAGGGCTTAATTTTTCAATACACAGATATATAGATACACACATGTATTTATATATGTACGTAAATAATTTTTTAGAAGCAAGCACTTCTCTCTGGTATGGCATTATCTGGTATGAGACATTTATCAAAAGTCCCTAGCGGGAAGTTCTTGCCTTTTTTTACATTATGACATCTTCCTCTGGTCACCAGGAGCGCTGAGGGTGTATGTGACTACACCTGGTTTGACCAGGGTTGAAATCTCAGGCCACAAAGGCAGCCTTTTTCAGTTTAGACGTCTTCATAGGATGCCAGAGACCCAGATGCTGACATTAGCATGCCAAAGGATCACTAACCAAAGCAAGCAGGCTCGGTTCCTCAGTCCAATCTCTAGAAGAACAAGCATTTCCATTGGCCATGAGTCACAAGGATTCATTTAGAGATACCCAAGTTGAAATTCATTTTGATCCACCCATAGGAGAGTTCCCCTGCTGAAATATGCTCTTTTCTTGGTCATTTGACAAAGGAGACATGGAGAATGGGCAAGAGACAAAGTGACACAGGGCAAAGTCAAGGAACATCCCCAGATAGGATGAATTATAGAAGCCATGGAAAGTCGCCTTCTTTAGTGGCTACATGGCTGCTGCCCCTGCAAAGGGAGACCCACACAGTGGGAGGAAGGAGGTGGCATAATAGACAATGGGGTTCCCAAGGGCAGGACTCTGGGGTTCTCCCCAAACCCTGCCTTGTGTTTTCTCTCTAGGACTGAGACACCCGCACCCCCCAACACCGCTGCCTCACCCCAGTGCCGGCCGTGGCTGCACACAGGCTTGTCTAAACTAATTGGTCATTACCACCCTGAGGAAACCTGATCAACCCATTGCAGCAGGAGTTGGACTTCCCCTGTGAGAAGTCCCTTTGGTGGATCTACTTACTGAGGGGCATCTGGAACACCCTGATGGGACAGGGCGGTTCCTGGAGAACAGACCTCTGGGCTGGCCTCATCTCTGTAACTGGTGGGAATGGACCACTGAGCTTTCCCAGCAGTTAGAGAAGATGAACACTCCCTGGCCACGGCCCAGAACTGGTGGATGGACCTCACTCACCACCCTGATCATGGTTGAGACATAGAATAGAGAAGACTCAAAATACAAATAAAACTCATTCGTCCCATGGATCCACTTAGCAACAGGTTAACTGTTGAAATGCTTAAACCTGACTTTCAACCTTTCCCAGGAACTTTCACAGAAATCTGAATACTCTGAATCATCCACAGCAGCAAATATACTCTGGGATGGCATGAGAAATGAGCAAAGTTCTGAACTGAATACTTAAGAAATGAAGCACTTGACAAAAACAAGATGTGAATTTGAACAGCAATAACTTTGGGTTATCACCAGTGTCAAGTTGAATCTATATATGTATTCATATATTATATATATCTCTTTCTTTAGAAATGCAACCTTTACAGCTGACTTTTAAAAAGCTAATAGAAAAGTAGAAACTGACAATTATTTTTACACATTTTCCCCCACCCCCCTGTTAGGATGTAGCAATCACGTGAAGACGAGGCTTGTCAATTCCTCTATAAATTCTTTGGTTCTGTGGCTTGGGAGAGGATGTGTCACCGAGACCCCTACCCTTGACCCTCACTCCCCTTCCCTCCCCTGATGATGAGACTCTGAACATAGAAGGAACCAAGACTAAGGACTAAGCATAACATTCAAGTGACAATATTATTCCCCGCGCTCTGCCGAGCAGAGAGGAGAACTGCTCAGTATCCCAACATCTTAAACTTGGATTCCATGGAACCTTTTGAGAGATTCCATGTCGGGTAGAAAGCCATAAAACAAAATGATAGGGAAACAATAAAATCAAACAAATGACCCTTTCCTTTCGTGGCTCAGAAACAAAATTGATTACCTTTACACAGATCAATGGCGCTATTAGTATTTAAGCCAGGCAAGAGGAGATAATGAACTGAAACAAAGGTGTGAGAAATCCTCATCTTTGGTATTGTAGCTGTTGAGGTTTCTGTTGCTCTGTTCCGTGTTCTTTTGAAAAACTGCATAGGCACAAATTAAAGACAATCTTCAACTTTTAGATTACCGCATGAGTTGTCAAATGAAGCAGCAGCCACGGAGGCTTTTCCTTATTTCTCTTCCTGTCTCAACCCTTTCTTTAAAATCTGCTTCCAAAAAATGTCCCAAGAGGTCTGTTTGAACACAGTGTGTCTCGCTGTTTTTCTGTTTCTGGTTTTTGTTTTTTTTCTTTTTCCTTTTCTGGCGAGCTTCCTTCTCGTTGGTGGTGATTTTCGGTGATTTACGTTTTTATTTATTTATTCATTTTAATGGGACAGTTTTGTTTGTTGCAGAAGTAGGTGCAGAAAAAGTTTCTTTGGTTTCGATTAAGTAATTCATAAAAAAAGTCAGTCTCAAGTGTCTGTAAAGAATCATTGCAGTGTTTGGCTTGCTTTGAACACCCCCGTGGTGCCCACCTGGGGCCATTCACTGGTAAATATGCACATGGTGACTTTTGCAATCTCCCAGGGTTCTGTGGGTGCTCTTCCATTTGCCGTGGGAAGGTGACAGCCAGGAACCAGAAAGCCACTCGCTGGGTGGCTTGGCTAACATCCTTGGTGTAGCCGGTCCACTCAGCCCGATGATGAACCAAATGCAAGAGCTGAATGCCATTCGGAGTTGCAGAGGTTTTCTGACTTCTAAGAAGTAATCACAGTATTTTTCAGGCTAGAAAATGGCAAGTAATAAATGTCTTTGGTTTGCAGTATTCTGCTTCTTTGGTGTGCTGTGTTTTCTCCAGATTTATTCAGCTGTTTTGCTAGATGATTCAACAATGGAAGAGATTCAGGACTAGATGACGGTTATGAGTAACACGTATGGTGGTTTGAATTATTTATTTTTTCCTTGCTATGAAACACTGAAAACGTCCCTACCGATGGGATGGACAAGGGAACAACCCAAATCTGAAGGAGCGAGAATGTATCATGTGGTCATAATGCACAATAGGAGGAACCAGGTGACAGATAACCAAGAAGGATACATTTATGATCTAAAAAAATCTAGATCTTTTAAAATGCTGCATTTGCTCCGTGTACTGTAACAGTTAAATTGGCCTCCTGAGTGTGCGTATGCATTATGTACAAACAGAATTTGTAGCAAACTGCAAAATGTGCTTGAAGCCATATTCCCAATGATTCCCTCATGACTTCCTAACTGGTGTCTTGAAGATCGAGATGCGGTGAATCCAGAACCTTCCTGACTTCTCTATCTTCGTTGTGCTTGATACTTTGAGCTCAAGTGAACTGATCTCGTTTTTTTTTTTTTGATGGATCCAAGACCACGTGAGATTTCCAGGAGGTAAGGAAAAGAAAATTGTAAACTGGATCAACTTAAAGCTTTCTAAACCATTCAATGAAAAAGATGCCTGAGTTGGAAAAACAGGTCCTCGGATTCTTTTTTTTAACTTCCATATTTAAAACTTGTGCTCAGTAATTGTCATTCTGATGTTTTTTTATGTTATGGCTGTGAACGTTGATGAACTATGGTATGATGAGGCTAAGCACTTGGAAAGCAAATGAGGTCATTCTTGTTGCTAGATTCTTCTCTTATTGTAGCATCTTGGGAACCCAAACTCAGAGTCCTTACACAGGCCAAAGTCCCACTATTACTCATGGGAACTTCGACTGCAAGAGGTTGACAGGACTCAGAGTAGGACCGCTGACATTCTAAGCAATGCTGAGCTTGACTGACACCACACTGAAACTGACTTGCTGCAGAAAGGCCCCATTTGGGTTTCTGAGGTGCTTAGCATACTCGCTCAGAGGACAATGTCCGGTTCAAAGAGATTAGTTTTCAGCTTGCACTTGGACTCTATAGCCACTAAAAACCAACGAACAAAAAGAACACCTGGCCTATGATTACAGCTAGAATAGAATTTTCTTTTCAAGAGAATTGTGCTTTCAAATCACCAGTGAAGGGCCCCAGCTAAGAATCCAGCGTCTTTTTCCTTTGCATTTTCTTTTGGTATCTTTTGTCCTCATTTGGAGGTGACTTGTGCCCAACTGAGAGTCCTTCCATCACGCTTTGGTACAGGTGCCGGAGGCGGACGAGGGGCCCCCTGTGCTCAGATCGTCCTGCCACTTCTCCAGGCTGCGGCGCCGGGCATTCATGAAGAAGTTGCTGACGGTCGTAAGCTCCAGGCCCAGCTGCTGGGAAATGGTGATCTGCATCTCCTTGGATGGGCGTTTGTTCTCCTTGAAGATGGCGAAGAGCGTTCGGCGTTGGAGGTCGGTGAACACCAGGCGGGATTTCTTCTGGGAATTGTTCCTGTCTTTGTTTGGTTCTTGCTCTTTGCGTTTGCACGCTTGAAGGGGAAGAGAAGAAGGAGAGAGTCAGTGTGAGCGTGAGAACGTGATCCATTGAGAACATTGACAAAGTCAATGGGGATGGAAAGTCAAAGGGGATGTAAACCGTTAAACTTTATTGTGCAAATTGCCCAGCTGTCAATAACCAGCCTTCCCAGTTCATCTATGGGTGATGGAAAGCCTCGGTTAGTGGGGGAAGGGAGAAAGGAGAAAAGAGCAGGGCTGTTTACACAGTCTGGTTTTGAACCAAATGCTTTCTCTTTCACTCCCTACCCTCCACTGCCACCCCCTTAAAACTCTTTACCTGTGAAATCAGGTGCTCTGAAGGGATAAGTGACTTCCCCAGGGGGAAGCCTGGTTACTAAGTTCCTCTTTCATGGTCACCCTCTGGAATTGTTTACAGATGAGCCACAGTGACTTTCTGGAGTCAAAACTTAAAAGTGCGTAATTTCTCAGAATCAAAGCTTCCACCCTCGTGACTCAAATAATTGTTAACAGAATGAAATTAGAAGTGACAGAGTGATGGTATCATCCCGACTCCAAATCCCCTTCTTCTAGACTTTTGAAAAATAAAAAAAATAAAATCAAACAGGGAGGGAAAGACTGTGAAAAAATTGGTTTAACGAGTTTTAATTTGGCTGGTCTGAAGTAAAGCCAGTACAAGAAGACCAGGGCTGAAGTTGGCAAAAGAGCCCAAATTTACAGTGGATTATTTTAGGGCCCTAGATGTGTCGATTAGTAGATGCAGAGTCTCTGATTCAGTAGATGGGTATCCACATCTGGGGTGCCATGTGCAGCCAGGACATTAATTTATGTGTCACTACCTCTGCCTTACCCTACAAGTTTCTAGAAGGCAGGGATCAGGTCTGTGTGATATTTCCGACTGGCTCTTTCTGGAGCTGCGGACATAAATGAACACTTGGGATGCTGATGACAAGTGGTGTCTTGACTCTTTCAGGAATTTGCACACTTCACAGACAGATTGGGTCTCAGAAAAGTAACTTTTAAGGGCTAAATAATATCGTGCATACAAATCACAAATTTAAACATGGGAACATGTGTTAAAATCACTGGACAGAAACCACAGCTCATCCAGGGGTTCTGTGCCGCCTCAACAGAGCTAATCCAGGAAAGGCGAGGAGGGAGCAGAGGGCCGGCTTTGAGCATCCTTCCCTGGATCAAATCCTACTGGACATTCTGGCTCCAGGTTGAGAATTTCTTTGTACTCAACTGACACTCCCCTAAGGCTAGCAGTCGTCTGGAGTGCTGTTTGGAAGCCTTTTCATACTTCTCAAAGCCCTGATTTGTGAGTTTTGCTTCTGAGCTTTGGGTCAGGCCATTTTCTACTCTTTACATTCTGCAGGGAGCATTTGGTATAGTGGGGCCGCTGGCTGCAGTTTGAGTATCAGGGGAACATCCTTCAGACTGATGGGTCTTCGGATTTGACCTGAGGACCAACACTCATAGCAAAGATATTCTGGAAGCTGAACTTCCCCCTACCCAACTGGCCATCCTCCCTGGTGGATGCTATCCGCCATGAAGGATCACTCCTGAAATAAGTGAAGAGCCATGATAAAAAGGGCAGGAACAGGAGAACCCTCAAAAAGGAACACTGTTGGGCTACGTCAGCTTTGCGGAACCCTCTCTTCCTGACTTCTCCTTCTCTCGTTTCTAAAAGTAAACGTATTACCTTTGAAAATTAAACACAACACACACATACACACCTATAAAAACAGTATGTTTCCATCCCAAACCCCATTCTCTTGGGAGGTTTGGACGTTTTCAGATAAGGGGCGCTTCCCCCGAAATGGGAACTCAAGAGAGAAAGGGCTGAAATGGCTTACAGTCACCCTTCTCCCACAGGAATTTCCCGGTAATGATTTCTTCTTTGATTATCCCTGGGAGGATCTTACACTTCTGTTGGATTTTTGGATAGTTACCATAACCTCATCTGTAGACTTCCTCTCTCTAGTGCAATCCTCTACAACAGTGCTTCTAAAGTTCAAGGTGCACAGGGATCATTGGGAAGCTTGCTCAAATGCAGATTCTGAGGCAGTCAACCCAGGCGGGGCCCGAGAACCTGCATTTCTAACGAGCTCCCAGGTCATGCTGCTGCTGCTGGCCCATATGCCTCGGTTTGACTAGCGAGCATCTACCTGATTTCTAAAATCTCAGAGGAGCACCCTGATGGAATGGAATGTTCTGGAACCAGATGTCTGGATTCTCTCACCTGCGCTCCTTCACCTACAAGACTTGGGACCTCGGTAAATGACTTAACCTTTCAGTGCCCGTCTTCCTCACCTGCATAATGGAAATAAGGTGCTCACCTCTGTAGAGGCTTACGTGAGGCAAAGTGTGTGAATGCTCCCTCCCCACCTTCCCTCTGGCTGCATAACCCCAGTAATCCTGAGGACGATAAACAGCAGAATTATTCTCATTTTAAAATGAAATAAATGGAGACCTGAGGGTGTAAGCGATTGACCTGAGGTCACATTCCAAGTTGGCTGCAGACCCAGGGCAAGAATCCAGCCCTTGGGTCTGTCCATCTTTCTCCCCTATAGAAATGGCACCCCATGCCATTGGCACCTTAGAGGGACTCTATCTGCACGGCAGCCTCGGAGGTTCTACCCCCCCGAGATTCTGACTTTTACCTGGAGGGGCAGTGTTCTGGAATCTGGGGAGATATTGAATATAGTTCCCTGTGCGGTACAGTAGGTCCTTGTTCTTTATTTTATATACAGTAGTGTGCATATGTTAATCCCAAACTCCTAATTTCTTTCTCCCTCCCCATCCCCTGCTATCCCCTTTGGTAACCATACGTTTGTTTCCTATGTCTGTGAGTCTATTTTTTGTTTGTAAATAAGTTCTTCTGTATCACTTTTTAGATTCCACATACAAGTGATATCATATATTTGTCTTTCTCTGTCTTGCTTCACTTAGTATGATCATCTCTGGGTCCATCCATGTTGCTGCAGATGGTATTATTTCATTCTTTTTATGGCTGAGTAGTATTCCATTGTGTGTGTGTGTGTGTGTGTGTGTGTGTGTGTGTGTACCACATCTTCTTTATCCATTAATCTGTCAATGGATATTTATGTTGCTTCCACGTCTTGGCTATGGTAAATAGTGCTGCTATGAACATTGGGGTGCATATATCTTTTCAAATTAAGAGTTTTCTCTGGATATATGCCCAGGAGTGGGGTTTCAGGGTCATATGGTAGCTCTATTTTTAGTTTAGTTTTTTTTTTTAAGTTTTTGGCACGGGGGATCCTAGGTCTCCGACCAGGGATCAAACCCATACCCCCTGCATTGGAAGCGTGGAGTCTTAACCACTGGACTGCCAGGAAGTCCTATTTTTAGTTTTCTAAGGAACCTCCATACTGTTCTCCATAGTGGCTCCACCAATTTACATTCCCGGGAACAGTGTAGCAGGGTTCCCTTTTCTCCACACCCTCTCCAGCATTTATTATTTGTAGACTTTTTAATGATGGTCCTTCTGACTGGTGTGGTGGTGTATTTGCACTTTTAATAGGGAGTTTAGACAGTATTGATGCAGGTCCATGTTGGCCTGTCAGGTTATATTTGAAGATATATCTACATATAATTTAAGAAACAAATGTTAAAAGTTTAACGTTCAGCAACCTGCAGAGAGAGAACAGATCATCAGATCCTGTGTATGCCTTGCCAACAGCTCTCCAAAGACAACAGACTCTACGTCAACAAATGCAGAGCTGCAGCCTGTGGTCGGCCAACGTACGGCAAGTCCAAAAGCCCAAAATAATGAGGCTGCAGGTACATAACCTGCCCCAAGTCCTCACAGCTGACAGTTGCCACCTCATGATTCTTACAAAAGCAGTTGGTCAGGAGCTGAAGGAGAATACAAACAAGAGGGCAAACACCTGCTTTGAAAGTCTAAGAAAAAGTAGATGGATTGAATGATGTCTGGAAGCTGGCAGGAAGGTGGGAACCTCAGAATTTCTCAGACAAGGTGTGGAGCTAGCTTTGCCCAGAGGCACAGTCAGAGTGTAAATGGTTTTGGTGTTAGAACATTACTCGCTACAAATGCCCATTTCAAAACAGCTAGGGAAATGTCAAGTAGCTCCCTACGGCCCAGGAATGTGTGTTAGAAACCCAACAGACGGTGTTCATCAGTGGTGTGGATGGAGTGGGTTCCTGCCACTCACGATAAACTCTGCTCCAGGAGGGTGAGAGGTTAGCCCAGACTCCTGCAGGCACTGGGATCTGCTTCTCCTCCCTCTTCTAGGAAGGAAGCAGGGAGGGCGTACCATGGGGTGATGTGTGTGTTGCCTGATGGGAAGAGAGAGAAATCCCTCATTCTCCATCTTCCTTCCTCTTCGGGGGAAGTGGTCCCTGTGTGGGTCATGGAGGTTTGAGGGCTCATTTCTATTTCAAAGACAGGGAGAAATCATGTTTTTGCCCACAATGAGGCTACCTCCTGGGGCTACAGTGCCTTTTCCCTCCTTTTGGGGGCAGGAACGATATCAGCTCAGATGGAGAAGGCTGCCTGTCCCCCGTGGACCAGGACCTGGAACTCGCAGGTATATACAGATAGAGGTATCTGTGATTAGTAACAGAGGTGATAGCTACTGCCTAAGTAGGGTCCTGGGTAGACAAAATTTTTAAACCACTGGGTTCCCAGGGTGAAATAATAAGAAGGGAAGCCCTGGTTCAAGGCACAAGCCCTCCCCGAGACCGTGAGATGCCAATTCACCTTTTCCCAGGTGGTCACCCTCAGAGGGTCAGAGACAAAAGTGCATCTCGAAGCATGCGCCACTTCCCTGGAGCTGATCTTCCTAAACCAGGAGAGAAAGAAGAACTTCTCTCTACCACTGGCCCTTTCTCTCTGCTCCGCACATGGTCAGGCTGCTCCTGGGCATTCTCAGGAGCCCAGCTGTCCTCGGGCGCCCAGGGGAACTGGCCATAGCGCTGTCCAGCGCCCGCACACGGACAGCACGAAGGCGCGCCCCGTCAGGCACGTGGCAAGGTTGTAAAGCCAGAAGTCATTCCCATTAGGAGGCGGCTCACAGGCAGGTGAGGCAGGGTGAGGGCCGGTACCAGAGACTCAAGAAATAATCTTAAGGAGGCCACGGAAAGCAGTGCGTCACTCCGGGGAGGGCCCTGGCGCCGACCCCAGAGGGCAGTGACTGTGTCGTTTCTCTGATGGAAAAGACTTATTTTCACCCACCCCTAATTTTACTTCTTGGGACAAAGGTCTTTGGTATTTGCCTGCTAGGGGTGGAGAGCTGTGGGAAGCCAGGGCCCGAGCCGCGGGGAGGGGAAGGGAGGCAGGCTGGGAGGGAGAAGCAAAGCTGAGGAGGGCCGCCACCTCTGCGCCGCCCGCCTGGTTTTCGCCGTGGTCTCCTCTGGGAGGGCCCGTGCCTAGACGCGGGCGGGCGGAGCGCCCTCGGCTGTAAGTGTCTGCAGGGTAAGGGGGGTGGTAAGGAGCTAGTTCTACGAGGCAGATCCAGGCCGGGGGTCATCGGAACCGCGCTTCGCTTTAACGCCTGGTCCCACAGCCGCAGGGGCTTCAGCTCTTCAAGGTCCCTGCGCGTCTCCCTCCGCCCATAACTCCATCCTCACGCCTGAGTCACAGAACGACGGCGCTCCTGTCGGGTCTGGGGCTGTCGGTTTCACGTGGGGAGCTAGAGGTCAGCAAGGTGAGCCTGAGAGGCAGGCAAGGTCTGGACTCCCATGAGCACTTTCTCTCTTTATTTTTATTTTATTTTTAAATTTTTGGCCGTACCCCGTGGCATGCGGGATCTTAGTTCCCTGACCAGGAATCGAACCCATGCCCCCTGCATTGGCGCGTCTTAACCACTGGACCACCGGGGAAGTCCCAGCACTTTCCACAGGCTCTTTGACGGGAACGTGGGGCAGAGGTATGGATTCCCATTCTGCACGTGGTGAAGGTTCAGTGACTTGTTTTGGGTGACACAACTAGCGTCAGGGCTGAGACGTTGGCCTGGAAACCCCTTCCCAGCTACCCCTCGGTCCTGAGGGGCTGGGGAAGTAAGAGGCACCCAACACCGGCCCGAATCCTCGGTCCTCCCTGCTCTGGAGCTGAAACTACCCACGCTACTGGGATTTTGCCCCAAGAATTCAGGTCCCTGTTGAACAACTTCTGCTGTATTGGGCTGAAACGCTCCCATTTGTTTCTGGAGAATCCGGTCCCATCTCATGATTTGCTACAGAGTTACGAGTACCGGAAGGGTCCCTCGGGCTCCTTCAACAAGCTGACAGGAAAGGAAAACGTCTCGTGGAAATGAATTACAGACTTGAAACAAAAGCCTTTGTAGTTTTATTTTTCTTGAGGCAACTGATGGGGGGAGAAGACTAAAATGGACGAGGGCAGGGCAGTTTCCATCCAACCTAAGCTCAAATTCAGCTCGGCCATTCACTAGCCGTTTGACCTGGGTATGATCACCGGGCCTCCCTCTCCCTTGGGGTGACTGGGCCAGAAATGATTGACGGGTCCATTCCATCCTTCGGATGGATTTGCCCTCCATGGTCCTCTCCCTCTGCCTGGTACCGTACAGATGCTGTCTTCCTCAGTGACATCTCCTGGAGGGGTCAGAAGAATTAAGGACATCGTTGGCTGTTAATCTGCGAGCTGTTATACGCAATCCACTCTGCCTCTCAAGTCCCATGTTGGGCAGGTGCCTCTTTGGGGGATACTTGCCCCACCTGCCTTAGTGAGAAATGGAATCGGGGCTTTTCCTTCCTTCTGGACTTGAAGCTTCTGTGTCTTTAACCTCCAGGACCGCCTTGCAGGGGTCATGAATGACCTGCTGGTGAAGGTGGTCTGAGTAGGTGCCGAGCGTGAGTTAGCAGCAGGGCAGTCGTACAATGCGGTGTCGAGGTCTGGAATCGTCGGCCCCCTTTGGCTTGTCCTCTCATCTCTGATCTTGCCGATTTGTTTGCTCTCCGCTGGTTGTCTCCTTCTCATGAGCTTTCTGGCCTGTCCCAGTCCTCCAGGAATCCAGCAGCCCTTCCCTCTTCTGCCCCCGTGCTCCCCTTCCTGCCCCCCAGCTCCACGCTTCTCCTCCCTCACAGCCCAGCATCACCTCCCGTGTCGACCGGTTAGCCCTGGTGTCCTGCGGAAATGGACCTTTCCTTCCAACCCTCCTCCCTGGAAACCACAAACACACAGGCCGAAGAGAGGTCCTTGCAGAGGCCCTGGGGAGGTGAGGGGCCGAGCCCCCGCAGAGGAGGGGAACTCTGGCTCCACGAACATGATACCATGTCCAGAGATGCTCGAGGATGGGCAACGGAAAGCCACCCTCCAAGAGGTATCTGGAAGAAGCGCCAAAGTCTCAGGTGTAGGCCTAGAAGAATCTTTCTCAGGGTGGTTTCTGCCCCCCGGCTGGCTGCCCCGCCCCCAGGCTCCCCTCCTGTGCTGGCTGATGCTGAAAGCCTCCTGCTTCAGCTTCATCCAGTCAGTGGAAGGCTTAACCCCTGCCAGACTGACTGCACCCCTTCCCCTTTGGAAGAAGGCCGTTTAAATCCCCCTCCGCAGTCATTCTGTGCAACGTCCTCAGTACAAATGAGACACGGCTCTGAGCGCAGGCTTGGAGATGGGGGAGCTGAGGCTTCCAGGAAGCAGGTGCCCCCAAGGAAGCAAGGCAGCCCCACAGTGGGAAGTGAGGCTGACTAATTGCAAAACTGACCCCAGTTCTTCTCGTCCCACCATCCCTATCCCCTGCAATGTCGCTCTGCAGCTCCCCTCCAGCACGGGATGGAGTTCGTCTGTCTTTCCCGGATCTGGGCCGGTCTGGCGATTTGCTTTGGCCAACTGAATGTGGCAGAAGGGACAGCCCAGGCCTCGAGAAGCTGAGTGCTTTGTTCACGCTCTTGGAGCTCTGGCCGCCACATGACAAGCCCAGGCCTGCCTGGGTCAGCCCACCCCAGCTGCCCCAGCAGCTGACTGCAGCGAGCCCAGCTGAGACCCCTCAAGCGTGGCCTGGACCAGCAGAACTGCCCAGCTGACCCGGAGACTCCTGAGCAAAAATAAACGTTCATGGCTTTATGCCATCGGTTTTGTGGTTCTGTGTTACGTGGCATTCCTGTGGTGATATACAGCTGACAAAGAAGCAAAGAACTGCTGTTGCCTTCCTGCCCAGGCAGGGAGTCACATGTAGGGTAAGAAGTCTCAGCTTGAAGTCATGACCTGGTTTCAAATTCCACATTGGCCACTTATCAGCTGCATGACCCTGAGCCTCAGTTTCCTCATCTATAAAGTGGGGATACTAATTGCAAACCCCTCTGGACATCAAGGGGCTAGCTGTAATGTTGGCGTGCACAGTAGGTGCTCAGTAAATATCCTTCCTTCCATCATAGAGAAAGAAGAAAGAGGAAGGGGGGTGAGAAAGTGAGGTTAAGAATTCATAGTCTGAAATGATTTGCCAAGACTTACTCAACGGTAGATGAAGCGTCCAGAGGGCTTATAGCAAACAAAAGGTTAAAGATTTTTGTTTTCCTTGTGAAGCAGTCTCAGAGCCAATTCCCAGCCTCGTAGAAAAGGTAAGACTGTGATGTGTTTTTACATATGTGTCAGAGATCCTAATAGGTTTTGGACCCCTGGTGTTTCCTAACATCACTAATTTATGTCCACATACATTCTACATATGATGGGTATTGTTAGCCCCTAATAAATAATGCAGACGTGCTCTACTCTCCTTGCATTCAGTGAATACTTTCCCTGAATTGTTCAATGTGATCTTGCCAGGGCACCGGGTGGGGTGGGGAAGGAAGTCATCGGGGTGTGCATTTTTCAGCGTGGTCACTTAACCTCCGAGTATATGGGTTTGAAAACGATGCCGAAGGAGAATCGTTTCCAGCTTTCAGCTGGAAAGCCTGAAGCTGCCGTCTTCCAAGGGCTGTGCAGAGCAGGAGAGTGACCCTCTCCAGCAGCAAGGGCACACCCACAGGGGCTGGAGTCGGGTTGGAAAGATCAACTGAGGCAACCAACTGGGTTATGCTGGAAAAATCAATTACAAAAGTAAGGTCGTATTTGTACCTCCAGCCTTGTTCGGAGAATTCTGTGGGGTTTGGAGGTAGGAAGAGGGAAATCAACTCCTTTTACTTCCCTTTGTTACTGTCAGGATGGGAAGGAGTGATGGCGTCCAGGAAGGCTCCCTTCCTCTGGAACTAATTTGCATATTCAAGAGCTTTTAAAATAATAACAGCATCCCTTGCATTCAAATAGGGAAGCAAGAATAGAAGAGTTACATACTCTGATGGTACATATTTAATGTTCAGGAAGCCATCAGTGCTGAACAATGCCATCAATGCAGGCTCCTCGGGCCAGCAAAGGGAGAGGTGCTGGCACACTCCTGCAGGGACCTGGAGAGGAGGGGTGTGACACACAGGACTTGGGGCTCAGGCTCTGAGCATTGGCCACTAAGGCCAGAAGGTGGCGCACCAATCACTCACCGGGGAGGCGGGAGGGCTTGATGAAGGGGGAGGGGCTGCAAAGGACAAGATCTTTTCATCATCATTTGATTATCTTGCGCTCTTTAAAACTTGGAAACTATAAGTAGTTTGCAGTTAGATGCTTTACAGTTTTCCCTGCTTCTCTTTGATTCCTGACCTTATTATTGAACTCCACCTTGGTCCAGATGGTCACAGAGCCAGTAGGGTGAACTTGGCCCCTGAGAGCTAAACTCCAACTTCCCTCTTGTTTCTCCAAACATCCCTGGCCTGAGTCAAACGGGAAACTTAATGGCTTTGTCTCCAGGTTGGAGCTGGCTTTTCTCACAGACCAGATGCCCATCCGCTCAGGCAGCAGAGCCAGTGACATCCAGACCAGCGTCCATTTGGGTGGCCAAGAGCAGAGACAGGGAAGTTGCACCGTGCAAATGGATTTGGAGTCATTCCCGGTCCCTGGGGTTTTAGCCCTCCTTTCACTCCCTTCTAACTGGCCTTCCGTGGCGAGAAAAACCTCTAAACCATTTAGCAAATTATCCTGGACAGACAAGGCAACAGGATCCGGGCTGAACAACCCATGTGCCAGTGAGGTAGCTGCTGCCCGGCCTATTAGAGCAAATATCACAGGCGGGAGATGCCAGAGCAGGAGGGAAAGAGGAGAGAGGAGGGAGAAAAAACAAGAGAGCAGGGGACCACGCATGCATGAGCACACACCCCTCATTCTGGAGGCTCTGGAAGGGGTCGCATCCAAAGTGCAGAAAAGTCAGGAACCCCAGGAAGCCTGGCATTGCCTGGAACGCTTGAGCCCCACCTTAAGCTTCACTTCTGACCTGGGGCACGTCTCTGCCCATCTGGGTATCCCTGTGGTGCCCTCTTCTTCCCATTTGGAAATCACGGGTGATAACTCTCTGCGCTCCCTCAAAACCCCACCGCCCATGACTTCACTTGGGTTGGGTTATAAACACGTTGGTTGTGACAAACCAGCACCTCCCAGGTCTATTTATTGTCGCATGAGAGGCAGCCATCTGGTCACCATTCGCAGTTCCCTTGCCTCAAAGACATCCTCTGAAGAAAACAAGTTTAATTTCCTATCCCTATTTTCCCTTCAATACAAAGTCACTGAAGGGGACTCAGCAAATGGGGTCCTTTGATGACTGAAACTTGCTTATATAGAGGCCCAGTGTGGCCCCAGAGGGCGGATCTCCAGAGGAGGGTCACCAGTCCTCTGCACCCGAGTTGCCCACTCCTCCTACTGTCCCTCCCAGCAGGTTCTGCCTGTAGCTGGGGCTCGCTCACCCAGCGTGGATGTGCCTTCTCCTCCTAGGCTTCCCTTTCAGCAGAAACTCTGGGAGTAAAAGGGGAGCCCCAAGGAACAGGTTTCTAACAGCAGATGTTCCAGGCCAGCTGGTAAAATCACCGAGTCCTAGAAGGGCAGGACGTTAGAGACCATTTGGTCCTATCCTTTATTTTAGATATAAGGAGTCTGGGGCTCTTAGAGGCGTCATGATTTGCCCAACGCTGACCACAGGGAGTCAGTGACCGAGCCCTGAGAACCCAGATTCCCTTATTACTAGTTCAGTGGTGTTTTTATTTCTCCCTTGACTATTAGAATAAATCTTTAGGGGGCACTCAGCCTTTGAAATCACGATTCCTGGTCATCTATTCCGCCTATGAAGAAGCCTGGCAAAGACAGACCTTTAGATCTGCTGCATATCTCTACTCGGCAAGCTATCCAGGAGGTTGTGAGTTGCTAAAACAAATATTTAATTCTGGATAGAACATCTCACTAAAAGTGGTTAGGAGAACCCAATACAGCCTCTCTTAACTTCCCACTAAAATGATCTCGAAGACCTAGAATAAAAGGTAAAACTCACCAAACTGAACACTAGGACTGCCGTCAACCTGCACGGGGGCATTTCTGAGGAATTCTCACCTAAACACAAGGTCAATGGAATTGGATTGAAAAAATAACACCTGAGTCCTCCAGCTGTTCAGAAATTCAAATTAAGCAGCCATCCCTCAACTTGATAGGTGATGCCTTTTGAAACAGCCAGAGTGCTGTCCACTCCCTTCTACCTACTAATTGAGAACTGCAACTCTCAATAAACAATTGGGCAAAAAAATTGAGGGTGGGGTGGGTAGAAGAAGGACTCCAGTGGTAGATCGAACCCTGGGAGGTATAGTTTCCAAAGAGTGCTCCACGTGAGCTAAGGACAAGAGGAAGATTTGGCACTTGGTATCTTGGGGATTGATGCACATACACCATTTGACCAGCTTGTCAGCAGCTGAGGAATGGATGCAGGAGATGAATCCATGTCAGTCCAGCAGGGCCAAATTACAAGAAAACTGGTTAGACTGTAGGAGCTGCGTTAGGTATATCAATTGGCAATTTAGTGTAGGTCTACAAGGGTGAGTGCACCAACATCCAGAAAGGAGGCTGTGAGGACAACACACACCCTTCCTATTAACTATATCAGGCCTGACAGGGTTTTTCTCATTTGAGTATGAATACATAGGACAAAAGGAAAGAGATGGAAAATACTGGAAAACAGAAAAATAGATCACCATCTGAAATCAGAGAAAATTCATCCGAAAATATCTTATAGAAACTTAAAGAACATTTTAGAGAGTCATTTGGTATCTCAAGATAATGCAAAAAGAGATGGCTTCTATGAAACAGGAACAGAAAATGATTAAGAAGAAAACAAGACAGAACTCTATAAATAATAGTAGGTAATAAAGAAAACACAAGATAAGAGATGGGAAAGACAAAAAAAATTCTTGCAGGAAAATGAGAAATACATAGCATTGGAGGAAATTAAGAGCAAAATTGATACCATAGTTGTAATGTTAGAATTTATGCAGTTCAGGTGGTCTTTCCTGCAGCGAAGCACTCTTAGTTATATAATGACTCAAAAAGTGTATCTGTATACTCTTTATGAAAAGAAAACTGAAGACACACTCCACCTTCCTTGGAATATAGCAAAATTAAAAGCTCAAGAATGTGATACTGTCCTAAAAAAGGACTGGCCAACAGCTCTGTGTGGCTATGAATACTCCTGAACATATCCCAAACATCCAAAGGGGTATCATTACATTAACAATCAGCACCTTTTTGGAAAGGCTACACCAATGAATCTTCAGGAAGGTAGAAGGGTCAGTGCCTCCTTTTGCAACAGGATTTCAATGATATTTAAAAAGAAATAATTCCATTATTAATGATTTTCATCATTATGTAAACAGCATAGTTTGAAAAAAGGAAATTCTACTGGAAAATTATCTCCCCCTTGCAGAACTTAATACCAGATTCATAAGTGCAGTTAAAGATGATTAAATATACATCAAATTATGAAAAACAAAACAACAACAACAAAAAACCTAGAAGGAACATTTCAATGTGTTAAGTTTCAGGTGAGGCCTGAAAGCACCAGTATCATTCAGTATTATGCTGGAAAAGTAGCCAATGCAATAAAATAAGAAAAAACAATAAGAAGTGGGAATTTTAAAAGGAATGAAACTAATTGATAAAATGACAAAATTCGACATAAACTGAGTGCTCATGATTTCATGGGCATTTTTGAAGTTGTACTAACTCATTCAATTTTTAAAATCAACCTATAAGGTGGTTTACAATTAATTATCCTGAGTCACAGAGGATTAAGCAAATTACTTAAGATTACATAGAAAGTAATAGAGTTGGGTTTCAAACTCAGGTAGTCAGATTCTAAACTCCTTGCACCTAACAGCTACCCTATCTTGCTTCTCTAGGCAGAAACAGAACCCTCATAAAAATAAGTTAATATCATTTTTTAACCTAGAAAACCCAAAAGCTTCAATACTCAAATTATTAGAATAAGAA
Source organism: Monodon monoceros (assembly GCF_005190385.1). NCBI lineage: Eukaryota > Metazoa > Chordata > Mammalia > Artiodactyla > Monodontidae > Monodon > Monodon monoceros. Next base: position 16,713,404 of record NW_021703765.1, read on the forward strand.
AGCTCAATAAGGTGGTCAGTTTTAAGATGAACATACGAACATCAATATTGATTAACATCCATAGAAAATCCAAGATTATACACAGATAAACTATTAGAATGAATATGAGAATTCAGCAAGGTTCCTAGACTCAAGATCCATAGACAAAAATCAACTGTATTTCTATATAACACAACAAACAGAAAACGAAGACGATACCATTTATAATAGGATTAAAATATCCAGTACATAGAAATAAATCTAACAATAGGTATGTAAAACTTTGACAAAGAAAACTATAAATTTTGTTAGAGAAATTAAAAAGTACTAAATAAATGGATTGGAAGACTCAATATGGTAAAAAGTTTAATTCTCTCCATGTTAATCTATAGATCCAACCAAATCTTTAATAAAAATCTCTAGTCAAGCTATTCTTGATGAAGAAGAGCAGATGGAAGGACTTGCTGTCTTAACTATCAAGACGTCTAATCAGACTCTAATTGTGTAGTATTGGGACAAGGATATACAACTAGACCAGTGTAACAGAAGAGAAAGCCTACAAACAGATCCACACACCTATGGATATGGGATTTAATGAGAAGATTCGCACGTCAGAACACGAGGAAAGGTATTCTTTCTAATAACGGAGCTAGGGGAATTAGATAGGCATTGGGGCAGGGCTTAATTCTTGGCCCCCTACTTCATGTCATACATAAAAAATAAGTTCTGTATGGATCACAGACCTTAGTGTAAATGGCAAAACAATTAAGCTTTTAGAAAATAATATAGGGTAATATCTTCATAATCTCAAGAAAGATTTTTTAAAGAAGACTAAAAAAAATACTAACTCAGGGGCTTCCCTGGTGGCGCAGTGGTTGAGAGTCCGCCTGCCGATGCAGGGGACACGGGTTCGTGCCCCGGTCCCAAAAGATCCCACATGCCGCGGAGCGGCTGGGCCCGTGAGCCATGACCGCTGAGCCTGCGCGTCCGGAGCCTGTGCTCCGCAGCGGGAGAGGCCACAGCAGTGACAGGCCCGCATACCACAAAAAAAAAAAAAAAAAAGAAAAAAAGAAAAAAAGAAAAAAACTAACTCAAAGGAAAAAGACTGAAATATTAAAGCACATTACAATTAAGAATTTCTGTATATCAAAGGACACAAACAAGAGAGTGGAGAGAGGGAGAGAGAGAGAGAGAGAGGACAGCCATGGATATCTGCAGCACATATGTTTGATAAAGGGCCTGAACTCAGAATATATAAAATCTTTTGGAAATCAACAAGAAGTCAAGACATCCCAATAGGAAAACGGCAAAGACTTGAACAGGCACTTTACAGGAGAAGAAATCCAAATTTCCAACAATTATATAAAAAGACCCTCAAAGTTACTAGTAATCCAGGAATTATAAACTTAAAACAACAACATTATACATCCACCTAAATGGCTTAAATGTAAAAATCTCTCAATACCAACTGCTGGCAAAGATATGGGAGCTCTCCCAGGCTGCCAGTGGGAGTGTAAATTCGCCTAACAGGTTAGAAAACGGTTTGGCAGTATCTGATATAGTTGAATATATGCATGCACTATGACCCAGAAATTCTGCTCCTAGATAGACTGCCTCGCTGCAGATGCTATCATAGGCTGGCACACTCCCTGGGCTTTTTGATAGCTGCCATCCCAATGGATGTGAGGACAAATAAACATTTTAAGAAGAGAAATGGCCGGCAGAGGTCTGAGAGAGAACCAGACTTCCAGATTCTAGCCCGTGCCTAGCCACACGTCTGCTAAAACCGAAGAAAATTTGTTTTCCCTATTCGTTCCCGAGTACAGGTTCTCAGGGCAGATTTCTCTGAGCACTATCCTGTCCTTACCTCACGGTCCAGAAGAGGCTAAAGCGATGCTCACCTCCCACCGGGAACTCGGCCCCCTCTGCTGCCCTGGACCCCCTCCAGAGGACCAGTCCTGAGTGCAGGCTCCCCTCTCTCCCTGCATCCAAAGGGCAGGGGCGAGGGTGCAGCTGTAACCAGACCCCATCAGAGCCGCTGAAGATGTGCCTGTGGATCAGAACTAATGGCATTAGGCGATCACTCAGGGAATAGAGCTGCAATTACTCCTTGGACGCCTTCTCCAAGATGACCACATGCAGAACACCAAGAGGGGAGAGAGTAACGAATCACCAAGTGAATTAACCGCTAGCTGCTCTAATTAGTTTTATCATTTTTCATGAAAACACTAATGAATATGAAATAATGAAACCACTAAGACAATTAATGCTTCGGAGTAATTTGGGGTCAGAAAAGGATTCTAGAGACTGTTTAAATAGTCTCAACAATCGTGTGTTGAGAATTCAGAGGAAGCCCACGGCTTCAAAATCTTCTATTAGCAGGTGAGTTGCTACTTCAGGAAAAGCAACAGCGAGGTGTCTATGGGTTTTCTTTCCTCCCTCCCTTCTTTCCTTCCTCCCTTCTTTCCTTCCTTCCTTTGCATATTAAGCCTCCTGGTTTTGGGAATAAAGATGATAGCATGAACCAAAACAGGAGCCTTCAGGGAGTGAGACGAGAACCAAATGAATGCACAGTGAGTGGTGGATCTGGGGAACAGGAGAAAGAGGCAGGGTCCAGCCATACTGAAACCAGAAAAGAGGGAACAGTACTCAGCACTTTTTGCCTCATCGCTACCTGGACGTGGGAGAAAACAGCTTTCTGAAATGACTCCCAAACCTGCGATCATGATGCAGATATAAGATAAGCTGAGCCTTGCGGGCGGAGCTATAATTTTTCTATGTACAACTGTACAATTCTAGCAAATGTAGAGTTTGTGCTCAACACATACCACACTCTCCAAATGGACCTTACCCCAGCATAAGTCAGTAAGGATGCAGTCAGAACCTACCGTGAGCACAGCAGACTTCCGTGTTCTAAGCACGAGCTTAGCGAAATGCCTGTAATTGTTAAGAGTCTTAAAAGGACACGGGGGTGGGGGGAGAGGGAGTGGTGGCAGGAGTGAATAACACTGCTGCATGTTTGACCAGTTTGCAAGGAGAGCATCCAAAGACCAATGTTGTGTCTGGCAATCTCTCTCGTCACAAATGCCACTGGTGAAAGTGACAAAAATTATGCTGAAGGATAGACCTGTCCATGTGAAATAGGGGATTATCCTGGGTATGAAGGAAATAAGACGTAAAAGTGCCAGGTGCAGTGCTAAACACTATGGTATCTCATTTAACCCGCACACCAACCATCTAGTCAGCACCAACATTATCCCCATTCTACAGAGGAAGCAACTGAGGCTCTCTGAGGTTAATGACTTGCATGAGGTCACATAGCTAGTAAGTGGTGTAGCTGGGACCTAAACTGGATCTGTCTAACCCCGAAGCTCACGCTCTTGATGACAGTGCCAAGCAATACTCTTTTTTTTAAAAAAAGTATTTTATTTATTTGGTTGTGCCGGGTCTTAGTTGCAGCAGGCGGGCTCCTTAGTTGCAGCATGTTAATTTAGTTGTGGCATGCATGTGGGATCTAGTTCCCCGACCAGGGATTGAACCCGGGCCCCCTGCATTGGGAGCTTGGAGTCTTAACCACTGCACCACCAGGGAAGTCCCAAGCAATACTCTTGATATGTAAAAAATATGGAACAGCTGGTGACTCAGGCCAAGTCTCCTGCTTATGTACAGAGAAATTACAAAGGTAATATTAATCAATTAATAGTAATAATAATGATTCAACTAAATTAGCAAGTATTCACAATTGACCAGTTGTTCTGAGCATCTATATGCATTAGCTTATTTAAGGCTCACAATAACCTTATGATATGTCCACTATTATCTGAGGCACAGAGATTGCTATAGACTGAATATTTGTCACGCCCAAATTCATATGCTGAAATTCTAACTTCCAGAGATGATGACAGTAGTATGTGGGGCCTTTGGGAGGTGCTTAAGTCATGAGGGTAGAAAACCCTTTTGAATATGATTAGTGCCCTTATAAAAGAGGTTCCAAAGAGCTCCCTAACCCCTTCCACCATGTGAAGACACAATGAGAAGTCTGCAGCCTTGAAGAGGGCCTTCACCCAACCAGGCTGGTACCCTGATCTAGCTCTTCCAGCCTCCAGACCATGAGCAATAAATTTCTGCTGTTAATAAGCTGTCTGTGGTATTTTGGTACAGTAGACTAAGACAGAGATAAACAAGATAAACCTTGAAGACTTTGAAGATCTACTCAATTCTGAAATGTTTAAAGGCTAATTAACAATGCAACAAACAGTACATCTTTGGAACTTTTTTTTTTTTTTTTTTTTTTTAGTATTAAAGCAGTGCTTATGGAATGCCAATTCTCCAATTACAGCTCTGTTACCGCAGGGTCCTTTGCCACAGAACTGAATGGGATGGCTAGTCAGGATAAAAGATGAGCAGGGTCTGTTTTTCTTGTCTTCGGTGGCAGGTGGGTGGAACTGAGAGATAAGGCCTTTCTCCTGGGTTTTGCTTCCAAAGATACAAAACATCAGGAATCACACCTCTTCCACTGGGGATGACTCCTCAGACCGATAACCTTATTTGCTTTCAAACTCAATCTGGAATTCTACCCACCTCCGCTATGCAAATAAGACTTTTGTATGCCCTAAAGGGGGCAAGTGGCCTTGAGCTGGACTCTGAACTTGCAAACAGGAATTCCGGGACTCCAGCTAATCCATGAAAGAAGTTACAGGTTTTGTTCACAATGCTCAGAATTCGAATAAATCAGCCTGCCAAACCACAGGCACAAAAACACAAGGACTTTTTGGAATTACAGGGTGAACAAGTTCAGTAACCAGGGACAGCTTGTTATGAATAACAGGAGACTACACTTGCCTACAAGGGTGTCATTTCTTCACATCCATGGGAAGTATAAGCACTGGGCATTGATTCATAGGATGCCATTTCATATGCATGCAGAACAAATCCAGCTAAACAAAGTTATCTGCCCAATGGAACTCAAAAATATTTCTCAATTGAATTTTAAACAGACCTTGATGTGAAGGAAATTTAATTAGGTAAGTAATATAGAACACAATGAAATGTCCATCAAAATTGCTTCCAAAGGTTTAAAATGTTTTCCTTTTCAGACAATGTAGTTAGAGCTGCTAAGATATCTATGTTAGTACAATGTCTTGAAAAGTGGGCCTGGGAAATCAATATGATCACCTCTCTGAATTAAGTATGCGCAAATGAGAGCAACTGAGGTCCATATACATCAGCTCAAGTAGCCCTCTGTGTACCAGACCATTAGGGGACAGGCAGAGAGGAAGGAAGATGCAAATAAACACATTATCTGAGGCATACTCACTAATGGAAGGCATCTCTTAACACCCACATTAAGAAACAAGACAAAACCCGTCCAGTATTTTTAACACTGCTTATGATTTAAAAAAAATAAAAGCATGCCAGAAATAGAACCTAAGGTTAAAAAAACAAAACACCCAAAACAACCCTCAACAAGCCTTAGACATTGTTAGAATCACAAATGAGTAAATCTCTTGATCTTTTGGACGTCACCTCCAAATTGCTTCTGTATTCATTGGTAAAATGAATAAAGTGCTGGCATCGTTTGGATGTTGTCTGCGCAGAATAATGGAGATCTGGATTGGATGGCTTAACTTCTATAGGCAACAGATTTGGACTTTTTTTTTTTTTTGCGGTATGCAGGCCTCTCACTGTTGCGGCCTCTCCCGTTGCGGAGCACAGGCTCCGGACGCGCAGGCTCAGCGGCCATGGCTCACGGGCCCAGCCGCTCCGCGACATGTGGGATCCTCCCGGACCGGGGCACGAACCCGTGTCCCCTGAATCGGCAGGCGGACTCTCAACCACTGTGCCACCAGGGAAGCCCAGATTTGGACTTTTGTTCCTCAGATGGTTGGTGGTTATTTCAATGAAAAAAAAAAAAAAAAGTTTAAAATGAAGTCTTATTTTAAAATACATGTAGAGGTACATGTGGTCATCTGGTGGGGCTAGAAGGGACCTCCTGTTAGGACACCAGAGCTGTGTGACCCTGGGGATCACCTGCACTTACTGAGTGCCAACTATGGCCAGCACTAGAGGGAAGATGAAGGAGAGCAAAGCCAGGCTCCCTGCCTGCTACCATCTAGGGGGAAGGTCAGGCATGGCCACAGATCAGCCTAGTACAAAGAAACATGGCTTCTAACAAGCTGGGCATAGTTTGTTACTTGTATAAAGTATAAAGTAATAAAGGGTTTTGAAATACTTCCACACTTATTTCCTATTTGTTGCCAAATCTGCTGTCCTTATCCTATCCCAACCATAGGAATGACTTCCTGCAAGAATGGAAGTGAGCTAAAATATGTGGTAAGAGGTAGATGGCAAAAAATACCAAACCCCTCAAACTCCAATTCACCCTTTCCTGTACGAGGCTCCTTGCCATGGAATCTGGTAGTGCCCCCCTACTCTGTCTCTAGGCTCAGCCATGTGACTTGCTTTCACCAATGGAATGTTATTGCTTGTGCTTTCCCCTTTGTCATTGTGGTGAGGACATACCCAGGCTACTCCAGTGGTCCCAGGATAGGAAACATGGAACAAAGCCACCCACAGACACATGATCAAGCCAGCCAAACCACAAAGGGAAACCCAGCTGGGATCAGCCTTGATCAGCTGAATCCTGCAGATATCTGAGAAAAAAATGTTTATTGTTTTTGTAAATTAATTTTTATTGGAGCATAGTTGATTTACAATGTTGTGGTAGTTTCTGCTGTATAGCAAAGTGAATCAGTTATACATATACAAATAGCCACTCTTTTTTAGATTCTTTTCCCATACAGGTCATTACACAATATTGAGTAGAGTTCCCTGTGCTATACAGTAGGTTCTTGTTAGTTATCTATTTTATATATAGCGGTGTATATATGTCAATCCCAATGTCCCAATTTATTCTTCCCCCCAAATATCACATGATATCGCTTATATAAGGAATCTTAAAAAATGGTACAAATGAACTTATTTACAAAACAGAGTCACAGATGTAGAAAACAAACTTATGGTTACCAAGGGGGAAGGCGGGTAGGGAAAATGCTTATTGTTAAACACCACGAGTTTTGGGGTGGTTTGCTACTTAGTATTATTATGGCAATAGGTAACTGATACATAGCACATAATAGATGTTCAATAAAATCTGTATCTTATATCCTTTCTCTCCTCCTCCCCAACATCCAAGCCCGTCTTATCCCTCAGATCATCACTCTAGGCGAGGAATTCTGTGGAAAAGTCCTGACGACAGCTGATCAGCCCATTACCTAACAATGATCTTATACAGATCATCTCTCATACTTACATCGTTCTCCGAGATGGACATACTATTCCCATTTTATAGAGGAGGAAACTGAGACCCCGAGAGGTTAAATCAGAGCTAGTAAATGGAAGAGTTATAATTAATATCCAAGCCTGTCTGACTCCAAAGCCAAAGACCGTTTGTTGTGCTACTCTGCCCCGGTTCTATAAGATCAGCTCTGAAAGAGGCAGGGAGAAAGGAGTGCTTGGTGCCTCCAATCCCTTCCCAACAGCCTAGGATAGAAGGATCTGGGTCCTACAGACACTATTCCCAGGACCTGTCATACACTCCCTCTCTTCTTAGCTTGGGGCTCCTTCCCCATCTCAGATAGGGATGCTCATGCCCTAGGGACTTCTGGAGCTCTAAGGAGGCAGAATACTTGGGCTCCTGAGTTGGTGTGGCTTCCAGTAGAAAAGCCCACCTATCTCTACTGTAGATTTTCCTCCCTCTCCCCTCCAATCCAATCCCTACCTACCCCCAACTCTGCCCTTTTAACTGACTTTCCAAAATCTGTCTAGGGAAGCCCAAGTCCGAGGCTCTAGGTGGAGAGCTGGTCAGGGAGGGTGAACTCAGCAGTTCTCCTCCAGGTCCCACCTAATTCCTTTGGAGGATGGCAGAGGATGGAAGATGCGGCACCAGGAAGAAGGGAAAACAGGAGTGTGTGGTCTTTCTGGACATGGCATGTCCAGGCCATGGTACCCTAGCCAGAGAAGAGGGCGGCCTCTGAATAAGGGCTCAAGGCTCTTCAGAGAGGCCTCAGAGCTGCCTCTTGCTCTGCCCACCCCTGCCTGTCTCTGCCTCTGTGTCAGTGGAAACTTGTTTTGGCTACACAAGGCGCACAGATGACAGTCACTGAAGCCAACTGCTTACCAAGCATACCTAATTATCATGCAGCACAGCAAAGCTCTCAGTTAAAGGCATTTAAAAAAAAAGGTCTGGAATGTCTTAATTTAAACATTCTGTTCATATATGCCTGGTCTTCATAGTTTGTTACTCATGTAATATGAATGTCAAAATGTAACTGTAAAAAAAAAATCTCCAGGCAACGTATAATTTCCACCTAAGAGGTACGGCAAATTATCTTAGTTTCAGTTTCTCCCTAAAGTTGAGATAATGGTAAAACCTCTTTTCACTCAATCCTGTATGGATATTATGAAGATAAGTGAGATTTATCCACTCAAATCTTAAAATTCCAATAAAATCAAAGGTGAAAGAAGCTAGTTAATTTTTGTCCATGTGTAATTACTTAGATCAGTACTATGTAGGCAGAACTGTGTATATCCCTGAAAACCTTTGAACTACTGGGTTTCAAAGACCTCAAATAACTTTACGTACTCATTTGCCAAAATAAAAGGAAATGAGAAAGAAAAAGGGTAAACTTACAAAAATGTTGACCTCTGGCTTTTTTCTTTACAGGTAAATTTAAGTCAAAAAAAATCTAGGAATTTGTACCGTATCAAGTTACTGCCATTTAAATACAAATTTGGTTTATTAATAATTAAAATGACTTAAAAGAGGAAAACAGTCCCTCTGATTTGCTGATGTGTTTGCAGCCTCAAATATTCTAAAATGGTTAACATTTTCAGCTGTGTGTGGAAGCAGAACCACCTTTGTTATTTACCAAGCCATCATGAGCACTGTTTTCCCCATATTAAGCTTAGGTGTCATTTCAGGTTAACTCAGGAATCTATTTTTGACTGTGTAAGCAAGTATTTCTGTCAACGATCAAAATATTTACAAAAAAGAATACTCCTATTTGAAGAGTAGAGGCTAAAGATGTAAAAAAAAATAAAAAAAGAAAAGAAAAAGAGTAGAGGCTAGAAAAGAATGCCAGCTATAAGCAGACATACAAAACCTAACTCCCGGGCTTCCCTGGTGGCGCAGTGGTTGACAGTCTGCCTGCCGATGCAGAGGACACGGGTTCATGCCCCGGCCCGGGAGGATCCCACGTGCCGCGGAGCGGCTGGACCCGTGAACCATGGCCGCTGGGCCTGCACGTCCGGAGCCTGTGCTCCGCGGCGGGAGAGGCCACAACAGTGAGGCACCCGCGTACCGCAAAAAAACAAAAACAAAAAACCAAAAAAGCCTAACTCCCACACCTCCCCAACCCAGTGACTGAAATTAGGGGAGTCCATAAAAGTAGGCAGGAATGCATCAAATGACTCAGTTGAAAAAAAATGCCTATTCTGTGCTCAGCCATGGACCAGCAGCTGTGGGAGGCACAAGGATACGGCATCTCCTCTCCAGAGCCACAGGGAAGGGATACAGGAGAGATCTAGAGAGGGGTGTAAGACCCCAGCTAAGAAGCTGCTATGCAGTTTGGAACAGATGACTGCAACCAGAGTTGAGCAAAGGGAGAAAAAAGAATGGGCTAGAGTTTGCTGGGAATGTTCAGAGACGGAGTGCCTAAGGTGGTGGCCGGGGACGATCTGGAGAGGGACAGATGAGATAAGGCATCTCGGGCAGCAGGAAGAGAGCGTGCAGGGACATTGATGTGGCGAAGAGGGCAACGTATGAGCAGGACAGCAAGAACTACCTGTTCGAGCAGGTTACCTTGGCAGACTAGAGTCAACTGGTAACACCCTAGTCTAGTGTTTAGTGATGGTTTCACATCCCTCACCTCACTGGAGATACTAGTCTGAAACTTTGGATGGGAGATTTAACCCCACTTCAAGATTCCCTTTAAAACTCATACATACCTGTAGTATCTTAGCTTAGGAGGAAAATGACATCAGTGAGAACTTGATATCATGAAATATGAAATACTATCTCCAAATGATGCACCAACACTGATGATTCTTTTTCGAATGCCATTCACTAACTTGGGGGAGTAAAATGGGCAGAAACAATGTCATATAAAGGTATTCATTAATTTATTCATAGATATTTACTGGCTGCCTATCACATGCTCTATCCAATCTTTGGTCTCACAGAACCTACAGTCTGGGGTGGGGGAAGGACACTGACAAGTAAGCAGGTGATACCTATCTGTGTTCTATGTGAAATGGGACAGGTGGTCCAGGGAGACCCCAATTTAGGAGACCAGAGAAAACTTCCTAGACCTTTAAGCCAAGATTTCTCTTAAAGACAAGGAACTTTAAGCCAAGATTTTGAGGTGAGGTTAGCTGAGTGAGGGAAAAAGTATTCTAGGCTAAAGGAATGGCCTGGTGTGTTTGAGGAGCTAGGAGTACAGCATGTCTTGCGCGCAGAGTAAATGGGCGGAGTGATGGGAGATGAGGCTGGAGGTGAGCAGGGGTTAGTCTATCTTGCTCAGGGATCTGTACCTTCACCAATGGTCAAAGGGAGCTAACAAAGGGTTTTAAACAACAGTGTACTGTGGTCAGATTTGGGTTCCAGAAAAATCACTGTGGCTTAAGGCTGGAAAATGGATGGGACAAGGCAAGACTGGAGATAGGGAGACCGGTCAGGAGGCTGTTGAAATTGGTGATGCCTCCAATGAGGGCAGCAGTGGAGGGGATGGAGACAGATGTTTAGGAGGTATAGTCCACATGGCTAGTATGGCTGACCTGGGGGAAAAGGAAAGAGTTTGAGTTGACTTCCTGGTTTTTGGCTTGAGATTCTGTGTACAAGATGCTATTACTGAGAGAGAGAGAATAAAAGAAGAGACTCATATTTGGTGGTGGTGGTGATGGGGGCTGGGGGTTAAGAAGAATGAGTTCACTTTGAGATGCACTGAGTTTGAGGACACCCAGGCAAAGATGTCCAGATGCAGAAGGCAACAGGGACCTGGAACTCAGGAGAGATATCAGGGCTGGAGGGAGACCTAGAAGTCCTCAGCGTAGCAGGATGACAATCAAACAGATGCAATCTTCCGGGGTGAGTATGATGAATGAATAAATAGAATAGCCTAGGCCTGAACGCTGAGCTAGATGGAGGGAGCCCAGAAAGGAGACCGAGAAGCAATAGCAATTTCCAAAAAGGAAAATTAGAGAGTACGGTATTTCAGAAAGCGCACTCAGGAGTGTGTCACAGGCCATGGAGGGGCCAAGTTAAGGTGAGGACTGAGAAGCATCCATTGGATTTAGCTACAAAGACCTCAACAGTGACATTGGTAAGAGCAGATTTAGCAAACAGGAGTGGCCAGAATGAGACAGCAAAGGCCTGGGACTGAAAGGGGAGGTGAAAAACAGAGACTGAGTTAGAGCAACTCTTTCTAGAAGTGAAGGGAGGGAAGAGCTAAAGTTGGAACAGGTGCTGGGGGAGCATTAAAAAAATATAGGAGAGTCTGGAGCACAAAAATTCAGATGGGAAAGTGCTAAGAAGAGGTTATAAACACAGGAAGGGATTGGGTCCTGAGAAGGTAGGAGAGGCAGGGGCCCAGAATGAGATCAAAGAATTGGTTTTCAACAGGAAGAGTGTCTCTTCCTTTTCAGAACAATAATAAAAAAAAAAGGATGAGAGGGGTTAAACATCGAGAGTGACTAAGGAATTCACTCTCATGCCTTGAACGTGAACTGATATAAACTCGGGTATACGTTAGGAGGCATCTGAATCCAAGACTTAAAAACAAAAAGACCCTTTAGATTTGGAAATCTGTCGCTCTGTTTCAGAAACACAAAAAGTTCTTTGAATCCACACTTTTTTTTTTTTTTTTTTTTTTAGTATTTGGAGTCAAAGAAGACTATTGGGGAGGTACTGTTTACATTGCAGTCTTCTCAAAATATCTTTTAAAAACCACATTGAGTTCACTAGAAAGGAAATGCATTTAGTATAAGGCCTTGCAGAGTGCACGGCCTTATTTTAATAAGATGCAGTGATGCATATAAAATAGACTTGAAAAAAAAGGCTTTGCTTACTGTCAAATCCATGTTTTACCGGAAAAGGTTTTGATAGTGTAACCCAACAACTACTAGGAAATGCATGCCTGCAAATTCAAAGATCATATGACTTGAAGAAACTGCTTTAATCAGAGTTTATCAAATAGATTTAAAACCAGTTCTTAGATCTAATTCAAATATGTTCCTGCTCATTTATAGAGCAAGAGACACAGAAAATGATTTTTTTCAACATTGAGAGTGAATGCTCTACCAGATTTGTTTTGTTTGGGGCTGGATTTTCTTCCTTTCATCCAAGAGCCACTTGGAATTTAAAGATGAATTGTCACAGGGAAGAAAATCTCATCTATCATGCCCTTGACTTTCTGTTTAAAGGGGATACACTTGTCTGTTCCTATGCTCTACCTCCCCGAGAACCACTTTAGCAATAAATTAGGCTTGAACGAAAGTTTCTTGATATAAAGCAAAAGGTTTACATTTTAATTAGCTTTGGGAAGTCAAGGGCCATTTTACTAGAAACCTAAAGAGATGAGAGTTGTGCTTAATCACAGACCAAAAGGACCCACCTGCCTCCTTTCCCTGTAATAGAAACACAAATAAAGCAGAGCTACTGAATGAAAACAGCCAGAGTCAGGGGTCAGTGCCTAATGTCAGCTCTCACCGTGGCCAGGGCCATGTGACTCCGTTGTGTGGCCTCGTGGAAGTGACACAACCCTTGGCCCACAGAAGCGGTGGAGAGGTTCCTCTTAAAGACAGCCCCATCAAGGAAAACTCTGAAGAAATCAAACCCACTTTCTAGATTTATTGGAGGTAGCCTGGCAACACTACTGCTGATATAATGTGAGAATCTTGCTTCATCTAATGAAAACCATGTTTGCAAAACTCACGTGGAGACGGGGGGGGAGGGGAAATCCGTTTTTGTATATTTGTGTGTAGGGCAGCCAGACCGTAAACCTTGAAAGGAAACACTCAATTTGAAATACCGTGCTGAGAGTAGCAGTCAGCGCCTGCAGAAGCCAGGAACATGGAGAAAAACATTTCAATCCCTCCGCCCCCGACAGAGGTAATGTTCTTCCTCTTGGAAAGGAAAGGGTCCTTTAGCATCTTTTGTCCTCTCACCGTCATCGCCTCCTCTCCCTTTATTATCGCTGACCTCCCACAGAGAAACGAAGCCACGGGCCGAGGGAGGAAAATCTGAGGCCCTGTTCTGTCTGAGGCTCCGAGATCTAGAGAGCTGGAGCTACTGATCGGGGTCCTGCCCGGATTTAACCCGGTAGAGGACCCATCTCCCTTCTCTGGGGTGAGATGCCAACTTGCTCAGAACCCAGACTGGGCGCGCTGGCTGCCAGGGCCCTCCGTGGCGCTGTTCGTGGTGCTGAAGCGTGAGGCAAGTCTGGAAACAGCTGCCGCCCACAGAGCTACAGCCAGCGCCACAGTTTGGCTCCAAGTGTAGCTCACTGGTTTACTTCTTTGCAACTGCAAAATGGCTGGTTCACTTTTTCTCTTCCCAGGGGGTTTCACAGAGCCCACCTCTGGCTCACCGATCTGGCATATCTCTTTCCTGATGTCCTCCCTGCCCATAGGAATTCTCTCACCCCCTCTCCTTCATACAATACTTTGCCTTTGCAGAGCACCTTACAGTTGGTAGCGCCCTCACTGGCACCATCAACTGAGCCGTTTCTCTTACACACATAACCATTCCTCTTCTCTCCCACAGATAGTTTTTGCCTTCTCTGCCCCTTATCTCTCAAGCAGGAGACTATTACCTCAGTGTGCAGGGTGGGCGAAACACCTTTACCCATCACAGCAAAACCGCTGATTTCTCCTTGGCAATGAATTCGGAGAGGCAGAGGTTAGAGTTCCAAAGGACCAGGAGAAAGTCCCCTAAGAAATTTCTAGGAAAATACGGGTAGTGGTCAGTAGGGTGGGGAATGGAGACACAGACACTAGGAACAAAGTGAAGAAAAGAGCCTGGGCCTTCGAGGTGCAAGGCTTGTTGCAGTTAGAAGACTCCTGGCAGGTGGCACTCTAGCTCAAGGTGCTTTGGGTAGAAGCCTTGACTGTGCTCCTGGTTCCACCTCAAACTTCCTTTCTGCTAAACAACCCCCTAGCCAGGGTTGGAGGTCTGTCTTCCTCTTGATCCAAGCACTCTGCTAAAAAGCACCGTTCGCACAATTCTATTTACCGTAATACACAATGATGAAGGGAACATAACTAAGAAAGAGAGGGTCAGTGGGAGGATTTTTTTCTCATGTGTGATTGACGGTGCTCAGATCAAAACTGTGTAACCATCAATAACATGATTCAGCAATTGGGAAATGCAAGCAAGTTGTGCAAGTGCTTGCTTTGGTCAAAGCCCTGGAGGGGCCCATGGGGCTGGGCCAAGCTTGAAGAGGGCAGTGCCAACAGGATGCCCTCCCTCCCACCAGGGCAGAGCTGGCTGTGCCTACAGCCTGACTGGCGTGACCTTTGCCTTTTGCAACACACATGCGGTTGGGCCGGCGTTAATGGCACTTTGCAGGGAGCTCCAATTGAGTAAACAAAAAATGCCTTGCCCTGTTCTAATGGAGCACATTATTCTGAGGCCTAAGCCTTCATCCAGGCCCCTGCAGCTGCTCTGCAGGTCAGTGCTACCAATAAAGCAATTAGCCAATGAGAAAACTCTTCTTCCCTGAGGGGGACTCGGAGGCTTTGTTGCAGTGGCTGTGCTTTGCTTTGGGTTTTTAAACAAGCAATCCAAGTTGATCTGAGCCTCTTACATCAGACTCCAGGATGAAGACACTGAAACTGTGTGTTTGCCGAGTGTGATATTTTAAGGAGCTGGTCCCTTGTTCAACACAGACTGGAAAGCTCACTGCTTCCTGTTCAATTAACCTGAACCATAGCTGAACTCTGCCCTTTGAACTCACTCTGCAGATAAATACATTAGCTCACCTAAGGAATCATTAATATTTTTCAATCACATAAAACAAACATGAATGTCTGAACACAACCCAAGAGATAGCCCATTAGGAATAGCACATGGAACATGTTGAAAAAAAAAAATCACAAATGGATGTTATTTACAGAACAAAAAGGGTCAAGGAAGAAATAAAACGGATCATGCCAACAGTTCTGGAAACAAAGGCGACTTTCATTTTCATTTCTGCAAACACAAAGGGTACTGAGCAATATTGAGCAATTCCTGTTCCATCTACACTGCTCAATAAGAAGAAGTTGTACCCTACTCCTGGTCTGGTTTCTATCTACTTCCATCAGAACACACAACTCCAAGCCCTTCTCTTTGAAAGTGACTTCAGTGTTCATGCTCATATACAGAGTCCAAAATATTGCATTTCTGGGGACAATTTTACTCCCAATTTGCTACAAATGAACCAAAATAATTTTTGTGGAAGATCACTGCCTTTAAGTGAACCACTGTAAATGAACCAAGCTAGTGGCTTGATTGAAATAATTTTACAGTAGAAGATGATGTTCCTGTGATGTTGTTACTCTAGCATCTAAACAGATTTTGTTTTGGGGGAAAGGAAAGAGAGAGAAGAGAAAAGAGGAGATCGCTAAATGCATCTATTTTGTCCTTATCCCTGCATGTCATCTTAGAAGAATGAGAAAAACATTCCCCAACCAAGTCATTACACATTTCGTTCTGATTCAGTTTCACTTCCCACAATTCTGCCTCTTGACTCCTCCCCTCCTTCCCCCTTTTCATTTTTGTTTGGTTTGGAGTGTGGGCTTAATGCCCAGCTATCCTAGATGAGAACACTTAAAGGAATATCGCAAGCGCAAAGGGTAAATCTATTGAATGAGGGTCTTTAACTATGTGGTTTCCTTAAAGGGAAAGGTTGGATCAATAGGATCGATATGAAAGGTTTCCCTGGCCCTGCATAAAAGGGTAAGGGCTTCTCTTTTCACTGGTTTAACTTTACTCTCTGACAAATGCAAATCAATGGATCTGTGTTTACAACAGATTCCCTAACAGACCCAACCTGAGTAAAGCCCAGAGCCTCGCCCTGGGGGTGGGGAGTCCAAGCTTGCTCTAGGGGGATGCTCTAGGGCAGAGCTTAAGGCTCAAGGCCCTGGGGGTGGAGTGGGCTTGCTGCCCACTGGGATCCTGCTGCTGCTGCCTGTGGTCTCTCCAAAGAGGACAGAAAAAAATGGAGCAATGGAGCTCCAGACTCTTCCAAAGATGCCTCAACCCAACATAAACATAAAGCCCAAATTCCTAGGATCTGGTGAGCCAGTCAACCTTGTTTCCTACCAGTATAGATCTGGGAGGTTGACTACACAGAGGAAGCTGGAGTGGGATACCTACAATTGGAGCGGCCCATGCATTTCAGCTCTAGAATTCTCCTTCTGTCCTTTCTTAGGTGGTAACTGGCTCTCTTAGCTATTACAAGGCAAACCACTGAAACCGTGGGTTCTTTCCCCCTTAATTTTACCTTTCCCTTTAAAAACGTGATGCTTTCCAGAGATTACATGACTTCAAGTCAATACCAGTTACAGAGAAATTATTTTTCTTCCTGCAGGAGAAAGTATATGTATATTTGATTACATGAGCCAAAGTCCAATGCTGATTAAATTACATTGGAGGTGTGCTTCCAACCCAAACAAAGTCTGCTTTCTACAGAAGAGTAATGGATCTTCAAATGGCGAGAGAGGCGCCAAGGTGGAACGCAGAGCCTCCCTTCCCTCTGGGACAATTTGTGTTGGACAGTTTTTCACAACAATGTCCACAATGTCCACTTCTCCCCCAGTGAGACTAGCTCTGTGTGCACAGCCCGCAGCCTGCTTCCATGCCTTGCCATGCCTCAGATGGGCTGAGCTACCCAGGCTACCTCCCTGCCCCTGCAAAAACCTGTGTACATTTCTCAGGGTCTTCACCTGGAGTGAGACTTGGAAATCAAAAGTCAAGCTTTTCCTAAAGGCACTGAAGTGCATTAGGGGGACAGACTGGGTGATGAAAGGGGGTGCTGATGGGCCCCCAGCCCACCTTGAGCAGGCTCTGTACCTGACAGTATAAATGTCCCTGTTGGGTTCCCTCATAGTGGTCTCTCCCCACCAAGAAAAGTATCCCCTCAGAGGAAGCAATTGTCCCCAGGTCAGGAAAAACAAGGATCTCTGAGAGGGTTGGGGACAAGGATAATCCAGAATTTGTAGATGAAGTTTAAGGCCCAGGGTTCCTCCGTATTCACCCTTTTCCCCAGGGCCCTTTATCCAGACAATTGTTTCTGTTTATTCCCTCCTCATTTTCCTTCCTTTGGCAAGAGCCCAGAAACTAAATCCCTCTGCTTCTCCTCTGAGGTTTTCATTCCTCCAGGGATACCCCCGACAGGATACCACTTTCCCTCAAGACAGTTTCTACCAACACCAGCCACCAGCAGTAGTGTGGTGGCGTCCAGTACCTTCTTCCTGAGAACTCTTCAACCCCCTTCGTCTGATCTTCCTTTAGAAACAGGTTCTAGAGCCCAGAAAACCAAGAGGCGACCCTGAAGTGAAATTTTGGATTGAAGAAAGCTGGAGAGGCAGCCTCTTTACCCCTCAGGGTTCAGGCCTGGAGCTCTAGAAGGTAAACCTTGCCCAGGGTCCCCTGTTACCTCTGGGCAGACACGTGTCTCTGGAGAGAAGTGGGGCCGCTCTCAGAGACACAGAGAATCTGGGCGGCTCAGTTTCCCCTCTGCCCCACCCTCACCATTCACCAGGAATCCAGCCCTGTTTTGGGATTCTAAGATGGGGTTGGAGGAGACTCTAAGATTCCACCCTCCAAAAGCCCACTCACCCCTCCCAGAACCTAAGAGCCCTTCACCGGGAGCTTGAGGGGAGGGGCCCGCTGTCTTCCTCACCAAAAGGAAACCTCGCCACCCTTTTTGGTTTCTGTATCTGATCACCGGACCTAGTTCAATGTAGGTTTTCAGAAGAGGGGTAGGGCTCATTCTGACTAGGAATCAAGGAGCTGTATCAAAGCTCCCTTCTCTAAGGAAACCCACTGGAAGGAAGACGACCCCTATCTCTGGGGAGGACAGAAAGAAATGACTGCTTCCCCTTTGCCACATGGCAAAGCAGAATAACGCAAGATTGGGGGGTTTTTCTCTCTCCTTTCCTTCCTCCTTTTTCTCATTTCGTTGTTGAAGGAAGGAAAACACTCCTTTTCGTCCAGGTTGAAACCTTCTCTTGAAGGAAAAGCTTAGTATTTCTAAAACTGGAGAATTTATAATTTCAAAAAACCCAAACAATTTAGTTCTCATCTCACCCCCACTACCGTCCCAGCTCTTTCTTTCCTTCATCCACCTTAGTGTTCCTTCTGGAAGAATAAGCCATTTGGCGAAAGGAGCCGTTGGCAGGATGTGGAGGTCTTCCTGCCAGAGGGAAGGGACAGCTCTGAAGTTCTTTCTTTTCCCGTCAAGGCAGGTGTCTCAGAGAAAACCTCTCTACTAGGGCCAGGTCTGAGTCCCGAGTCTCAGAGGGGAAGATCTCTCCAGCTGCTGGGAAGGGGAGCTGGGGCGGGGCAGTTCCCCAGGCTGGTGTTTCTTACCAGCCGGGGCAAGAAACAAGATTCTTCTCTGGTTGTGACCCAATTAGCCCAGAGCAGACCATTCTGAGGGGTGAAGCCCAGGCCATTGTCACTGGGGTCTCGTTTAACTGTCCAACTAATGCACCAGCGTAGAAAGTCTGCGAATGGGAACATTTAATGAGAATGTTCTTTCTTAATGAAAACAAGGATGGAGCGGATCCGCGGATCAGGAAGCTACGAGGTTAGAAGGCAGCTTTAAAGACGTCGTTTCTATACGTCTGTGTCTCTAGCTCTGCTTTGCAAGGAAGTTCATCTGTACCATTTTTTCTAGGTTCCCACGTATATGCGTTAATATATTTGTTTTTCTCTTTAGAGACGTCGTTTCTAAAGTTCGGCTTGGACGTTCCCTCATATGGAGAGGAGACCAAATTTCCGGGATGGTTTCCGTGGAGGAAAGAAGTTGCTCCCGGCCCTGCTGGACCAGATGCGGGCCGCGCGGGGCAGAGGCGAAGGCACCCTAAGCACGAGAGGACTCGGGCGCCGTACCGTGCGACGCCTTCGGTATACCAACCACCCGCAGAGCCCGCGGCAGCGAGCGCAGAAAGCGGCGTTGCGCGCGCGGGGACCGGGGGAGAGGGCAGGCAGCCTGGCGACAGCAGGAAACCTCGAGTAGGAAGCGGCGGGCTGGGGCCGCGCGGGGTGAAGCAGCGGCCAGACCCGAGAACCCGCCTGCAGCTGCGGAAGCAGCGCGGCGGGAGCGCCGGGGAGCCAGGCCGCTGGCGAGCGCTCTGCTGGGAAGAGGGCGCCGTCGGGCTTACTGGAAACGCGCCGGATCAAGTTCCAGATCAATGAAATCTGGGTCTACACGTTAACATTATTGTTGCCAGCATTAATGCTCTTTTAATCTTCTAAACATTATCAGCATCGATCTCCCTCCATATACACATTTGTTTGAGAAAGTGACATAACCACATGGTGGAAAGCCTGGAATAAAAATAAATGCGCAGCCTCTCGCATCGAGGGCGCCCGTGGACCCGGGCTACTTCTCGCCCACGGGTTCACTAACCTCCCTCGCGTCCCGCCGGCTCGGCCCAGCTCCCGCCCACCCTAATGCGGGTTGGGAAGGTGTTCTCGAGGCACCGGGGACTTGACCAAGCAAGGATGGTAGTGAGCTTTTCAATTATTAATCCGACCAGCCAGCAGGAGAAAACATCTTGTGTTCCGTACCGACGTGGTACATTCGGCCTCTCCGGCTCGGATCCCGAACTAAACCTTCGGGAGAGACCGGCTGAGCCCGGCCGAGAGGCTGACCAGAGGGAGGGGTGGGAGTCGGGGTGCGGGCCTCTGCGGATGAGGTCCCCGCCCCCGTCCCTAGGCTTAGGGTGGCCCGAGGACGTCCCCTGGCGCCAAAAGGAGCCGCGCACGCACGTGGTGCCCCTGGCAGGCGCCGCAGCGTTGTGCCCTGGCCACGCTCCCCTGCCGCGGGCGTCAGGTGGCCCAGGCGACATCCCGTTGGGTTGGTTAAGGGCCCTCCGCTGCCTCAGCAAGAGGTGGCTCCGGACTGGTCGCTGGGAGCTGCTGCCTGGGGAGGGCCGGGCGTCTGTTCGCCGCGGGGACGCGAGGCAGGCTCGGGGCGGGCCGCCCCGGGAGCCCGGCTCACAGAAGGCGGAAACCTGGGCAGGGTGTGTCGTCGGAGGGTCTCTGCTCTGTCTTCCAGTTGTTGGAGGAAACCACTCCCGCCACCGGGGCCTCGATCGTCCTCCGCGAGGCGCCCATCCACTTTCTTGCCTGGGTTCTCTCGGTCCCTCCTGGTTCGTGTGTGCTTAGTTCAGAGGCCTCTTGAGGATTTGTGCTTGAACACGCTGGAGTTTGTCCTCGTCGCCTCTTGCCGGGTTAATAAAAACTGCTCTGCCGGTGCCAGACCCGGGGACCGCGGAAGAGACCCAAGCCCGCATGGTTGCAAGCAGTTTCGGCCCTCGCCACCCTTTATGAACGAAGTCGTGCACTTGGAGCCCATTTCTCTGAAATCTACTGTTGAGGCAATCTGAGCTCCCCCATCTTCTCCCTTCCCTTTTGCTATGCTATCCCGGGCTGTGGATACACCGAGGCGGTCGGCGCCTCTGTTGTGACGGGGGTGTACTTCACCTAAGGGTGAGGTTGCCGACACTGGCCCAAATCAGGCATCTTAACTCTGCGGTTCCTCAAACCCCTATCTGCTTACCTCTGGCAAGACCCAAAACGGGAAAGAGAAAGCGAAATTAAAAGAGAGAGAGAGAGAGAGAGAGAGAGAGAGAGAGAGAGAGAGAGAGAGCTGGTCTCGATGAGATGGGGGGCTGGTCGGTCTCGGCGAGGTTCGGGCCTGGGATTCAGGCAGAGCTGCCCTGTAGAATCACTGGGATTGTTTAACCCCCAGAGCTCAACGGTGTGGGCCCTCGGCAGCGTCCTGGCGAGATTCCGATCCATACTCCTGGTGGAGAAGGGCTCAGCTTTTCTTCTCCATTTGCTCCTGTCCACTAGCGCTCCAAGTACATAATACCAGTCCCAGCTTCTGCATCAGTGTCTGAAGAGACTGATCTACCGACCCCAAACTGAAAAGCTTCCTATGTAATAATAACCACTCAACACACTTGTAGTTGCTGATCGAATGGCCAGATAAAAAGGCTAAAGCTCTTGTCCCTTTTCAGCTCTGGGTAATAAAACAGACACACATTTGAATGCCTGAGCAAAGCGGGGTCCCTCGCAGGAAATTCCCAGTCGCTGAAGGAGGCTTTCAGACTCCCACTGAGCGGGCTTTCTTGCTCCTGCTCTGAAAATCCCCGATGCTGCCTGAGGCCAGCCCCTGAGTGGCCCCGGGACTCTCCCGTGGTGGGTGGTGGGACTGGGGTCCCCCAGGGATGCCACACTCTCCCCCATCCCAGCAATGCTGTTGCAAAAATGCTTGAGACCGGCTAGCCAGGAAAGCATTACTTTCCAAATCACTTATACATTGGCAGAGGGCACGTGTTTTAAAAATCTCTGTCTTTTTCGGGACAGGCGTGAGGGGGCGGCAGCGCTCTGAGATCAGCCTGACTAGAATAGCTGTCATCCTGCCTTTACCTTACCCTGGTCCCCCCTCCCCAAGACCAGCTGCCAAGTTTCTTCTGGCTGCCTGTGCCCAAGAAGCCAGCCCTTGCTAAAGCTCACCCGTGAGGGACTAAAGGCCTTTTCAGGGGCCTAAGATAAAGGGGTACCACGCTGTTTGGAATTGTCAGTAAGCTTCCAGTTTTTCACGGATAATCTCTATTCACTGCTTAATCTTTGCGAGGAACCAAGAGCAATCGGAGAAAATTGTAGGAGAGGATGAAGAGTAAAAAGCTAAATAAGGAGAAAGATAAAGTAGGTTTCTAAATCCATGCAGAACTATTTGGAGTCCACCGATGTGAGGAAGCCCTTGGCGGAGGGACTAGTTTCTTTACCTTTTCAGATCAACACTGCTGGGAGATTACTGACTGGAGATCCGAATCCTCCAAGAGCGGGCAAAGGCGGAGGCTGTCAGAGTGGAAACGCCCCCTCCCCAAGCCTGGGCGAACACGTTGCCTGTCACACCCCCCAGCCCTGTCCGGCGTAAGTAGAGTGCACCCTACAAGCCAGGCTCAGCGGTGCGAGGATAGCCCCGGGGAGCCAGAGAGGAAGCCTGAGCTCACAGCTCCGGAAGCGCGTTGTGTGCGGCTCGGAACCGCGCGCTACCCACTACCCGCACCTATGTAAATCACTGCCACCACGAACTGTCCGCCAGATAATCCGACGATCGGGAGAGACAGCCTCAATCCAAAAGAAGCTGCCCATCTCGGCCTGCGTCCGGGTACCGTGCGTCCTCCCCAGTGGGGCGCCTGGACACTTTGCCCCTCTTGGCCCGTGGCAGGGTCCTGGGGGCAGCGCAATTGCCACGCGCACCGCGCTGGCTCTGTGCGCACTAAAGCGCGCAACTGTGTGCCAGTCGCAGCCACGGCTGCGCCTTTCTCTCTGGTTCCCGCCGCCCACGCAGGAGGTTTCTGCGCTCCTAGAACAATAGAGGGCTGTACCTCGCGGCTCTGCCGCTAGAGGAGGCACAAAGAGCCAAGCCGGCTACAGAACAATGTAACCAATGCGTCGACCCGTCCTCTCCCGCCGGCCGCAAGCCCTCCCCGTCGCCGAGCTACACGCACAATCAGCGTCCGCTTAATGCAAAGGCGGAGCCTGTAGCCCGCGGCCAAGATGCGTTAACTAACCTGCATCTTAATTTTTCTGCACCTCTTCCCGCGAGCTCCCAGTCTCTCCCGGAGGCCCCAAACCTCGGCAAATCCTGGCAGACGCTGGGAGCCGGGCAAGGGCGGCCGGCGAGTGAGGCAGGACGCTCTCTACTCTTAGTTGCTCCTCTCCCGTCCTCCCAGAGAGGATGTGGCAGTCCCAGCCTTCGTCCTTGTACCCTCCCCTCACTGTGGGCAGTGACAAGGGAGCTGGCCCCAGCCTGCTCTTTCGATCATAAAGTCCCCGTGCCAATGTCAAGGCTGGAAACGGGCTCGGGAAGCGCTGTTGTACCCTGGTCACCCGTTCTCCGCGTGGGCAAGGCTGTGACTCTTGTCAGTGACCAAACAAGTTTGCCTCCCGCTCCCCCACCCCAGCCCACCAACTGCCTCCGTATAGGGAGACCAGGCAGCTTGGAAAACGGAAACGTATTGCCTAAGCAAGCTTGGAAATGTATTGTCTAAGCAAGAGTTCAAGTGCACAGGGTTTCCAATAAAGGCAATCCCCCTTTCCTGTGAGTCCCGGAAAGAGAGGGCTCCTAGCGGACACGGTGCACCCCCATCGCGACTCCCACAACTGGGTAAGGTCGGAAGGAGAGGGCAGAGTTGGCACGTTGACCAAAGTGCGAATAAAATGCGGGTGGGGGTCGGTCAGGAAGCCCAGGAAACGAGGAGGGAGGAAGGAAGAGAAGAGAAAGGGAGAACAGAAAGAAGAGGAGAGGAGAAAGAGGAAACAGAAGAAGAAATAAAGTAGAGAAGAAATAGGAAGTGTGGAGAGGAGGCGAGAACCCAGAGATGTGGCTAAGCGCCCTCACCCGGGGCCACAGGCACCCCGGAGCCCTCTCTCAGCACCCTGGCTCCAGGAGACCCTCTGGGCTTACCTGCCAGGCGTAAGGCAGACATGCGCTGGAACTCGGGCTCCTGCAGCCACTTCCACATCCTGCGGAAGGTCTCCCTGCCAGATTTGAGTTTACTCCACGGTTTGGGGTTCCGGAGCAGGTCGGAGAGAGTCCCCTGAGACCGGCACAGCACCCTCTGCGCGAAGATCGCTTGTGGGATGCTGTAGCGCTTCAGCTCGGCGGTGATACGCTGGGCCACCTCTTTGGTGTTGATCTCCTCCAGCTGGCCTGATGTGGCCACCTGCGATCCCGAAGAGGACGAGGGTGGCCTCTCACGGCTAGGCGCCAGCACCGGCCCATGGGACTGAGCGTGGCCCGGGTGGTGTAGGCCGTTGAGGTGAGACATCATGGCCGCGGGCGGGGTGCCCAGACCGCGGGACAGGTGTTGCTCACCGCGGGTCAGCATGGCAGTGTGATGCGCGTCGAAGTTGGGGCTGAGCATTTTGTCGTGGCCCGGGGGCCCGTAGCTGGGCAGGCTCTGCTGCGCGTTGTGGAGGCCGCCCAGCCCGTTGCCCAGCGGTGTGGCGGCCAGCGGGGACAGGCTCTGGCTCATGCCGGGCATCTCCTTGTAGGGGCTGTAGAGGTTGTTCATGGTCGGGAGCCCTCGCTCGTCGCGCATGAGGGTGAAGCTGCCGCTGACGTTGCCCGACAGGCGCTGGTGGTGGTGGTGGTGGTGGTGGTGGTGGTGGTGGTGGGGGTGCGGGTGCGGGTGGTGGAACTTGTCCGACACGGTGGAGATGGGCGGCAGCGGCTGGAGAGGCGTCAGCGTGGTGTAGGTGTTGCTCATGCCCATGCCGGGCGGGGACGAGTCGCAGGACATGCTCATGGCATGATGGAGCGGGATGGAGAGCTCAGGCCGGTAGTCGCCGCCGTCCAGGATCGAGGCCATGCTAGTGACCATGGCCGAGCGCGACGCCGCTGCTGCCGCCGCTGCCGCCGTGCCCAGCTCCTGGTGCGCCGTTGGCGGCGGCGGCGGCGGCGGAGGCGGCGGGCCCCGCAGCGAGCCAGCGGCGCCGCGGCCCGCGTGGTGAGGGCTGGTGCTGGCCAGCAGCTCCTGCTCATGGCCCGGGCCCCCGCCGCCGCCCCCGCCGCCCCCGCCGCCGCCCCCACCGCTGCCGCCGCCGGCCGGCCCGTGCAAAGTGCCCAGACTTTCCATTGTCAGCTCCGGGTTCATGGCGCAGCCTTCTAGGTCTTTGGTGAGGCATCGATAGGCGGTGTAGGCAGCCTTCATTCAGTCCATCGGGGCCCGGGGGCGGCGGGGGCGGCGGGGGTGGCCGGCGGGCTGGCAAGGCGCGCGTGGCGGAGCTCTGCCGCGGGAGCAAGGGACGGCGCGGGAGTGCGTGAGCGTGTGGAGGGGGAGCGTGCGTGCGGGTGTGCGCCCCGGGCTGCGGGCGGGCGGGCGCGCCCGGGGTGGGGGTGGGGTGGGGTGGGGGCAGACGGGGCGTGTGTGCGGGAGA
Organism: Monodon monoceros; assembly: GCF_005190385.1. Classification (NCBI taxonomy): domain Eukaryota; kingdom Metazoa; phylum Chordata; class Mammalia; order Artiodactyla; family Monodontidae; genus Monodon; species Monodon monoceros. The sequence continues at coordinate 16,738,614 of NW_021703765.1, forward strand.
CGGGGGGGGGCGGGGAAGGAGGGAGGGATCACCGAGTCCCGCCGCTCGGGGCTGCGCTCTGCCTAGCCATGTCCGAGCCCGCTCCGGTGCCGACGTCTTCTGTTTGGGTGAGCGGGAGCTGTCCAGAAGGGCTCTGCCGCTCGCCGGGGCAGCCAACCTACCTTCCCGGACCCGGGGCGGGGCAGTGCCCGATGGGCGCCGCGAGCAGCCACTGCGTGGCCGCGACTGCCCCGGGAGGCGGGCCTCCTGCGCACAGCTGCCAATGGCTGAGGAGCGGGCGGGGCCGCGCGTTTCACGTTTGGCTGACGGCTCTGTGCTTTTTTTTTTTTTTTTTTTTCCTCCTTTGCCACTGGAATCAAACGTCAAGGAGAGAAAGAGAGGGAGGGGAGGAGAGGGTAGTGGGGAGAGAGGCGAGAGAGCGAGTGAGGGAGAGAAATTACGTTAAAGATAACGCTCTGTGTCTCTCCGGAGCTGCTGCGACCTGGGCTAAAGGGCTTTTGCTTCAGTTCCCCTTGCTTCACCCCAAAGCTTTTATCGAGGCAAGCCAGGAGGGAAAACTCCAGCTACGTGCTGGTGTAAAAACAATCCCACGTCTCCTAACAAGCCACTTCCCAAGCGTCCCTAGCTGGGAGCCAGTAGTTTAGCCTTTAAAAATGCGGGCGCTAATGTATTCTAATGTAGGGTAAATTCCCGAGACTGGGGAGTGCGGAATCTACGGGGCGAAGGAACTCCAGCGCCCTCGCTGCCTGCTAGCTGCGGCTGGCGGACGCAAGCCCACCCGCGGCGCGGGCCGCAGTAATGCCTGCAAAGTTAACACAATAACATCATTTAATTACCCGGCGAGCCCATAAATCTCTCAGTTATGAGCCTTCAAAAGGGCCCCTGCTAGATTGCAAAACAAAACTAGAACACCAGGAGCTACGGTTTCAAGGTGACCAAATGCTTGCTGCGCGAGCGAGTTGGAAAGGAGTGGTGGGAGGGGGCGGGGGCTGGAGGGGGGTAGTGTACAGCAGGGTTGTTGCCGATGCCTTAGTTAGCAAACTTCTCCTGGGGGTAGGGAGTATGTAAACGTCCGGGACGTTACTCGCGGATCTTCCCCCTAACACACACACACACACACACACACACGTCTCTCGAATCCCGGGAGAGGAACGCCCTGGGTTACGGCTGTGGATAGATGACATGGAGCCCATATCTGTATATCCAAACCTTGTTTCTGAAAAGACCAGAGCCCTGTTGAGTTCCAGAACGCTCGCAAGCCGCAGCTTTGAAAAGTGTACCTTCATCTACCCAGGATTGCCGTTGTTTAGTAACCCCTGGTCGGCGACTGGGAATGGAGCGGGGTTGTAGAGAGAAGGTGGAGATTTCTGCGGCCCGGGTTGGGGTGGAGGGGGTAGCTGAAGGCAGAGAGCCACTCGGCATTGAAAACCTTACAAGAAACAGATTCTTCCGAAGCAGGTTGCGTTCTGTTTGCCTGCGAAGATTCAAGCTAGCTGAGGTTGCGCAGATGTTGCCTTTGTTTAAAGAGACAGTAATTAAGGACAGGGTGGACATAAGTTGGAGAAGCGTGACCTATTTTCTTTTGATCAGCTGTCAAAAGAAGAGCAGGGGGTCTCCTTAAGACAGCCCCCTCCAACAACTTCCAGCTGTTAGAGAAAACTTGATAAGAAAACAAGGACACAGTCTGGAATACTGTATGTGCCTCCCTGGCGCTAGAGAAAGGTTTTATTCATTTGGAAAACAGTTCTTAGTCTTGGTGACCTTTTACGGCTGCCCTCCTCTCTCTTCTAGCTACAGAGCAAAAAAATCCACCCCCTCCCACATCATGCTGTCACATGAACGTACAGTGACACTATTTCTAGATCAACTTTATTGAATTCTGGCCAATACCTTGCCAATTATTCTTTCAAATAGCCTCTTCTTGTGATATCAAAGCCTGAGTAAGAAAGTGGATGATCCCCTGCTTTGCTAGACATACTTTTCTAGATGCTCACATCTTTTAATGTCACAGTACTAGACAGGTAAAATCACTCAGTTTTCTGTTTCTCTGACTTTCCTCTCTCCCTCACCTCCCCTACCATCTCTCTTCACCCTCCCCACCTTGTATATGGCAGCTGTACATTTGGGATAATTTGAAAGTTAATGTTTGAAATACACACCGAGTTGAACAAAAGTTCACAAGAGTGCAATCCCGTTGGTCCAGGAGTGCTCAGACACTGAAATAAGGCAGGAGAGGAGCAAGACAGGGGAAAAATCTGTTTGATGTGCCCCAGTGCCGAAGGCAGCCTCCTCTGCCCTGGCTTCAGGCTCAAGCAGTGGCCAGTGACCCCAGGCTGGGACATCTGGTAGGCACTGCCTCCGTTCAGAAACCTAGACATATAAATTGCCATTTAAATAAAATTTCAAAATTATAAACTCATTTCCCAGGCTACCAGGATAAATCTGCTCCTGGGTATTCCACCTCGGTGTGCCTGGGAGCAGTCACGTGCTGGGGAGTTGAAAGGTGAGTTGCATATTCTTGCTGCCTCGCTCCTTCCTCCCCCCCTCCTCCCCTCCCCTTCCCTCGATCAATATTGGCGATCTCAGGGAAATCATGAAATCGCATTGGCTTCTTTGTGTATAATTTCATTGGGCTAGATTAAAGCAGACTTTTCACGTTGTTTTTCTGATAGCGGTTTGAGGTTTTATATTTCAACCCAAAACCCATTGAAAAGAAAAATTAATGTGCTTGTTTACTCAGCATCCTAATTTTTACTGAATTAAGTTTGCATGTTTTCTCCCTTTCTTTTTAAACCGGAAAAATAGTATCTACTTGAAGATAATTTTAAGAATATCAGTACTAATACAATTTTCAAATATGTTTTGAAATATCTTTGATTTTTTTCTCTATAGTTCTTCGAGAAAATAAAAAGGAAGAGTTGCTTTCTAACCACCCCTTGTTAAGCACACATGTTCTAACCTTCGGAAGTTCTACGACTCAAAATTTTTTCTTTTAATTTGAAGTTACACTCCTGTTCCCCCTGACCGTATAGAAATGTGGCAGCAGAAGTGCTACTTCACGACTGTTAGAATCTGGACAAACAGTTGCACCAGCCATTATATCAGGAGCAGGATATCCATTACTTAGAATACCCCATTCGCAGGGCCGATTTTCTTCAAGACCAAACACTGAAATGATTCAAAAGAAGCCTGTAAATAAAATGCAGCTTTGACAACAAATATAAGCTATTGTACTGTAAAAGAAAAAAAATGGAAGTTGAGCAAGTGCAGAAAAAGACTGGAAAATTTTACTGGACTTTTCATATGTTTTTTTACATTAAAAAAATTTTAAGGGTCTGAGAGGGAGAGAGACATGAACATTCAATTAAAACAGAGACCCTATAAATTATTCACGAAAAAAAATAAACACACCACAAGTAAACCCAATCTGGATAAGGGGTCCAACAGCTCTGTTTTTAGTAAACAACTGTAACCACAGCCCAAACCCTGGGTAGAGCGGGGGCTGCTTATTTCCACCCAAACGTTCAAAATCCTGAAGAAGGTTTTGTGTTGGGCAGAACGGATTTGCGCTACAACTAGGTTTATCAGAGCAATACAAAGAAACATAATGGTGGGCTGACTTGGACTATTTTATTTTTGTCCTTCCCCAAACCATCTGGTGTGTGAGTGTAGGGGTATTGATCAGGATCTGTGAGCTGCAGACCCCATGCCAATCCATAGCGTTTCTGGCAATCAGCGTCGCCCATGAATTGCAGCTGTCTGTGCAGCTCCTGAACAGAAATCTTCGAAAAAGTCCCCCACTTATCAAACACATCATCCGTTCAGGGGTAAGTCAATGTCATTTCTTTGTCATTCCATGAGCAGGGATTATGCAGGAGAAAGTTTTTGTTGTCTGTTATATCTGCTGCTGTGCCTTTTTTTTTTTTTTTTAAAGGAAGGAGAGCAATTTTCTAGCCATTGAATGGTAATGGTTTTCCAGAAAGGCCTCAAGCGTTTGTAGGAATCTGACGACAAATACTGTTTTAATATTGTGGGGGAATTTTAAGAGGAGGGGGACATTCTTATGTTGCTATACACAAACAATAATAGTGATAATAGAGGGTTCCTTTTAATGACAGAGGATTTTCTCCCCTTTTCTCGCAGCCTCTGGTGATGAAGACGCCGCAAGTCTGTGATTACACTTGCAGATGGACGGTGGGTGCTAGTGGCAGAAAAGTCGTCTTCGGAATTGTGGCTCTGTTTGATATCTCCATTAGCTGCAGTTTTCTTCTGCCTGAAAGCTCGGGCTGGTTGAGCATAGGGAGAAGAAAACCAAAACCGATGCCTAGCCCCACTAACTCCCTTCGGCCTCTGAGCTCAGAAATTCACTGATACTTCTGAGTTTCCAGGTGAATCTAGGAAAGTCTGAAACAAAGTTTTCTAGGTGTTGAGGCCGAACCGGTCCTTTTTCGTCTGCTTCTGGCTCTGCGTGGATGTTGTTAATATCGAAAAGGCCAAGTTAGAAGAGCTGGCGGGGGACTGCCCTGAACTTTTGGGTGGACAGACAGACACTGCGCCAGGGTCGGGGGAGAGTTGGAGTTTGTTAGTGTTCTTCCCACCCTCAGCTAGCCTCTTAGGAAAAGAAAAACGAAGCTCCCGGAGCCCTCCCTGCCGGGGGAGCGTTTTCTCGGAGCCCTAAGCCCTGGTGCCTGGATTCGAAGGTGGGGAGTAGGGTCGCGGGGAGAACCCAGCGGGATGCCGGAGCCTGGGCTTAACCCACCTAGCCTCAGTAGTCCAGGCGCGGGGAGTGGGCGAGCTTGGGGGAGGGGAGGGGCGGAGGAGACCCCACCCCAAGAAGCTTTGGCACCTGCTCTGGGGCAGCGGGTCTGGACAGGCAGCGGCAGCCCGAATCCAGACCTCCGCAGAGCAAAGCTTCTAGCGCGTCCGCCTGCCTAGTTTTAAAGAAGGCTTGGGACTAGGTCGACCGACCTTGAAAGCCTCCCTCCACTCCCTCAGAGAGGGGACTGCTGGAGTTTTGTGTCCTCAAGGACACACACACACACACACACACACACACACACACACACGTTTCTGTCCTCCTTCCTCCCTGCCCTCTCTGGGTTCCCCGGCCCCCTCTCGGGAGGAGTTTGCCCGGGGTGTGTGCCCGGGCCTCTGATCTGGACCAGAGATGACTGTCGCCAGGGCTGGGTGGCGGGACTGCAGTCCCTGCCAGGGGACTTCCTTCGAATTCGGTGCTCACGACAGACTCTCCTCTGGGGGCCCCCCTTCCGGTTCTGTTTTAGAGGCTGCTACCACTCGGGAAGCTGGTGGGAGAAATAATTTGACTCTTGGAGGAAATTTAAAAAGTGAAGGGGAATTTGAGGATTCAAAGCTGCGAAGATCAGAAGGCTGATTTATTTATTTATTTAGTGGGAGGAGGGTGGGCGCGGGGAGCCGGAAGCCTGACTCTCACAACTACGTAGGCTTTTTTTTCCCCCTGAAAGAACGTTGAGCTTTAAGAAAGCAACTTGTTAATCTGAAAACCACGACGAATTTTCTCCTCACAGGCCTTCAGTTCCTGTCCCATGATTTCTCTCCCACCACAGCCCCGAAGTCTTGGTTTTAAACCGTGTGGAGCTGCGGTCGCATTTTCTTTTTACAGTGGGTTTCCAAAAGTACCATCCAAGTATACTTAAAGTTTTCCTCTCCTCCAGTTGTCACCCCACAAAAGAATAACTGGCTTGAGGTCCTTTTGTTCAGGTCAACTTGTGCGTGAAATCTTTTTGTTGTCCTTTCAAAGGAAGGCAAAAGTTGCAGTTGATTTTAAAAAGGACAAATTTAACTCTCTGAAAGTGGAGCTGTTTTCAAGTTGCTCTGAGACACTAAGCACGGGCGTCGCTTTTATTTATTACCTTCTTAAAACGATCATTTATTTGCTCTGGACATAACAATTTTTGATTGAGGATTCAATACTGTTTAGACATTAATACAGATACCTAGCACTTCCCCTCTCTATGAAAATGGGGGGTTTAAAATTTTTTTCGTATAATTTCAATCGTCTAGCTACAGTTGATTTTTTTCTTTAAAGTACAGAGTATTAAAAAAAAGAGTTGATCAGATTTTAAACTTGAAAAATATTATTTCCGATTTCAAAGAAATATTTCTGTTGGAAAACTAAAACCCAACCCAGGGGTATAAAATATTTATGCGAATCAGACCATTTCTTTTTTAAAAAAAATCGCATGATATATATATATTTTAGATTCCTGGGATATCAGCTTCCAAGGATATTAAATAACCAAGGAGTCCGAGGTGATTTTTCAAGGTGATACAATCAAAAGTATAACAGAAAACACACTCGGATTATTTTAGGAGCATTTAATCTTTGGAAAATCGCTTCGATGCCACTTTTGAGAAATTCTGAATTGTTTCGCTTCCAAACGTGTAAAGAAAAAGCAACTCTGGCCAACCGTAGGGTTCAGGGGCGGCCGTGGTCGTTCGAGGAGCGGGCCACGGTCCCCGCAGGCCACTTCATCCAGCGCCGCGCCGGGCCTGGCCGGGCACAGGTGGTTTGGCTGCTTCTAAAGATGCCGGGCTCCGAGGGCGTCCTGCCGCCGGGGTTGGGAGAGCGATGCCCGCGGCGCTCCTGACTCCGGGGAGACCTGTTGGCCTCGAGGAAGCGGTGTTTGCGCCGACCGGCCGGCTCGGCGCGGAGACCGGCGTCGAGGCCGCGGGCGCGGGAGGCTGCGAGCGGCTCCCCTGTCGCACCGTGCCCTCCAGCTGCCCGGGTCCTGCCCTGCCGGCCCCGCGGAGCTCGGAGGCCCCGGGGCCCGCGCCGAGCCGCTTCTCCGGGAGGGGCTGCGCGGCCCCGCGGCTCAGGAGGCGGAGGGAGCCGGAGGGAGCCGGCCAGGATTGATGTCTAAATCAATGCCGTTTCTAGGCGCTTCTCTCTACTTCTCTTCGCCTTTCTCAAAGGCAGATCGCCTCCCGAGGGTGGATTTCTTCTCCCTTCGCGAAGTCGGGGAGAGGAGAGCGTCCGCACTTAACTGAAACCTCAGGGCCACGCGAGGTCTCTGAGAGGTGGGGGGGATCTAGCAATAAGCACCCACATGGAGGGAAACTGCGGGCCTGGGAGCCGCTCGTCCCTCCTCATCCTCCTTTTTTCCTCAGGCTGCTCCCCCCTCCCGCATTGTTTCCTACACGTGAGCTCCTGCTTCCCCCGCCCACCCTGAATGGCGTCCCGGCTCGGGCCGCTCTCCCAGCAGTGGCACGTGGCGAGGCCTGCCCCCGACCGCCCTTCTATATCCCAACTGGACCCCCAATTTGACGGGATCCAGAAGGGGAGACCCCTAGTCTCCGACGCCAAACCCGGCCCTGCTCAGGCCGGCCTGGCTACTTCTGATTTATTCACTGATGAATTAGACAGCTGCAATTGTGAAAAATCAGCGGCCACTATTGATTCCCGGAACGAGTAGGGGGTGGGGAGGCCGCGGGGCGCAGAGGGAGGGCGGGGAGTCGACTCCGGCCCTCGGGTGCCCTCGACCGGGGTCCTCGCCGGGCCACCCGGCGCCCCGCCGAGCACGCGGCTTCGTAGGGCCTCCAAGCCTCAGGCTCCTCTCCTCACGCGAAGACCGCCGGGGCCCGCCTGTGTGTGCGCGGGGCCGACAGGCCTGGTCTACCCCCCTCAGGCCTGCGCTGGCCTCCTGCGGAGGAGAAGGAGGAGAACTGAAGACAAAGGGCAGGACCAGGGGAGGGACGCTCCCTCAGGGCTCGCGGCGGACGGCCTTGGGGGCGGCGGGCGCCTCAGGCTCGGCGCGGGTCTCAGGCTCGGCGCGGCTCCCGGGCCGGCCCCGCGTCCTGCAGGCGGAAGGGCGCACCGGCGGCGTTTCCGGTCCCCGCACGCCCGGCTGGGGGGCCTCGTGCGGCAGCCGCCGCCGCCCGGCTCCACGATGCCCCGGAACACCGGCTCCCCGCAGAGGCCGCCCTCCTCGTGGGCAGGGCGGGCCACGTTCGGCGGATACTGGAGACTTCGCGCCGCCGCCGCCAGAGCAACAAGTCCAGGCGGGCTCGCGGCGGCGGCACCCCGAGGGCAGGCAGTGGATGCCATTTCCCTCTCCTTTGTACCAAACTGAGTGAGAGATGTGTGTCCTGAGGAGGAGTGTCTGTGTGTCCTCAGAACCAGGAGTTGACACAACTGTGTGGAGAATACATGCTAAAGAAGCCGTTCTGGTTCTAACTGACTCAAAAAGGTAGAAAGATTTGGTGTATATACATAGCGTATGAGAATCACCCCCTCTCCCCGCCTCGCCCTTGTATCTATATCAGAAAAGCACTGGCAGCCAGAGAGTAGTCCTTTGACGTATACATTTTATGTCCGCTTCGTTGGGCGTCTTAAAACCATGTAGTTTTCCATTACAATTTGAAATTTTCTTATACGACATTTTATAAGAATCGAATTATACAAGAAATATGTAGGCTATGTAGAGCAAAAGTATTACAGGTGTAAAGCTTCTCATTCCCGATGTCTCACTTTTCTGTTTCCTTCTAAAACGGCCCTTAAGTATTTTACTGTCTTCCTTTGTTGGAGGAATGTGTGCTTCAGACTTTCTCCTGGAAAGAGTTGAGCACTGGCTCCCTGGAGATCTAATATAGAGTCAAAAAGGGCCCTCTCACTGCATTGCCTGCTTCATAATCCATGGGCTGAGTATAGGTCACTGAACGCAAAATGGCCTTTCCTCTCTTGCTTACTGAGATGGTTTAATGGATTTTGTAATGGTTTTCCAACTATCAGACTGGGGAAACCTGGTTTGTGGGCATTGTTTTCACATCAACCAAATGCAGTGCATTTGTCAAATTCTTTACCTTATCAATATAAATCGGTGACAAGATAATGGAATTTTCTGGGATAATTTTGAAATATCATGTTTTGAAACACCAGGTTTCAAACATGCTTTGTAATTTTAAATGTGGAAAATCCTTAAAATTTTCCATTAAGTTTATCCTGGGCTTGGTGAAAGTTCTGGAAATCCTTTCAATAATATTCTATATATATCTGCTACAAAACTATGATGTTTGATCTGGTTGCAGTTTTTAGTAGGTCTCTCCCTTCCCACTTTTTTTTTTTTTTAAGTAGGAGACTTTGTCGGGGAGGGAGTGAATTAGGGTGAATTTCAACCTCCAGTAAAATAGAGGTGGGGTGAGTGGAAATATTTTTAGGAATTCACAAACCAACTAAGGTTACCTAGATTCATATGATTAAGGCAAGGATTTTGTGTTTTTGGAGGACAGAGTTTTTGCCTTTTGCCTCTGCAGTTTTTGCCTTTGCTGTTGCCAGTGACGAACTATGTTCATCCCCAGTGAACTTGGCTAATATCAGCTCATATCTGAAGCTTCAGTTGCCATTTTTATACTTCTTTTTTGAAGCTATTTGCATATCTGATTTACTTTGGAATTTTTTTACTTTCTTTTTTTCTCATACTTTAGTTTTTCTCCCTGTTATTCTAAACTTCTCTTTTTAGAGTTATTACTTAATTAAATTACTCATTACTTAAGTGATACCACTCATAGTGGTAACTAATGCTATGAGATATCGTGGCATACTTGGGGAAATGATGACTAACCCTAGTTTAGTTAAATTTTTTTTTTTTCTTGACTCTTTCATCAAGAAGAACTTGCCTTTGTTAAATATTGTAATTTAGATATTGGGACATAAATGGGGATAACTTTGTAATGATTAGCTTCATATTCCAAAAGCTTTAAGGCTTCTCCTTTTCAGAAATGAATTTTCTTTTAGTTCTAATTCCAAGTGACGTAATTCAGTGAGTGGGTTCTGGGTTTTTTGGTTCCTATCTGTAACTAATTTACAGACCAAGAAAGACAGAAGGAACAGAAAACAGAATGAGAGAACAGAACCTGTCATGATTTAAAGTGATTCATGAGACCAGAATTGCTTCAGAGTTATGTCATTTTTTGGAAAGTGTTACAAATTTTTGATTAAGGGATTTCTTCTGAAGGGAATTTTAAGTTTTATGTGGAAAAATTGCTTGTTTAAGTCCTGTTTTTTCAAAGGGGAACCATAGCAATATTTACTATATCATCAAAGTGTCCTGGCTGGAGAGATGTGGGAAGTTTCAAGGGTCATGTTTAACATCAGGTTTGTTACACAATATAAGCAAACAGTAGCAACCCTGGATATTTTGTATTCTTGATATTCTGAAAAAAAATTGGGTGTCAATCAAATGAACATATATTAAACCAGGGTCACTTACCTTGTAAATGAACCTTCTGGATGTACCCATTTTAAAAGTGAATAATCCCTTGGAAACCAATTATTTATAATTATGTATATATATATGCTTAAAATATAGATTTCTGTAAGTTGGGGCTGCTTACAGTAGTAAGTAGTTAGGGTGGGGTGGGTGGGGTGAAGCAGGCAGTGGAAGAAGTTACATCTATAGGAGTTTATCCATAACGGGGTAAAATTTATCCCCGTGGTTTATTCTCCCCTTTATGACACTTCAAATCCTACCAACCTTTAATACTGTGTTTGTAAACTTTCTGGGTGATATCCACAGTAGGAAATGGATTTTACATTGCAACCCTAGCACATATATATGCACATTTCAGGAAGCAGAGACATCTTTTAAAGTGCCCTTTTGTAGCCAAACTTGTATTTGAAATTAATTACTAAATTTTAGAACCTTGTCTGATTGTTCTGAGAGGTGTCATTTTCTTCTCTGTATACCATGTGTTTTTCTTGCTGCTCATTCAGTACATATCATCTAAAGCTTGGTATTGTTACTTGTGTATGAAGTTCATTGGCTGTTTTAGATAGTGAGCACTTGAGGATGCCTTCCTGGAGGTAAGTCTCTAGAGGTATGCTATAGGGCCCTTGACCCTATCTTGTTCAATATTTTTTTTTTGAAGTCTTTACTGAAGGTTAGAAGGTCTACTCATCAAATTTTTAGGTGACACAAAGCTAGCAGTCATAGCTAATATATTGAAAGAGAAAATCAAGATTCAAAATGAAACATGAATGTTGGAAAGAAAACCAACATGATTTAATCGAACAAAGACCAGTATGAAAGCCCTTTATTGAGGCTGAAAATATAAATCAAAGGAGGTTCCTGGATTGTCAAAACAATGCATGTGCAAAAATGGAGGTATTAGTGTACTCTAAATGCAAAATGATACAAAAGTATTATGTTGCCTAAAAAGCTAATGTAATTTTAGGCTAAACTACTAGAAATATGGCATATAGCTTACAAAGAAGGTAACAGGTTCCCTGTATTCTGGGCTGGAGGCTTATCTAGCTCTAGCTACCTCATTTTAATATAGCTATTGATAAGCTAAAGATTACCGTGGGCTCTCAGGGTGTGAGGGAAGAGGAAACCATGCTTTATGTGGAAGAGTTAGAGCACATGTTTAAGCTGGGGAAGAGGCAAATGGTGTGGTACATGATTGCCACTTCAAATATTTGCCTAGCTGTCATGTGGCAGAGGGGGTAGAGTATTTTTTCTGATCCTCGGGGCAGAGTTAGGACCAAAGGGTAAAAGTGACAGGGGAGTTGACTTTGATTCTAATAATTAAGGTTGTCCAAGAGTACAGCAAGTTACCACATGAAAAGTGCATTCTTCATCCACAGGAGTATTCTGCACAGGCTGAGTGAACATCTGGCTAGGATGCTATTAATAGGGATCAGCTGAATTAGGCAGCAGGTTGAAATAAGTGATCTTTCTGGTTGAATTCCAGAATTTTCTGAATTAATTATTTAAAAATATTGTGCAAGTGATTTTATATAGATGATTTTAAGAGATAGATTAATGTTAATAGGCTTGTAGGAACTTTAAATGTACATGGTAGAGCATTTTCTGTCTCAAAGTGCTGTAAAACCAATCCCTTATTTATGAAAAACACAACTTCATTGTTTCTTGTCTGCATTTTTAAAATCCAAAAAAATCTCCGAAAATCAAAAGTTTTTCTAATCTCATGTTGAAATAGCCTTAACTGAACTGATGTGAGACTATTTCAGTCTTTATCCCACTTAGAATGAACATTTGTACATACCTCTGCAGAAATATTATTGTGTTTAATTACAAGGTGCTTTCCCAGACCCTGTTGGGGGTATGTAGTATGTGATTTTTTGCTGCTAACACGTTTCAAATATCTGAAAAATTCTCAATTCTAAACCATCTATCTCCAAAGGATTTGGTTAAAGGATTGTTATTATTATCCATACTTACCTTATAATTAGATAGTTCTTGTTTTTTCAGAGTAACTTGAATCCATTGGCCAGAAATCTAGACAATAAGCTACATTACTAACCTGTGCTAGAATGATTCTCAAGAACTATTACTGAGTCCCTAAACCTTGTCGCAGAAGGAATTTGCTTTATAAGCCAAATTTATACTAGATAATGAAACGATAAGTTGCTCTGCTGTTTCCATATTTATTTTATGAAGAGGTTAGTGGCAAAAATGATCAATGTCAAAGGTCTTCTCCCAAGCATATCTGATATTCCTTAAGGCTGGCTCTGGGTGACAATATCACACTTTTCTGGCCTAGGTGGAGGATTTAGTAGGATCACTTAATTAATGGCTTTTATTTTACCAATCATTTCTGTAACTATTACTCATTCTGTAGACATTTATGGAACACCTACTCCAGACTGGCCCTCAACTAGGCAACAGACAAGATGAATGAGATGAAAATAGTATCCTTAATATGCCCACATACTAATTTGATCCTCAAAACAACCTGTAAGGTAAGCAAGGCAGACATTATTGTTCCCGTTAAAGATGAAAAAATGGAGTCTCAGGGAAATTAAGTGGCTTTCTTAGGGTCACACATCCAGTAAGTGGTAGAACAGGACTTGAATCCAAAGCTTTAGTTCAGAATCTACTTACTTTTCCATCGTATTAACATATAGTAAGGACCTGTTGTTCACCATACAAATTGTATCTTCTCCTCACCCAAAATTTATCATCAACTTTACTTTTACTTGGCTGCTCAGAATTTGTAGCCACTTTTTATGTTTGGAGAAGGCATTGTGAAATGCGTTTTTATGGGAGATTGGCTTCCAACTTCTTACTATGAAAGCCCAAATGCCCAAACTCTCCCTTTTCCATCCCTTGGCAGTTGGGACTCAGGAACATCAACCAAGCTCAGTCAATAAGATATGCCTCCCTCAAGGTCGAACACCAAGGAACAAAGGAGTGGGAACAGCCTAGAATTCGTGCTGGTGAAGCTGGTGTGCTCTGCGTCCAGCAATGTCAGCTGGTTCTTTGGTTATGATTCCTTATGCCTAAACTTCATTGACTTCAGACCATTTGCTGGACTTGGTTCTCATCCCTTTTGGGCTATTCTATGAGCCATCTGATTTCCTTTCACTAAATTTGTTCCAAAAGTCAGCCTGAGTCAGTTTCTGTTGTTTTCAAGCAGGAACTTTAGAGAATCATTTTATAGACTAGGTACTGAGAATTGGTCAGATTGTGGACATATTTTGAAGAGAGACCTGACAGCATGTGTTGAGGCATTGGATATGGAATGTGAGAGAAAGAAGTCAAGGATGCCTTCAAAATTTTTGTTCTGAATAATGAAAGAATAAAGCTACCATCCGTTCCAGTTCTCTTATTACCAAAAATCGCCCCCCAAAGAGTGGACTAAAACAGCAACCATTTTTATTATCTCTCCGTTGACTTGGGCCTCTCACAGTATAATGGCTGAGTTTTGAGAGGGAGCAGTCCCTGAGGATGGACATTCCAAGAGAACCTGGACATTCCAAGAGACCTAGTCTCAGAACTCACATTGTGTCACTTCCCCCCCGTATTCTATGGCTAGAATTATTCACAGGCTCATCCAGATTCAAAGACGAGGGGACTCTGGAACAACAAAGAATGTGGACCCATGTTTTGAAACATTTATTAGGGAACTCTAAGAAAGGGGGGAAGACTGGGAGAGGAAGAAGTTGAGGGGGGATATCATGTGTTCGGACTTGTTAAGTGTAGATGTCTCTTAGGCAATCAAGAAGAGATAGTGGGTAGGCAATTGGTTTATGAGTCAGGTGTTCAGGTGAGAAGTTGAGGCTAAAGATATAAATTTTAAAAAATATTCTTGTATTTTTTTCTTTAGTTTTGTTTATTTATTTTATTGGACACACCGTGCGGCATGTGGGATCTTAGTTCCCTGACCAGGGATCGAACCCATGCCTCCTGCAGTGGAAGCATGGAGTCTTAACCACTGGACCGCCAGGGAAGTCCCTAAAGATATAAATTTAAGAGTTGTATGTGTGTACCTGGTGTGTAAAGCCATGGGACTGGTTGAGATAGATCAGCTAGAGATGTAGCCTTATAATATGTTTTGAAGTCAGGGAGTGTGATACCTCCAGCTTTGTCATTCTTGCTCAAAATTGCTTTGGACATTTGGGGTCTTTTGTGGTTCTAAATAAACTTTAGGATTGTTTTTTCTATTTTGGTAAAAAATGCCATTGAGATTTTGATAGAAACTGTGCTGAGTCCTCAGATCACTTTGGAAAATGTGGACATTTTGACAATGTTAATTCTTCCAGTGCATGAACCTGAGATGTCCTTCCATTTGTTTGTGTCCTTTAAATTTTCTTTTGTCATTGTTTTGTAGTTTTCAGCCTACAAGTCTTTCACTTCTTTTGTTAAGCTTATTCCTAAGTTTCTTCTTATTTTTGATGCTATTGTAAGTGGAATTATTTTAATTTGCTTTTCAGGTAGGTTATTGTTAGTGTATAGAAACACAATTGACTTTTGTATGTTGATTTTGCATCTTGTGGCTTTACTGAATTTGGTTATTAGTTCCACAGTTTTTGTAGAGTCTTTAGAGTTTTCTACATATGAAGATCATGTCATCTTCAAATAGAGGTAATTCTACTTCTTCCTTTCTGCTTTGAATGGCTTTTATTTCTTTTTCTTGCCTAATTTTTCTGGCTAGGACTTCCAGTGCTATGTTGAACAGGAGAGTTAAGAGTGGGCATCCTTGCCTTGTTCTGGATCTTAGAAGGAAAGCTTTTGGCTTTTCATTGTTGAGCATAATGTTTGCTGTGGGCTTTTCATAAATGGCTTTTATTGTATTGAAGTAAGTTCCTTCTATACCTAATTTGTTGAGAGTTTTTAATCATGAAAAGATATGAATATTGTGAAATGCTTTTTATGCATCCATTGTGATGATCATGTGATTTTAATCCTTCATCCTGTTAATGTGGTGTATCATGTTAATTGATTTATATGTGTTGAACCATCCTTGTATCACAGGGATAAATTCTGCTTAGTCATGGTGTATGATTTTTAAAATATGCTGTTGTATTTGGTTTGCTGGTATTTTTTTTAGGATTTTTGCATCTATGTTCAGCAGGATATTGACCTGTAGTTTTTTTCTTGTGGTATCTTTGTCTGCTTTGGTTCCAGACTGACCTCATAGAATTAGTTTGAAAGTGTTCCTTCTTCTAATTTTTAGAAGAGTTTAAGAAGGATTGGTATTCTTTTTAAATGTTTGGTAAAATCCACACATGAAGTCATCTGGTCCTGGGCTTTTATATGTTGGAAGTTTTTAAATTACCCCTTCAGTCTTTTTATTTGGTATGTGCAGAGTTTCTGTTTCTTCTTGATTCAGTCTTGGTAGGTTGTGTGTGTCTAAAAAATTCCTCTACCATGTCCAATTTGTTGACATATGCTTGTTTATAATAGTCTCTTATGATCCTCTTTATTTCTGTGAGATTAGTTGTAATGTCTCCTCTTTCATTTCTGATTTTTATTGAGTCTTCTCTCTTTTTTTCCCTTGTCTAGCTAAGGGTTTGTTGATTTTGTTTTACTTTTCAAAAACCAGCTTCTAGTTTCATCAATTTAAAAAATGTTTTTCTATTCTCCATTTCATTTATTTATGCTCTAATATTTATTAGTTCCCTCTTTCTGCTAATTTTGGGCTTAGTTTCTTCTCTTTTTCTAGTTCCTTGGGGTATAAATTTAGGTGGTTTATTTGAGATCTTTCTTTTTTTTCAATGTAGGTATTCATTGCTATAAAATTCCCTTTCTGTACTGTTTTCTTTGGCATCTCATTAATTTTGTTATATTGTATTGTTGTATTTTTATTTTCATTTGCTTTGAGATATTTTCTAATTTTCTTTTGATTTCTTCTTAGACCCAATAGTTTTTTTTAGAGTGTGTTGTTTAATTTCCATGTATTTGTTAATTTTTCCATTTTTAAATTATTGATATCTAGTTTCATTCCATTGTGATTGGAAAAGATACATAGAATTATCTCAGTATTCTTAAATTTGTTAAGGTTTGTTTTGTGACCTAGCATGTGATCTGTTCTGGACGATGTGTTTCTGTGGGAGAATGAGGGCTGGAGGTGTCCTATTCTGCCATCTTGCTGCCCTCCATTTTAAAAAAGTCCTAGTCACCTTCTTAACCCCTGGAAACCACTAATCTAGTCTCTATTTCTCTAATTTTGTCATCTCAAGAATGTTATGTAAGTGGAATCATATGGTAGGCAACCTTTTGAGAATTGGCTGTTCACTCAGCTTAATTCTCTGGAGATCCATCTAGGTTGTTGTGTATATTAATAATTTACTCCTTTTTATTGCTGAATAGTATTCCATGGTACGGTTGTACCACAGTTTACTTAACTATGCAGCTGTTGAAGGATTTTTTTTTTCCAGTTTTTGGTTATTTTATGAATAAAACTGTCATGAACATTAATGCACAGGTTTTGTGTGAACATATGTCTTCATTTTTCTGGAATAGATGTCCAACAGTGCAGTTGCTGGGTTGTCTGGTAGTTGCATGTTTCCTTTTTTTTTTTTTTAAGAAACTGCAAACTTTTTCCCATAGTGTCTGTACCATTTTGCTTTCCCACTAGCAATGTGTGAGTGATTGAATTTCTTTACATCTTCACCAGCTTTAGTGTTGTCAATATTTGTGTAGTAATGTTTCATTACAGTTTTAGTTTGTGTTTCCTTAGTGGCTAGTGATGTAGAAGATCTTTTCATGTGCTCACTTGCCATCTGTATATACACTTCAATGAAATGTCTGTTCATATGTTTTGCCCATGTTAAAATTGGATTGTTTGTCTTTTCCTGTTGGGTTTTGAGCGTTCTTTTTATATTCTAGATAGCAGTCCTTTGTCAGAGAGGTGGTTTGCTGATAGTTTCTCCCAGTCTGGACCTTGCCTTTTCCCTCTCTTAAGTAGGACCTTTCACAGAGCAAATATTCATTTTGGTGAAGTCCAGTTTGTAAATTTCTCTTTTTGTGGACCATGCTTTTGATTTCAAGGCTAAGAATGCTTTGCCTAGCCCTAGATCTATTGTCTCACATACTTATTTTTTCTAAAGTTTTATAGTTCTACATTTAACATTTAAATCCAAGATCCATTTTGTGTTAATTTTTGTAAAAGGGTGAGGTTTAGAACAAAGTTATTTATTTATTTATTTATTTGCCTGTGTATATCCAGTCACTTCAGCTTCATTCATTGAAAATGCTATTTTTACTCCATTGAATTATGTTCGTACCTTTGTCAAAAATCAGTTGGGCATAAACATGTGGGTCTACTTCTGAGTTCTCTATTCTATTCCATTGAGTTTTGTGTCTGTCTTTCCACTAATATCACATAGTCTTGGTTACTGTAACTATATAATAAGTCTGGAAATCAGACTAATTCCTTCTCCTTTGTTTTTCTTTTAAACAATATTTTAGTCCTTTATACATTTTAGGATAATTTTATCTATATCTACAAAAAATCTTGATTGGATTTTGATAAGAATTATGTTAAACTTGAATATACATTTGGGAATAATTGACATCTTTACTATGTTGTGTCTTCTAGTCCATGAACATGGTATGTCACTCAATTCATTTGTGTCTTCTTTCATTTATTTTATCCTGATGTGTAGTTTTCAGCATACAAATCCTATACACATTTTGTTATGCTTTCCCTAAGAGTTTCATTTTGATTTTAAATGATATTTTATTAAAAATATTGGTATCCATGTGTTCATTGCTATATATAGAAATACAGTTAATTTTTATGTTTATCTTGCTGCTTGCAACCTTGCTGAACTCACTTATTAGTTTTTTTTTGTTTTTTTTTTTTGGTGAGGTTCTTGGGATTCTTCTATGTAGACATTCATTGTCATCTACAAATAGGAACAGTTTTATGTCTTCCTTTATTATCTGTATAAATTTTATTTCTCTTCTTGCCTTATGGCACTGCCTAGAAAACTTCTAGTACTGTGTTGAATAAGAGTGGTGAGAGTAGATATCCTTGCCTTGTTCCTGACCTTAATGGGGGACACATTCAGTCTTTCACCATTTAGTATAATGTTAGTCATAGATGCTCTTTATAAAGTTGAGGAAGTTTCCTATCTTCCTAATTTTATGAGTTTTATCATGAATAGGTATTGAATTTTGTCAAATAATTTCTATGCTTTGATTGATATATATGATCATATAATTTTTCTTCTCTTTTTAATGTGCTGGGTTATATTGATTGATTTTCTAATACTGGACTTACTGTGAGTCCCTGGAATAAACATCATTTAGTCATTGTGGTGATTAGTTGTATGTGTCAACTTGACTGGGCTAAGGGATGTCCAGACAGCTGATAAAACACTATTTCTGGGTGTGTCTGTAAGATATTAGCATTTGAATTGATGAACTGAATAAAGTAGATAGTTCTCCCCAATGTCAGTAGGTATCATCCAATCCACTGAGGGCCCATATAGAACAAAAAAGCAGAGGAATAGCAAATGTGCTGTCTCTCTGTGTTTGAGCTGAGATATCCATCTTCTCCTGCTTTCAGACGTTGGTGCTCCTGGTTCTTGGGCTTTCACGCTCATATTGGGACTTACACCATCAGTCTCCCCACTGTAATTCTCAGGCCTTTGAATTCAGACTGAATTACAGCTTTCCTGTTTCTCCAGCTTACAGATAGTAGATTGTGGGACATTTCAACCACCATAACCACGTGAGCCAGTTCCTATAAAACATCTCCATATATATACCTTATTGGTTCTTTTACTCTGGAGAACTCTTACTAGTACAGTCATGTGTATAATTCTTTGCATAGACTGTTGAATTTTATTTACTAATATTTTGCTAGGGAATTTTGCATCTATATTCATGAGGGATATTGGTTCATAGTTCTTTCTTCATATTGTCTTTGTCTGGTTTTGGTATCAGGATAATACTTGCCTCATAAAATGAATTGGGAAGCTTTCCCTCATTCTGGAAGAGATTGTGTAGACTTGGTGTTAATTATGGTAGAATTCTGTAGTTAATCCATCTGGACCTGGGGAGTTCTCTTTTGGGAGTTTTAAAATTGCAAATTCAATCTCCTTAATAGTTATAACACTGCTCTATCTATTTCATGTTGGGTGTTAGGTTGTGCTTTTTGGGGAATTGGTACATTTCATTTAAGTTGTCAAATCTATATATGTAGAATTTTTCATAGTATTCACTTATTATCCTTTTGATATCTGCAGGGTCCCTTATTTTATTCATGATATCAGTAATTTGTGTCTTCTCTCTCTCTCCCTCTCTCTTCAGTCTGTTAGGCACTTGTCAATTTTACTGATCCTTTTTTAAAAATTTAATTTATTTTATTTTATTTTTGGCTGCGTCAGGTCTTCGTTGCTGTGTGCAGGCTTTCTCTAGTTGCGGCGAGCAGGGGCTACTCTTCATTGTGGTGCACGGGCTTCTCATTGTGGTGGCTTCTCTTGTTGTGGAGCATGGGCTGTAGGTGCCCAGGCTCAGTAGTCGTGGCACACAGGCTTAGTTACTCTGCGGCATGTGGGATCCTCCCGGACCAGGGATCGAACTCATGTCCCCTGCATTGGCAGGCAGATTCTTAACCACTGTGCCACCAGGGAAGTCCCTATTGATCTGTTGTTGAAGAACTAGCTTTTGTTTCAGTGATTTTCTCTGTTGCATTTCTGTTTTCAATTTCATTGATTTCTGCTCTTTATTTCCTTCCTTCTCCTTGTTCTGAGTTTATTTTTGATCTTTTTCTGGGTTCTTGAGGTAGGAGCTTAGATCATTGATTTGAAACTTTTCCTCTTTTCTAATGTATTTAATGCTATGAATTTCCCTTTCAACACTGCTTTAGCTGCATCCTACATGTTTTGGTATGCTGGGTTTTCATTTTCATTCAGTTCTATGTGTTAAAAAATTTCCTATGAGACTTTCTGATGGAGTATTTTTAAGTATGTTGTTTAGTTTCCAAGATTTTTGAGATTTTTGGTTATCATTCTGTTATTGATTTCTAGTTTGATTCCATTGTGGACAAACAACACATTCTATAATTTCAATAATTTTAAATTCGTTGAGGTCTGCTTTATGGCTCAGGATATGGTTTATGTTGGTATATATTTAACAAGGAACTAGAAAATATAAAGAGAACCCATCAGTGCTGAAGAATACAGTAACTGAAATGAAAAATGAACTAGAAGGAACTATGTGATACAGAAGAATGTATAAGCAATCTGCAAGGTAGAATAATGGCAATCACCCAATCAGAACAGCAAAAAGAAAAACAAATTTTAAAAAATGAGGACTGTTTAAGGGACCTCTTGGACAACATCAAGCATATGAACATTTGCCTTATAGGGGTCCCAGAAGGAGAAGAGAGAGAGAAAAGGGGGGTAGAAAATGAATGTGATGAAGTTATGGCTGAAAACTTCCCAAAGCTGAAGAAGGGAACAGACTTGCAGGTACAGGAATCAAAGAGAGTCCCAGACAAGATGAACCCAAGAGGTCCACACCAAGACATATCATAATTAAAATGGCCAGAGTTTAAAGAGAGAATTTTAAAGGCAGCAAGAAAAAAGGTGTCCCATATTATGGAGCCCCCATAAGGCTATCAGCTAATTTTTCAGCAGACTTTGCAGGCCAGAAGGGAGTGGCATGATATATTTAAAGTTCTGAAAGGGAAAAACCTACACCTAGGATATTCAACTCAGCAGCATTATCATTCAGAATTGAAGGAGAGATAAAGAACTTCTTAGACAAACAAAAACTAAGAGTTCATCAATACTAAACTGACCCAACAAGAACTGTTAAAGGGTCTTCTCTAAGTGGAATTAAAAGCAACAATAAGAAGTAAGAATCTATAGGAAAGGAAAAATTCCTCTAGTAAAGGCAAATGTGTAATAAAAGCTGTGGATCAACCACTTACATAAGTGAGTACAAAGACTAAAAGACAAAAATTGTAAAATCAACTATAATTACAGTAAATAGTTAAGGGATAGACGTGAAGATATAAAATATGACATCAAAAGCACAAAATGTGGGGGAGGGGAGCAAAAAATGTAGATCTTTTAGAGTGTGTTTGTTAAATGACTATCAGTTTAAAATAAGTAGAGTAGTTGTAGATCAACATATGTGAACTCCATGGTAACCACAAATCAAAACCCTACAATATACACAAAAACTATAGAGAAAAGAACACAAGCATACCACTAAAGAAAATTATCAAACCACAAGGGAAGAAACTAAATGAAGAAGAAAAGAACAGAGAACTACAAAAGCAATCAGAAAACAAATAACAAAATGGAAATAAGTACATACCTATCAATAATCACTTTAAATGTCAATGGACTAAATGCTCACATCAAAGACATAGGGATTGGATTTTTAAAAGACCCATCTATGTGCTGCCTACAAGAGACCCACTTCAGAGCAAAAGACACAGACTGAAAATGAGGGGATGGAAAAAAGATATTTCATGCAAATGGAAATTAAAAGAAAGCTGGGGTAGCAATAACACATCAGACAAAGTAGACTTTAAAACAAGTCTGTGACAAAAGACAAAGAAGGGCATTTTACAGTGATAAAGGGATCAATACAAGAGGATATAACATTAACACATATTCACCTAATATGGGAGAACCTAAGTATATAAAGAAAATAGATTGGGAGTTTGGGATTGACATACACACACTGCTATATTTAAAATAGATAACCAGGACTTCCCTGGTGGCGCAGTGGTTGGGAATCTGCCTGCCAATGCAGGGGACACAGGTTTGAGCTCTGGTCCGGGAAGATCCCACATGCTGCAAAGCAACTAAGCCCGTGCACCACAACTACTGAGCCTGCACTCTAGAGCCCATGAACCACAACTACTGAGCCTGCATGCCACAACTACTGAATCCCGTGTGCCTAAAGCCCATGCTCCACAACAAGAGAAACCAATGCAATGAGAAACCCACACACCACAATGAAGAGTAGCCCTCACTCGCCGCAACTAGAGAAAGCCGATGCACAGCAATGCAGACCCAACGCAGCCAAAACTAAATAAATAAATAAAATAACTAAGAAGGACCTACTGTAAAACATTTTTATAAATTTAAAAAAGAAAATATTAACAGACATAATAAAGGGAGAAATTGACAACAATACAGTAATAGTAGGGGACTTTAATACCCCATTTAAGTCAATGGACAGATCATCCTGACAGAAAATCAATAAGGAAACAGTGACCTTAAGTGACACATTAGACCAGTTAGACTTAATAAAGATATCTACATTCCACCCCCAAATAGCAGAATACACGTTCTTTTCAAGTGCACATGGAACATTCTCCAAGAGAGGTCACATGCTAGTCCACAAAAGTCTCAACAAATTTAAGGGGATAGAAATTATACGAAACATTTGTTCCAAACACAATGGTATGAAACTAGAAATCAATTACAGGAAGAAAAATGGGGAAAAAAACCAAACACATGGAGACTAAATAATATGCTACTAAAAAAAAAATCAGTGGTTCAAGGAAGAAATCAGAAAACACCTCTAGACAAGTAAACATAAAAACACAACTTCCAAAATCTGTAAAGTGCAGCAAAAGCATTTCTAAGAAGGAAGTTTATAGAGATACAGGACTACTTCAAGAAACAAGAAAAATCTCAAACAACATAACATACCATCCAAAGGAATCAGAAAAAGAAGAACAACAAAGCCCAAAGTCAGCAGAAGGAAGAAAATAATGAAGATCAGAAGGGAAATAGGGACTTCCCTGGTGGCGCAGTGGTTAAGAATATGCCTGCCAATGCAGGGGACACGGGTTCAATCCCTGGCCCAGGAAGATCCCACATGCCACGGGGCAACTAAGCCTGTGCACCACAACTACTGAGCCTGTGCTCTAGAGCCCACATGCCACAACTACTGAAGTCCACACACCTAGAGCCTGTGCTCTGCAACAAAGAGAAGCCACTGCAATGAGAAGCCCACGCAATGCAATGAAGAGTAGCCCCTGCTCACTGCAACTAGAGAAAGCCTGTGCTCAGCAACGAAGACCCAACGCAGCCAAAAATAAATAAATAAATAAATATAAAAAGAGAAAGGAAATAAATAAAATCGATCGCCACCCCCCCACACACACAGAAAAGAAAATATCAGTGAACTGAAGAGCTGTTTTTTTGAAAGGACAAACAAAATTGATAAGCTTTTAGCCAGGTTCATTAAGAAAAAGGGAGGGAGGACCTAAATATACAAAATAAGAAATGAAAGAGGAGAAATTACAACCAATATCACAGAGATACAAAAAATCATAAGAGAATTCTGTGAATAGTTATATGCCAACAAATTGGACAACTTAGAAGAAATGGATAAATTTCTAGAAACATACAATCTTCTAAGACTGAATCAGGAAGAAATAGGTAATCTGAATAGACTGATCACTAGTAGTTAAATTTAATCAGCAATCAAAAAATTCCCAGCAAACCTCAGTCCAGGACTGGATGGTTTCACAAGGGAATTCTACCAAAAATATAAAGTAGAGCTAATACCTGTCCTTCTCAAGCTATTCCAAAAATTTGAAGAGGAGGGAGCCCTCCCAAATTCATTCTATGAGGCCACCATTACTCTGATGCCAAAACTGGACAAAGACACTACAAAACAAAGCTACAGGCTAATATCTCTGATGAATATAGATGCAAAAATAATCAACAAAATACTAGCAAATGAAATTCAACCATATATGATATACACCGTATATGGTGTATATCATACACCATGATAAAGTGGGGTTTATTCTAAGAATGCAAAGATGGTTCAGTATCTGCAAATAAATCAATGTGAAAAACCACATTAACAAAATGAAGGATAAAAATCACATGATCATCTCAAAAGATGCAGGAAAAGCTTTTGACAAAATTCACCATCCATTCATGATAAAAACTCTTATCAAAGTTGGTACAGAGGGAATATAGCTCAACATAATAAAAGCCATTTATGACACACCCGCAGCTAACATCATACTCTATGGTGAGAAGCTGAAAAGTTTTTCTCTAAAATCAGGAACAAGACAAGGATGCCCAGTCTTGCCACTTCTATTTAACACAGTTATTGGAAGTCCTAGTCACAGCAACCAGGCAGGAAAAAGAAATAAAAGGCATCCAGATTAGAAGGGAAGAAGTAAGACCATCACTATTCTCAGATGACATGATACTATATATAGGAAACCCTAAAGTCTCCACCAAAAATCTATTAGAAGTAATAAATGAATTCAGTAAAGTTTTAGAAAAAAAAGATTAATATACAGAAATCTGTTGCTTTCCTATACACTAATAATGAACTATCAGAAAGAGAAAGCAAGAAAATGATCCTGTTCAAAATTGTATCAAAAAGAATGGAACAACTAAGAATAAACAAAGGAGGTGAAAGACCTGTACTCTGAAAACTATGAAACACTGATGAAGGAAATTGAAGATGATACAAAGAAATGGAAAGATATCCTGTGTTCATGGATTGGAAGAATTAATATTGTTAAAAAATTCTCATCTCCCAAAGCAATCTACAGATTTAATGCAATCCTATCAAAATAACCCATGATATTTTTCAAATAACTAGAACAAATAATCCTAAAATTTATATGGAACCATAAATGACCCTGAATAGCAAAAGCAATCTTGAGGAAAAAGGGCAAAGTTTGGAGGTACCACGCTTTCTGACTTCAGACTATACTACAGAGCTATAGTCATCAAAACAGTATGGTACTGGTACAAAAACAGACACATAGATCAATGTAACAGAATAGAGAGACCAGAAATGAACCCAGGCACCTATGTTCAATTAATATATGACAAAAGAGGCAAAAATATACAGTGGGGAAAAGGCAAGCCTATTCAATAAGTGGTGCTGGGAAAACTGGACAGCTAGATATGAGAGAATGAAATTAGAACATTTTCTCATAACACATACAAAAATAAACTCCAAATGGATTAAAGACCTAAATGTAAGTCCAGAAACCATAAAACTCCTAGGAGAAAACATAGGCAGAACATTCTTTGACATAGTTTAACAATAGTTTTTTGGATCAGTCCCCTCAGGCAAAGGAAACAAAAGCAAAAGTAAACAAATGGGACCTAATTAAACTTAAAAGCTTTGCATAGCAAAGAAACCATTGACAAAACAAAAAGACAACCTACTGAGTGGGAGGAAATATTTACAAATGATATGACCAATAAGGGGTTAATATCCAAACTATCAATATATAAACAGCTCATACACTCAATATCAAAAAAAACCCCAAGCAACCTGATTAAAAAGTGGACAGAAGACCTGAATAGACATTTTTTCCAAAGAAGACGTACAAATGGCCAATAGGCACATGAAAAGATGCTCAACATTGTTGCTGATCACCAAGGAAATACAAATCAGAATCACAATGACTACAATGAGATATCACCTCACACCTGTCAGAATGGCTATCATCAAATAGTCTACAAATAACAAATGTTGGTGAGGATGTGGAGAAAAGGGAACCCTAGTACACTGCTGGTGGGAATGTAAATTGGTGCAGCCATTATGAAAAGTAGTATGGAGGTTCCTCAAAAAACTAAAAATAGAACTACCATATGATCCAGCAATTCCACTCCTGTATATATATGTATATATATATGAAGAAAAACACTAATTCAAAAAGATATATGCACTCTTACCTTCATAGCAGCATTATGTAAAATAGCCAAGGTATGGAAGCAAACTAAGTATCCATCAGAAGATGAATGGATAAAGAAGAAATTATATATATATATACATATATATATATATATATATATACACTGAAATATTACTCAGCTATAAAAAAGAATGCATTTTGCCATTTGCAACAACATGGATGGACCTGCAGGGTATTATGTTTAGTGAAATAAGTCAGAGAAAGACATAGTGTATGTTATCACTTATATGTGGAATCTAAAAAATAAAACCAGTGAATATTGCAAAAACAGAAACATATGCACAGATATAGAGAACAAACTAGTGGTTACCAGTGGGAAGAGGGATGAGGGAGGGGCAAGACAGGGGTAGAGGATTCAGAGGTACAAACTATTATATATAAAATAAATAAGCTACAAGTATATATTGTACAGCATAATGAATATGGCCAATATTTGATAATAACTTTAAATGGAGTATAATCTATAAAAATATCGAATCACTATGTTGTATGCCTGAAACTAATATAATATTTTAAATCAACTATACTTTAATTAAAAAAATAAATATCCATCTCAAGATAGTACAAAAATGACAGGAAATTAAGCTCAAATAAGGGGGAAGGACTAAAACAATACAAGAAGAGGTCATTGAAATAGGTTTCAGATTTGGCCTTCTAGGATATTTGCTACACCAAGATATACCTATTTGGGGGCAAGTTTACATTTATTTTTTCAGTCAGATAAATGAAGTCAAGTTATGGCACTTTGGCTTGATGGTATAGAAAGACTGGCTTAGACATTAGCATGCCTGGGTTATAATCAAAGTTCTGCCATTGAACCACATGACCTCTTCATGCCTTGCTTGTATCTTTTTGTCAAATAGGATTATAATACCCAACTTATTTCATAGCATTTTAGATCTTGTTGCATTGGAATAAATCCGAAGACTAGGTAGAGATTTGAGCCTAGAATCATAGGTTCTAGCCCTGCCCCTTTTACCAGCTTTATGCCATTAAGTCACTTATCCTCAGTGTCTGTTTTCAGCTAGAAAATGAGAAGATTACACTCCCTCCTAGCTTTCTAAATTAAGAAGGAAAATATAATTATCCCCATCTTACAAATGAGTGTATAGGTTACAGAGAAGCTAACTCAGTTGTCTAAGGGCATACAGTTCATTGGTCAGGGACAGGACTGGGAACAGTCAACATCTAAACATTTTAAAATTAATGCAGAATATGCTTGACAGAAAAGTGACCATCTACATGGTATTATCTGAAGGACTGATAGTTTCTGAACTTTTTGCTCAACAATTCTTTTCTTGGCTCGCCATGGCATCTGAAATTTCCATCTCTTCTCATTTCTTTAGGTTAAGCCACCAACGACCTTGTGAAAAACGCGGTGCCACACTGAAAAGGCACATGTGTGCCTAACCCACCACCGAGACTTTAGCACTAGTGCTTCGATAGTATTGTTCCAGCGTGGAGCGGCAACTGAGTGAATGGAGCCCACCAAGGCTGTTTTCAGGTACTGAACAAAAGCCAAGTTAAGGCATGGCTTCTGAGATTTATGGGAGTCAGTGTCCCAGCTTGGTCAAGCATGAGTGAATTTTACGAGTCTTTTGGTGTGCTATCAATGTAGATCATTAATGTGAAGAAACAACATTTTATAATTAGAATGAGTTTTTAAATTCTGCAGTATATTTCTTTTGTGAAATGGAGACCTGTCACTCAAACACCAAATGCAACTCGGTGTGTTAGGGAATTCATAGAGAACTATAACAGTTGTTTCCATGATAGCCAGTGGCTGCTCATGCCATGGGCTCAGTCCTGTGGAGAGGAGCTGTTGCTGAACAAAGTTCCTGGCCTGGCCTCTGGAGTGGTCATTTACATGGGGGCGGGGTGTGGAAATTCCAAGTTTCACAAATGGGGTTCACAAAGGGGGTGCTAGAAATTAATGTGTATTACAAAGGCATAAATAGGAAGTAAGATTTGAAGTGGCTCTGGGAGAGAAATCTGATTCATAGACTTGGGGTACTAACATAGATAAAGAGGAGAGGAGGGGTAAGGACAAAAGTTAGCCTTACTCATAGGAAGGGAATACAGAGATCAGGGCTGTTTAAAGGTGAGATTAAATGGAATGGATTGGATTGATGGAGTTGGACTGATCATCCTGATCTGGCATTTGTTTGGGTGTTCTTGAATTTTCATCTGTGTGTTTCCTTATAATACACATGCCGATACTGAAGGGGTTCAGTGACTCAGGGATCCAAATTCATGGACTCACTTTAAGGAGACAGATAGATGGGTTTCCAGCCTTGCAGCTATTTGGCTACGTTCAGGTCCCACTTAAGAATATTACCCAGATTTAAGATAATCCTCAAAGGATTTTGGTTCCATTAAAAATTCTGAGCGTAGGCTAGACATAATCCTCGATTCCTCATTTAATAAAGTATAAAGGGAAATGGGCGCACACACCAGGACCCCGAGATAGCAGGTGATTAGAAATAACCTGACCGGGATACTTTCAGACAAATAGAAATACGGGTGACTTTTCATGTGGATTGGAGAAATGCAGTTTCTCCTTTCCTTTTGTGCTCTGATACCAAAAACAATATCTCTCTTTGACAGTGTAATGGAAGCATTTATACTCGCCAATATTTATAGGGTGCCAAGGCCTGGTATTATGGATTCCTGTCTTGAAAGTCAGGGAAAAGATTTTAAGCATCCACCCAGCAGCAAACACTGCACTAGTTGCTTTGAAGTTAAAAGAAATGGAAGAGAAGGACCCTGTTCTTGTTAAGGAGACAAGGCCAAACCTCTGAAAATATATGAAATATTACATCTTAAATATATTGTGCTGTAATCATAATTGCTGGCATTTTGGTGCCATGTCACGGTTTCAAAGTAGTTTTGCAAGCTTCTTTTCATTTGATACTATCCATATATGGAGTGCTTACTATGTGCCAGATATCATAAAATATTATCTCATTTAATCTTTCTGAGAATCCTCATTCTAAGAATCAGGCAGGTACTGTTATCTTTACAGATAAGATCTTCATGGCAGTTCTGATGGTAGTCCAAACAACCTTTTAACATAGTTTAGGAGACACGCTCATGGAGGTTAAATGACTTCCTTAGGGTTATTTGACCTTAGTGACCTAGTCTTTCTTAACCTTTTCTCATAGGCTAGTCTACAATGATACCAGCATGTGAACTTTCTGACACTAAATGTCTTTAATGTACTATCTTTAAACCAACACTTGGTTTATATCTTTATATCTAAGTCCAACATTTTATGTTAGAAGAAGTCGGATACTATGCAGTGGATTTATTCAATAATCTGTGTAGCCTCATAGATTCAGAATGAGACATGGAGGGAGAATTACTCCTCCAGATTTTAAGAGGGCAGCTAGATTTGATTAAGTGGAGAACTTTCTTAACGAGATGGACCCAAGATAAGAAACTTCTCCTGCTATCTGTTCCAGTGCAGTCTGTTTAGGGCATGTGATGATGTGTGTGAGTATAGCTATCTTAGATTCGGTACTTGGAAATAAACTTTGAGACAGAGTTTCATGCAGAAAGTTTATTGCAAATGTATTCAGGAGAGACATTTGTAAGGCAGTGGGGAAGGCAGGACTGGGCTGAGGGAGAAACCTACCTGTAAAATTGATACAGCCATTATGGAGAACAGTATGGAGGTTCCTTAAAAAACTAAAAATAGAACTACCATATGACCCGGCAATCCCACTACTGCACATATACCCTGAGAAAACCA
Source organism: Monodon monoceros (assembly GCF_005190385.1). Taxonomy (NCBI): domain Eukaryota; kingdom Metazoa; phylum Chordata; class Mammalia; order Artiodactyla; family Monodontidae; genus Monodon; species Monodon monoceros. Next base: position 16,768,324 of record NW_021703765.1, read on the forward strand.
TCATTCAAAAAGAGTCATGTACCACAATGTTCACTGCAGCTCTATTTACAATAGCCAGGACATGGAAACAACCTAAGTGTCCATCGACAGATGAATGTATAAAGAAGATGTGGCACATATATACAATGGAATGTTACTCACCCATAAAAAGAAACGAAATTGAGTTATTTGTAGTGAGGTGGATGGACCTAGAGTCTGTCATACAGAGTGAAGTAAGTCGGAAAGAGAAAAACAAATACCTATGCTAACACATATATGTGGAATTTAAAAAAAAAAAGGTTCTGAAGAACCTAGGGGCCGGACAGGAATAAGGACGCAGATGTAGAGAATGGACTTGAGGACATGGGGAGGGGGAAGGGTAAGCTGGGACGAAGTGAAAGAGTAGCATTGACATACATACACTACCAAATGTAAAATAGATAGCTAGTGGGAAGCAGCCACATAGCACAGGGAGATCAGCTCGGTGCTTTGTGTCCACCTAGAGGGGTGGGATAGGGAGGGTGGGAGGGAGACACAAGAGGGAGGGGACATGGGGATATATGTATACGTATAGCTGATTCACTTTGTTATACAGCAGAAACTAACACGATATTGTAAAGTAATTATACTCCAATAGAGATGTTAAAAAAAAAAACCCTACAATTAAGGCAATAATAAAGGAATAACCTAGAAACAGTAAAAAAGAAAGAAACCGACCTGTACTTCTGTGGCAGCGGGGCCCCAGCTGATGCCACAGGGAGCTCTGGAGCTTGGATGGCCCTTTAACGTTGTCCCATATTGAGGCATGGGGACCAGGCCTTTGTTTCCCTTCATAAGCCAGTCCTTGACCATAGGTCACCCCCTTGGAGGGGCTGTGATCCTTGGTGAGGCAGATCCCTGCGGCGGAGGGCAGTTCCCAGGAGGAGCTCAGCAGTGAGCCTCCAGCACCTCGCCTTCTTAGCAGCTGGGGCGTGAGTGTGTTCATCCTGAGGAGGGGATGCGGGTGGAGTGCCTTATTGTGCACTACAGTCCATCCCTTGTGCTACTCAAATCCACTTGATTTTTATAATAAATTTACTCTATCTGGGAAACTTCTTTTTTAAAGATTTTTTTTTTTTGATGTGGACCATTTTTAAAGTCCTTATTGCCTCTGTTTTATGTTTCGTTTTATTTGGCCGCGAGGCATGTGGGATCCTAGCTCCCCAACCAGAGATCGAACCTGCACCCCCTGCATTGGAAGGCGAAGTCTCAACCACTGGATCGCCAGGGAAGTACCCTGGGAAACTTTTTTTTTAATCAAATTTTGATTGGTCTTGCTTCCTGGGAACTTACAAATGAAGTTTAGTAAGAAATGCTACAGCTCTTGTGGCTATAGTTGATCTCAAGGCTGTAACTAATGCTTGTTATTATCCTTTTGTATCATTCATTCTAGATTTCTCTCAACTCTGGCTAACCCCTCTGCTGGGCTAGGTGGCTTACCTCCCAGAGGGTCCTGAGCCCCTGGTTACTGTGCCCTTCTTGGGCTTTGTTCTTATCCATTTACCATTAAATGGTAAGCGTGGGACACGCAAGAGACTCCCCAGTGGACCACCTGATTGCCAGACACATTCTTCTGTACTTCCACTGTGTAGCAGAAGCGAAGCTCCCCCTGTGGGCCACGGTTAATTACTCTTGCCAGTGTGGTCGATTCCTTTGCTTGCTTGCTGGTCTCTTGGCATGAGGATCCCAAAGTAGTCGGGTGGCAGCTATAGCTTAAAGTTTGAAGGGACTCCTACTGTGTCCCCAGATAGGAGCTTCCGTCCTCTGCAGAGCCTAGACTTGTGTGGATAGCATGTGGGTTATGGAGGCAGGGGTGGTAAATAGTTCCACCTCTTGGTTCCTGGACCCATGTACTCTACCTGATGGGGACATAGTACCATGCACTGGCCATTTAGAGTATATACTGAGTCCTAGAGGATCCTGTGCCATCCTCACAGGATATCATCTCCAAGACGGCCCCTCAGCTGTGTCACTAAGAAGATGTTGCACTGCTCGTTCAGGCCAGAGACTTCTTAGTGGAACAGTATGTGATAGGAGCAGCAAGTCCCATGGTCACACGCCGGCTGCCACAGCACCTCTGTTGTGTAGTGGGTCCCTTGGTCTGAGGTAGTGTTTTGCAGAATCCCTTGTCGGTGGGTCAGATACTCTTGTAGGTCTTTGGATAGTGATACTGTCTACGCCTGTGGACAGGAAAGGTGAACACATACCTGGAATAAGTGTCTGTCCTATCCAAGTTGAATCACTGCCTTCCCCAGGGTAGAAGAGGCCCAATGTACTTGACTTGCCGTGAATGGCTGGCTGATTGCTTTGAGGGATGGCGCCACATGTTGGAGGTTTGGTGATATCTGGTGTGGGCACGTGGTAAGTGGGAGCCTGTACTGTTGGTTTCGTGCTTAGGCTTCAGTGATCATGGCTGCTGTGTTTCATGCATTGTCCCAGCACTGGGGTGGCTGATGACAAAGATGGTCAGTTCACTCTGTCCACCTGGTTGTTTAATGTCTGCCACCAGAGGTGGTCTCTGGTGAGAATTAACATGTCATTCAAAGGTCTTCATCGTTCATGCCTTCTCCCATAGGTCATCCAAATGCCTCTTCCCAAACCTCTTTCACCCCAAGCTTCCAAATTATCTCCTGGCAGTCCCCTGACTAACCAGCTAGGCCATTGTCCATGAGCTAATGTAAATTCTAGCCTCTGACTGCTTCTAGCCTCTGACTGTAAATTCTAGCCTCTGTATCACTTGAAGCTCTGCCCTCTGGGAAGACTGCCATCTTCTGGGCCTACTGAGTGGCGTATAGTACAGCAACATCATTGGGTCCAGAGAGTCCGTCACGCAGCCATAGGAGAGGTGCCGGTGCCACAGTACCGGAGGGCGTATGGATCTGTGCAACTCGCTCACACAGTCTACATGTACTCTCTGAATTTGCTCATGCCTGATCCCTGTTGGACCACTTCCATGTTTTAACAATTTTTTTTTGGTCTCAAAAAGATATGATGGTACCGTGACATCTGGGAAAGTTCAAAGACCTAATATATTCTGTATTTCCTGGACTAAAGGTTAAATAATAGCTTGTAAGAAAAAAAATGTTGGTATCAGTTACCCATAGTTCAGCTGCATCTAGGAAATTTGGCCACTCACTAGAAAGAGAATTTCAGAGAGTGCCAAAATACCTCCAGTGTCTAAGCAGATATGGCTGGCCAAAACTAAATTATGAAGGAGACAAAGTTTGTTTTTTCTTTTTATACAGTTTTGTACTTGAATGTTTTTATGGTAAAAATTGGAAAGTACTTGGGTTTTTGTTTTCAAAAGACTTGGATTAAAATACTAGCTCCAGTGCCTTCCAGCTGTGTGACATCAGGCAAATTATTCCTTCCTTCCTGTCTGAGACTCAATTTGCTAGCTAAATATTGTAATTAGTAGTACATATCTCATAGGGAGAGGATTAAATGAGATATTCTTTAAAATCATGCCTGGCATAAAGGATGTACCATTTACATGCTGAATAAATGATTGGAGAAATGATTGGTATTTTGAGCTAGTGTGTGTGGAGTACCCAGTGCAGTACCTGTTGTGAAGGAAAGGTCAAGGGGAAGAGGAAAAAGGACATTTGAGCCAACTCCAGATGAGCTGGAGTTGGCTCAGATGTCAGAGTCTCTGCAAGTTGGGAGGTGGCAGGTACTGAGAATGTTCAGGAGCTCGGAGCCATCTAGAATCATCACCCTAAAATCACTGAGAAATTACAGGGAGACCTGGAGGCTTGTGCAGAGGTGGGGGGGGGAGAATGATGGGCAAGACCATTTTAAGGGGTGATCCTTGTGACATATTTATATTCCTTGAAACTCCTCTTTTCCCAAAATGTGTCTTGTGTTTGAGGTCCCTCCATCTAGACTTTGTCAACATGATGTCCCACCCCTCCTAAGCCTACTCCCTGGTTTGCTAGGCTCTTCTCCTCACTCCTCCTCTCTCCTGCACCTTTCCCAATATGTTTCTCATATTTGGATGGTCCTTATGCCTTTTCTTTTCAACAAAATCCTTCTTATTCCATTTCATCCATTCAGCCTTCTGGGGTGAATCCCCCTCATGTGAACCCTCTCCTTCTTACTTTGTACCAAATAGTCAGGCACCCCCCCCCCCCCCGACCCCAGTTAGCACAGGATGGATCTCTGCTTACCTCATTTATGTATTCCTCATTTCTCTGTGGAGAGTTTCTGGAGAGTAGCCATCACAGTGCTCAAAAAAGAGTACTGGCTCAATACATATTTGTTGGATAATTATCATTTGTCTATTTTTACCTTCCAGCAAATTAACAGGGAAGTCCCTGAGTAGAGAATCCTGATTCATTTTCAGAGTGTCTTTGGAGACACATGTTACTTCCCTGAGCCTCAGTTTCATAAATTGAGAGCATTGGGTATGATCACTAAGGTCCTTTTCAGTAAGAAAAGTACATGATTCTATGAAATATGAGGCAGTAACACATACGATATCAGTTCTTTGCATGGCTGACTTCTTGTCATTCAGGTCACCTGGTCACTTAACATATGACTTCAGCTCTTAATTTTAGATAGTAATAAGTGCAAGGAAGGAGTTGCCTTCCTCCCTCTTGCCTGCCTTCCTTCCTTCCTTCCTTCCTTCTTTCTTTCCTTCTTTGTTTATTTGTTTATTGTCTGTCTCTTCTCACTACAGTGTGAGCTGCAGGAGGTCAGAGCCCATGTTTTATTCATGGCTGTGTCCCAGCATCTATAACAGTGCCTAGCAGGTGCATAGTAGGTGCCCTGTAAATATTTGTTCAATGAATGAATGAGGTCCATAAACTGGATCAATCCAATTATGTTTGCACTGCTAGTAGCCAGACTTCTTACCACTAGAAGAGTTCATCCCAGATCCCACCTAGAACTACACATAGGTTGGCTGGGTAAATGGGCTTCCTCATTGCCAGCAAGTACCAGGGTGGGAGCTGCCACAGCACCTTGTTGTTCCTTTTGACTTTATATTGTGCAGTGGCTTCTTATAGCCCCAGCTTTGGGAACCATATGTGTTGGAGGCTCTAGCTCTGTGGAGAGGGTTTGAGGATTTGTTTCAATTTATGAGTTCTTTGGACCAGTCTTCTCTCCCTTTCACAACAAGTCTGGAACCATAATTTAGTAAACCCTGTTGATACCTTTTCATTTGCCACTGGTTGGTTCATTACACTGTCTGGTTTATATGGGCTCCCAGGAGATTGTCAGCTCATTCGTATAGCGCTTCATTATTTTCAAAGAAACTAGTATTCACCGTTGAGGATGGCTGCAGATCTTGCTCTGCCGAGATTCTGGAGACAAAGCAGCTCTGCAGAGAAATGCTTGCTTGAGGCCCAGGGCTAGTGGAATTTAGTACGTTTCTGAAATTGAGTGTTTTGGGTAGGGTGGTTGTCTGGAAGAGCTAGGACACCTAGAGTGGAAACAAATGTCAATTTTAGTTGAATTGTAGAACAAGGGCAAGGAGAAGGTGGGGAGAATGACGGATACATACCAGAGACTGAGTTATGCACAGTTATATCATGTAATCCCCTAGCAAAACAAAGGAGAAAACCAGTGCTCATTGATTTAAATACCTGCCAGTGAATAGATGGAGCTAATGACTCAGCACAGACCTGGCTGACATGGCTTTTTTCACTACACCGTGCAGTGCCCAGAACAGTGCTGGTGCACTGGGGAGTCTTCACTGAGTGAATGAACGAATACCGACCAAGCTTGGTTTGGTTTCTTTGTGACTTCCACTTTGATGCCCTCTTTTCCACTCCACTCCAGAAATGTTGGGCTGCTTAGCTCTCCTTCCTGACTTGGGTGCTTCCTGTGAGTCTGTCACTCTCTTAACTCTCTGATCTATTTTTCACCTTGCACACCCAGCTCCCCACCCATCTAGACCCTCTGGTCATGTTCTTCCTCTTTTTAGGACCTTTGCTAGGAGGTTGGCAAAATAACGTCTGCCTCAACGTTTACGGTGCTCACTCTTCACTTACCTCCTGGAAGAATTGCTTTTACACCAAGGTGTTTCTCTGATGGCAGTCATTTCAGGGGCAGTTGCAGTTAGGTAGAGGAGCTAGACTCTGGGTGGGAGGGAAGGCAAATGTCTTTCAAATCATCCTAGACCGTCTGCTGCTTGTTCTCCTTCTGCTGAATGAAGTAGAACTGAGAGGGAAACCGAGGTGCAAGGAGAGTGTGTGTTTGGGAGATGGGACAAGGGATTTAAGGGTGTTCCAGCTTTGAGGAAGGAACAAACAGCTGGCAGACCAGGACTTTTAAGTTTCCAATGAAGAAGAATGAAAACAAAATCTCTTCTCCCGACTTCTTTCCTTAAAGAATTTAATGAATAGAACGGGAATTTTGTTATCCTAGCCCTTTAAGAAAATGTGGCTCTGTAGATAACAATCTACCCCATCAGAAGAACCTATCCATCATTAACAGGGAGGTTTAGGAGCAGTTTTGATGCCCAACTTAAAGGCTCCAAAACCACGCACCAATGGTGCCCACTTCACTCCACCTCCCAGCGCCGCGGGGGTGTCTGCTTACTGAAGACCAGCCCCAGGATCAGAAAAGTGTAGAAGCTGTGTGGCCACTCCTGTCTCCTCCCAATGCAAGAATCTCTCCAATAGTTTTTGATGTCATCTTGAAAATCTTCCGAGGCAGCCCATTCAATTGCTTTCAAGCCAATGGTTAGTAAATCCTCTTCCTACTTGTGACTGCCACCCCTTAGTCTGTGTTTGGCCCTGGGGAGGAGAACAGATTCAGTCCTCTGCCTCTGCCAGGCACAGCTCCCCAGTCTCACTTCTTGCTCAGCCTGCAAGAGAGTTCGTTATGCATGCAGCTCTTCAGAAGCACAAAAGGCAGTGTTGAATTAAACTCACAGAAGCAGTGCTTTCTAGCTCATGTCCTCTGACCCTCGTCCCCAAACACATAAATGTGGGTAAAGTATTCAAATGTGGATCAGTTTTTCTGTGGACTGTGTGGCCGAGTCTCTGCCTCTGAGCCTCTGCAGCTTCATTTGGAGTTTCTGGCTCTATGTTCAATGACTCTAAGCACCATGGAAATAATCCCTGCTGTGTGTGTGTGTGTGTGTGTGTGTGTGTGTGTGTGTGTGTGTGTGTGTTGAGTGGTAGGGTGGGGGTAAGTAAGCAAGGAAGGAAGAACGCCAGAGATCTAGATTATTCTATAATTGACAAAGAAGGAAGACCCTTCTGAAGTTGTTGCAAAGTCCTCAAGTAAAGTCATTGCACGTAACATGGCCATAGTCACTAAACTTGATTAATCATCGAGGGGAGGGGAGGGTCCAGCTTTCAAATGCTCTCTCTCTGGACACAGCATCATTTGTACATTCAGTTGGTATTTACTGCATGTCCACTGAATGGATGATCCTATCACTGATTCTACATGGAATGCATTATCTAAGCCACCTGTGAGTTTGAGATTGAGAGAAACGTCAGTGATACTAGTAAAATCATAATAATATTAGCTCGTTTAGTGAGTGCCGACTCATTAGACAGATATTGTATAATTCACGTAGCCCCCACTCCAGCACCCCTCCCTGTAACATCCTTGCAAAGTGGATATTATCAGAGGTTCTAAGAGCAGTCCATGCCAGAGCTGGGACTGGAGTCCAGGCTTTTCTGACACATAGCCTTGGTTCTCTCCGTGAAGCCACACCACCTTACCACAGGGACAGGAGCCGAAACCAGTCACAAGGCAGAAACAGCTATTTTGTGCTGAAAACACTGAGTTCAGCCTCACTGAGCATGCAAACATTTCGTGGAGTAGGTTTAGTCTAGGCAGACATCCTGGAAGAGGTGTCTCCTCAGCTAAGTCGTACAAGAAATAGAGAGCTCGAATTCATGGGGAAATCAACTTGGGCTTGTCTTGGATTTGGTTTGCTTAGGGACCAAATGCACCTGATGAATGGAAAAGCTACCCCATTTCATCTCCCCTCCCTTTTTCCTTCAGTCAGGAGAAGTCTAACTTAAAGGAAGTGGCGAGGGGTCCCCTCTTCCTGGGTCTCTCTTTTTGCCTGTGCTGAGGTAGGTAGACGCATCTCCCTTTCATCTTCTTCCTCCTTCTCCCCTCAGACTGGAGTTCCCATACTGCACTTTGTGGTTTTCACTTAACGAATGTTAATGAGATGAGATTGTAATCACCGGATTTTATAAATATCTCATCCACAAATTGGACCACAAAACCCAAATGAGCCAGCTGAGCATCTATATTCTGTGAGCCTGTGTTTTCCCCACAGTCTTAACCAAAGGATGTAAACCATGTTCTGTTTTGAAGCTGTTCAGGCCCATGGGTGTTAGATGCTGAGGACAACTGCTGTTTGCCTGGCCTTAACTCAAGTGGCTTGTTGGGTATGAGCCTTTCACACAGTCCTGGGTGATGTAAGGGATTTAGGCTTGATCAATTATACCCTTTTCAAGTTAACGCTAGAAAAATGAGAAATTGATTTTTTTGATGAAACAGTATTTTAGAAATTCCGGATATAAAAATGGGATTTGACCTCTCTTATCAAGTCAGCTATCATCATGATGGTTACAGTCTACAATTATGCCATATTTTGTATGTCATGGCCTAGTGCGCCCAGCTTGTCAGATTTGTTCGGGGAGAGGGTAGAGCCATGATAAAGCATCCAGCTGCGACTGCTCTGTGGTGTGAAGGGGAGAACCCGGAGGACCCATCTTGTTCAGCAAATCTGCTGGAGTGAGAGCATCGTCAGACCTAAGCATCAGAATCTGACCATCCTGCTTAATCTCTCTGCAGAGATCTAATAAGCAGAAACTATACTGAATGATTTTTCTGGTGTTTCACGTTTTACTGGATATTTCTTATTTTTACACAATATGCTTCTATTACTGTGCCCAAATCATAACCAAACAATAAGCGAAGAGATGACATGTATTGCAGGCAGCCTATTGACTTACTGATAGGTTAACAGCATTTTGAAGGTAGGGCTAAGCTTTACTCACTTTAGTATCCTCAGCACCTAGCACAATGCTTGGCCCATAGAAGGGACTTAATTACTGTTCATTGAATATTTGAAAATAATAGTCTAGCTTGGAACTATCTGAAGACTAGCTTCCAGGCTTCTCCACTGCAGTAACATGAAAGAGATCCCAATTCTTAAAAATTTACCAGTAAAAAATGTTGCTTGCTTTGGGTAAGTGACTATGTGCAAGGTGATGGGTTAATTTGAATGACCTCGTAAATGAAACAAAAGATAAATATGATGGGATGAGAATATGAACGATTTAGTTAAAAACCACTACCACCATACCTCTTCATATCTGGGAACATGAATGACTGTACCTTTAACTTTCTTAACTATTCACTCCCAGACATTGGGCCTTTTTTTCAATACCATTTATTTGATCACTGATTTAAAATGTCGTTATAATCACATACTGAATTCTTGGATCTGCTCTCAGAATTTCTGTTCTAGACCAGAATATATTGATTTTTTTCTGTCTACTCATTCACTAATAATACACTTTTAATTATGGTAACTTTCTATATGTTTTAATATCTGCCAAAGCTAGTCATTCATTACTAATTGTTTTCCAATAATTTTTTTGGTTGCTTTTTGCATAGATAGTCTTTAGGCTGAATTTAATAGTCACTTTGTTAAGTTAAGTTGTTTTTTGCTTGCTCTCTGCCTTCTATTCCCAAAATCTGGTTGGAACTCTTATGGGAACTGTGTTAAATTTATTTATTAATTTGTGAGAAAATTGACTAATTTATGACGTTACATCTCTCAATTTGTATATCTCCCACTATGGAGGCAACAATACAGAGTATAGCATGGAAACAACCAAACTAAGAATCAAGGTGTGTGAATTCTAGTATCTGCCAAGTTATAACTATGTGCCTACTTATGCTGCAGTTTTCTCATCTCAGACGTGGAAAAACATAAATACCTTTACATATCTGAGGTTTTAATACTTCTGGGGCTTTTAGTGGTGTACTGTCCATTGTTTGACAGAATATAGGTACCCTCCTCTCAATTCTAGGATTTTGTGTTGATAAAAAATGAGATTATAACTCAATACATAGAGGACTTCTAATTCTTGTTAGGGAGCAGGAAGTTCCAAGAGACCACTGCCTCCACCCCAAAAGGTGAATAAGTTAGGTAAGCTATAGAATCATAATTTTAACAACTCATCAGACACAAGGCTCCACGAAAAACTATGAGAAGTAACAAATGAATTCAGTAAAGTTGTAGGATACAAGATTAATATACAGAAATCTGTTGCTTTTCTATACACTAATAATGAAAGAGGAAGGAAGAAAATAATCCTATTTAAAATCGTATCAAAAAGAATAAAAATACCTAAGAATAAACTTAACCAAGGAAGTGAAAGACTTGTACTCTGAAAACTGTAAAACACTGATGAAGGAAACTGAAAATGATACAAAGAAATGGAAAGATATCCCATGTTCGTGGATTGGAGGAATTGTTAAGTGTTGTTAAAATGTCCATACCACCCAAAGCAGTCTACAGATTTAATGCAATCCCTATCAAAATATCCATGACATTTTTCACAGAACTAGAACAAATAATCCTAAAATTTATATGGAACCAATAAAGATCTCGAATAGCCAAAGCAATCTTGAGAAAGAAGAACAAAGCTTGGAGGTAACATACTCCCTGACTTCAGACTATGCTACAAAGCTACAGTCATCAAAAGCTTTTTCACAGCAAAAGAAACCATAAACAAAATGAAAAGACAACCTACTGAATGGGAGAAAATATTTGCAAATGTTACGACTGATAAGGGGTTAATATCCAAAATACATGAACAGCACAAAAAAACCTCAGAGAGCTGAGGACAGACAGAAACTTAAGGGAAATACAACTCAGAAGTAATAACCTGTTTCTAGGAGGGAAGAGCAGGGCAGTGGGAGGGAGAGAAACATGCTAGAGGCAGGGATAAGAAGCCAGCTTAGCTTCAGATAACCTAAAAAAATTAAGTGTTTTATTGATCTATAATTAACATACATTTCAAATATTTGAAGTGTAAAATTTGATATGTTTTGACATTATTATATACCTATGAAACTACCACCACAATCAAAATAATGAAGTTTCTTTGTGTCTCCTTTGTAATCCTTCCTTCTCAACCCACCCTCCTCACCCTGCCTGCATCCCCAGGCAATCAATGATCTGCTTTTTGTCAGTATGCGATTAGCTTGTATTTTCAAGAATTTTATGTAAATGGAATTAAGCAGTATGAACTCTTTTAGGTTTAATTATAATTATTTAGAGGTTTACCTATATTGTTGACTGTGTCAATAGTTCATTCCTCTGTATTATGGGGTAGTATTACCTTGTATGGCTATACCACAGTTTTTTTCAGCTTGTGTAAGTCTGGCAAAATCTTTTTCCTGAGAGTGGATCTTTGTTATGGATAAGGCTCTGGCTGGGTATATTCAAAATGATCACTCTTCCTCTCCCCCTTCTAGAGCTATAAACTGTATGATTCCTTTTGTATGAAGTCTAAGAACAGGGAAAGTAATCCATGGGGATAGAAACCAGATTGTGTTTGTCTCTGGGGCAGGATAATTGACTGAAAGGTGATAAATGGAAATTTCAAGATTGACTGAAAGATTTTATATGTTGTTTTATGTGTCAAAAGTCATTGAACTAGGGCTTCCCTGGTGGCGCAGTGGTTGAGAGTCCACCTGCCGATGCAGGGGACATGGGTTCGTGCCCCGGTCCGGGAGGATTCCACATGCCGCGGAGCGGCTGGGCCTGTGAGCCACGGCCGCTGAGCCTGCGTGTCCGGAGCCTGTGCTCCGCAACGGGAGAGGCCACAGCAGTGAGAGGCCAGCGTACCGCAAAAAAAGAAAAAAAAAAAAGTCATTGAACTAAACACCTAATATTTGTGTACTTTATTATATGTAAATTATACTTCAAAAGAAAAAAAAAGAAAAATCCTGCCTATAGATATGGAAAAACACAGTAATGTTAGCAAAGTGTCTGTAGTCATGGAGATCCTGATGAACGGAGATACCAGCACAAGCCTAGATGAATAGCTTGGGAGAGGGAAGTTGGTGCCCACCACTCACTTCGTGAGCTTGCACCAGTCACTTCACTTCCCTGGGTCTTAGTTTCCTCCTCTATGGAAAGAAGTGGCTAGAACAGGTGATCAGTAAGTAGGATGATCTTATATATTGTACACATCATGGCATTCTTGAGAGGGAGGTGAAGCTCTCATACTCATGAAGCCAGGAGAAGAGTGGTAAACTGCTCCTCTCCTGGGCAGATGGGGAGGAATTATTATCCTATCAGATAGGGTCTCTTAAATGGCAAAGTGACATTTTGTGAGGTGACAGCCTCGGTGTCAGCAGCAGTCTAGATCTAGGAGTTGTATCTTATGTGTGATCTCATGGCTTCTGTTTGATCTGTTGATGTGTCAGGATTTGTCAGCATAGCTGCTTGCAGGTCAGTGAGAGAGGTTTTTATTTAGAAAAGCCTCTAGTTCTTCCAGTCAATGGGCTGCTGCCTTCCACTTCTATGGAATAATAAAGACTTTCTTGTAGTAAGACATTGACATTTCTAGGTTAAAAACTGTTTTTGAAATGAAGCTAATTCTCAGTAGGATGAAAAATGGATCCTGCTTTCACCTGTTCTGATAACATGAGAATAGTGGGCCTCCTTTACAACAATCACCTTATTTTTTTTCACTCTTTGGAGGCAACCGATTAACCTGTATTTATAAAACTCATAGAGATTATAAGCTATTAGGGTCACCTCTGTGCTGCCAAAGCTTTGAAGGGACTGAGAAGAAGGTTCTAAGTGACTAGGGTTTTGGCCACTCTGAAAAATAATAATGTCAGTTTGATGGAATTCAGTTCTCTAAAAGAGACATCTCACTAGGATCCCTTCCTAGAAAGAATCCAGTGGGTACTCTACATTTGTATATAGAAGTGATAGGGACTAGAAGACATCTCGGAGGTGACTGGGAAAGGCTCCCAAAGTCAGTGAGCGTCCCTCAGGTCCTAGGAAGGGAGTGGGACTTAGATAAACAACTGTATTTGTAAATAAATCTAGTCTCTCAGATGGTCAGAGCAGGAGGCAGCCGTCTCATTTGTATGCTGCTAAATAGGACCTCTTTGTCCCCACACATGCCCCAGTCGGTGGATCCTGTTTTGAGAATCAGGAGGGGAGATTCTAATTCTGGGTTTGCCCTGGGAAGGTCAGATTGCCTGGTGGTAAGTGCATGGGCTCCATTAGCATGACCTTTGGAGGTTGGTAACCACCTGAGAGGATGGTAGAGGAGATAAAATGAGATGTTTCAAAATCCTTTGGCGTACTCCCTGGTACATGGTTCTGTAAATTCCAATACTAGAAAGTTAGATTCTCAGGTTCTGCATGGCGCCTCCTCAGTCCTTAACCTTTTTTGTGATGTTGGATCTCTTTGACAGTCTGGTGAAGTCTGTAGACCATGTCTCATAATTTAAAAAATGCAATAGTTATATTGCATATAACTATCAAAATAGTGAAAACAAAAATTTTGATATAGTAATATATTTTCTTGAATTAATGCATTAAATGAGATCTAGTGGTGGCTTTAATACCCATTTATTTTGAAGTAGTGATGAACATATTTTAAAATATCTGCTGCAATTTAATGTATTAAAATATCTGGGATTTCTATTGGTAGCAGAGTCACAGATATTGCTAATATCACTGTGATTTGTTGCCTATTTTCATAATTGAAAGCAATTTGTAAATTTCAATTAGAGATTAGTCAAAATAAAGATGTAATTTGTTTTGCATCTAGATTCAGGGACCTCTTGAATTCTGTTTAGGGAGAACAACTGTTTCCCAGGACTCTTGGGGATAGTCCTATGCAAACTGGGACAGTTGGTCACTTGGACCCCAGGTTAAGCTCTGGGAGCTTCATAGTAAGATGTAAATTTCTTTCTTAAAGGCAAGATATTCCCCTACTATTACCTTTTCATCTATCAGGAGGAATTCGAATTAGCTTCAATGACCAGACTTATCCGATGATATATTTCCTTTAAATCTACTTTGCTTTAATTAAAAAAAATTTTTTTTTGTTTTAAATTTTCAGTAGACCCTATTGTGCTTTCATTGTTGCTGTTAGAATGCTGACACGTGAATCACTGATTACAGATAACAATGGTTGTTTCAAATCTAAGCAGTTGCCTCTTGGTTAGAGGAGTCTGAAAGCCAAGTACAGCTTAGGGGTGGGCACAGAGAAGCCACGCAGCCCACTATGGCATGGGGCGGAGGAAGTGGGTGCCGGCAGGGGTGCAGGAAGCTGAAGATGCACTTTGTTCCTGATGTCCTTGTGCTTTTCTCAGCACGATCGTGCAAAGGGGCTGAGAGTAAGGGTCAAGGGACTTAGATTCCAGTCTTGCATCTGTCATTTACAAGCTGTGTGACTTAGGAGAAGTCAGTCACTCCTCTGAGCCTCTGAAGTTCCTTCCAGTGTTAATATCCTCTGCTTGTCAATCTGAGAAGCCGTTCACCTGGAGCATATCATTCCTTCGTGTCCTGTTTCTAGATGGAGGACAGGAAGTATGCTGGGGTTGCTTTGACCAAGACATTTTCCTCCTCACTCCCCACTTTGAGCCAGGTCCAGAGAGCCATTAGTCATGGCTCATGGAGGTGCTGGCTCCTGTTCTGCAGGCTCCCCACAGGGAACGCTGTGGAGAATGAACGGGGCCCCACTGGCATCTAGCTGAAGTGAGTTATTTGGGACAATTCTCTGTGGAGATTGATATTCCTGTGTGTGGTTATAAAAGTGTGCAGGCCTATTGGTTTTTCCTGTTTAGCTTCCATTGTTTGGTTGAACATTAGCTGATGGATAAGGATGCCTCCCTCTGCGGTCCCAGTGCTTCATCCTGTCAGGGTGTTTGCTTATGGAAAGGGCTGAGCCATAGGCCAGGTTTCCACATCCCCTGAGGGAATCTTAGATTTTTAAATTGTGTTCAGAATGGAATCATTGGATTTTCTGGGTGGGAGAGGAAAGAAACAAAATAATCAAACATTTTTTCCCCTGATTATAAAAATAAATGTTCATTGGAGAAAGTTTAGAAAATTACAGAAAGGCACCAAAATTTCGCCATGCGGGGAGAGCAATTAATATGCTGGTGTCTCTCCTTCAGGTAGGGATATGAGGGAAATGCCATAATCAAATATCTGAAGGGATTTCTGAATATATCTACTCATGACAACTATCTCTATTATTCTGAGAGCTTCATGCTGAAATTAAGTAGTATGTGCTGATGACTCAGAGCTATTTACTTTAGAAGAAAAGCATGGACAACCACAGTAGAATATTCTGGCTGGGTGGGACAGGCCGACCACAGAGGAGTAAACTCTCCTACACGAGGCTGTTCAGTGCTAAGACCACACACGGAGCCGCACTGTCTTCCTGTCTCTGAAGCTGAGTGAAGCATTTTCTGTTGGTAGAAATGATACTACCAAGGAGACAGGACTAGCTGCTGCGGAGACGTTACAGACACAACTCTAAGGAGAGCCACAGGCAAGGCTGAGCAGTCGCGCAGTTAACAAGCACCGAGCGTCTCTCGCAAAAGAGTCAGGGTAAAGGACACAAAGAAGTGTGGGACGTGGTCCTTGCCCTCAAGCAGCTTACATTAGTTGGGTTACAAGGTGCAAAGCATAAAATACAAAGCAAGATGAGCTAAAGGTCAAAGAAGTAGCGAATACAAGGAATGCCATCAATGGTGGGGATTTGAGGGCAGAGTAGGAGGGAGAGCGATCTCATTCAGGATGAGGAAATGGGAGTGGGGAATGGGAGTGGGGGACGCACTCCTACCTGTGGGAGGTGGGACCTGTACCTGGATACCAAGAGCTTAAACTAGAACAATTTCTATATGCAAACCATCTTTTGGTGATACCCATTTTTGAAAGCTTAAAGTCTAAGGAATTGTATTAATCTAGGTTATATGTTGGTAATACATTAACCCCCAAATCTCAGTGGTTTAACAGCTTGGCTTGGCTCACTTGGACACCTCTGGAAATGCAAAAATCATGAATAGGTTTCTGAAGATGCCAGTTTTCTATGAGGCTGTTGGGAATCTGCCCACCCCAGCTTCCTGCCCCTCTTCCCATAGCCACTTTCTCCCTCCCTAGAGGGACTGTCTGTTTGTCTTTTTTCATCACAGTGCTGCCGCCTATTTTAACCCTTGAGCTTCTTCTGCGTGTCCCCAAACTGGCAGCAGAGGAGGCCAGACTCCTAGTTCCAGCTCCCAGGGTTATCCTGATAACTCTGTACTTACATGGGCTGGGTTTTGGGTGCTGTGGGCTTGCCGAGTCATGTTCCAAGGGCCTGGCTCGGGGGACACCATCACAAGCCGGAGATTATTGTGGTGTGTGCATCTCAAGGGCAATCCCTGGTTACAGAACAAGGTGAAATCTGGAGTTGGCATTACTGTATCCAGCCAGGGGCAGGTGAGGACAGCAAGCTGGGAGCTGAGTGGGAGGGGCACTCTGGGGAGATAATATGTGAGGAAAGTCAGCGCAGTTAGACGGAAAGGAAACGAGCAACTTCCCTGAAGCAGAATGCCGGGACCGTTTAAGGGAGCTGCCAGACAGTTCACAACACACAACAGGGGAACAGTCTAGGTATTCAGCAAAAGAAACACAGGGAATTACAGAGATTAAAGAGGATGACAAAGTTCTTTGGTCCCTTGTCCCTGGTTGGTAGCTCAGGATTCTCTTCTTTAGATAGTATCCAGATCAGCCCAGGCTTCCTCCTTTTATACCAAAGACTCACTGAACTTACCTCTTCCATCATTCCTTCTTTCTGCTCTAGTGTTCGCTGTATTCATCACCTGGAAAATTCCCTCTCTTAGTTAGGGCTGGATCCAAAGAGTGAGAATGGACAGATCATGTAGTGTTCCCTGGCGCCAGTGGATCGTTTGCTGGTCTAGAACATCTAGGTGAGGGTGTGGGGATGTCTTCCATCTGGGAACCCTCAGCTACCAACAGGAAAGACCATTTAGGCCATTTAAGCCTCCACATTTCATGTAAATAATCTTATCTCCTAAGAATGAAGGCTCCAAGTAGCCTTTCTGGTCTTGACATAATTTAATGCAGAAAACTTTCTTGTACATGTTCCATTTTGAAGGATGTAATGCTTCCAAACTGGACAAAACAAATCTATGTAGCCATTTCATTTTCTGGTTTTCTATTTAACTCTGACTTCTCTCTTCTTTAAGTCACTCAAGCACCCTCCTTTACTATATCTACACTTCATTAAAGATAGTTTCAGTGTGTTCCATTTCTGAAAAAAATATCTCCAACTAAATTTCCACCTTACTTCCCAGTAGGCTTTGTTTACTGATTAGGTCACAAAGGTTTCTGGAAGCTAAATCAGAAGTATTCGTGTTTGTGGCTAAAGTTGTTGAGATCTATATCTATATAGCTGTGATGTCTGCTGCAGGATGAGAATGAGTTTTAAATTGATCTTTAAGTGTCGAACAACTATGTCCACTGGAACATTTTAGACATCTCTTCTGAACTTATACTTCATGTCATGGGTTGGTCAACTTTCATGTTTTCTTCTACATGTTTTTTTCTTTCAATATGGTACGTGTACCCCAGCCAGAAAACTCACTTATACAAGACCAGTATCCCTGGCACTGAGCATCTCCTTGGTGTGGGAAATGAGCTCTTTGTATAGTAGGAGCTTTTTTAGAATTTGTTGATTTTGGTGGTGATGTTTGATTTGTTTCTGAATCCACTGTTGGAAACACATCCATTTATTGTCTATAGATTTCAGAAAGCTTTATAAAATATAATTTAAGAACATAATTTCCACCACCCAGTAATGCTGTTGGGCTCTTACGGTATGGGTTTGTTAACTTTGAAGGGGAATAATGTCACCAGGAGCACATGTGAGTCTGTGATCACTGAATTGTGTTCCATGGGTCCTTGAATGTGGGTCCTTGAATTACTTGGTGGATGGGGTAATACTGTAAATGGATGTAGTGGGTTGAATTGTGGCCCCTAAAAAATATGTCCACCTGGAATGTGACCTTATTTGTAGTAAGGATCTTTGCAGATGTAATAAGGTAAGGATCTTGAGATGAGATCATCCTGGATTAGAGTGAGCTCCAAATTTCTTATAAGGCAAGTCCTTATAAGACAAGAGAATGGGAAACATATAGACACACAGAGAAGGCCGTATGAAGATGGAGCCAGACTGGAGTTATGTATCTAAAAGCTAAGGAATGCCAAGGGTTGCTGACAGCCCCAGAAGCAAGGACAGAGACATCAAACAGTTCTTCATCAGAACTCCCAGAAGGAATCAACCTTGCTGATACCTTGAATTCAGACTTCGGGCAGAATAAATTTCTGTTGCTTTAAGCCACCAAGTTTGTGGTGATTTATTATGACAGCCCTCGAAAACTAATACAATGAAGGTTGTCAAATGATATATTTTGCATACAGGAAGGAGCATGTTACTTAAAGCAAGGTTTGGCAAACCATAGCCCCACAGGCCAAATCTGGCTGCTGCCTGTTTTTGTAAATAAAATTTGTTGGAACACAGCTGTACTCATTCATGTATCATCTCTAGCTGCTTTTGTGCTACAATAGCAGAGTTGAGTAGTTGTGACAGAGACTGTGAGACCCACAGTGATGAATATACTTACTCATTTATTTTGGGTGCAGATACAGATTTACTTAAGAGAGGGACAATAATAGGGAATAGGGAGTTCTGTAGTTATTTCATTGGCCACCCTTAATAAACCTGCTTTGAAAATCTGTATGTTCTAATTCTGAATTTGCTTTTACAGTCACATCTCTCCTGTAGAAGTAGAGATATTGATTTTAAAAAGTTCAACAAAATAACTGGTCTATGGGATTTGTGTAGCCTCAAGGTAGATTATTTACCTCATCCTACTCATTCTGACTTCTTGGACTTATTGTGAACTGGAAACACTCTTAGGTTGGTAGGATTGAGTAAGCAATAAACATACTCTCAGAATAATGAAAAGAGCTATCTATCATTGTATTGAAGGTCCATCTCTCCCATATGGTCCTGGGTGCTTCTTATTTGATTAGCAATGAGGATGTGATTGGATGGGCTTTCTCCTTTGATGAGTGAAGTTTCTCCCAGCTCCCAAACAAGAGAAAAAGTAACTGAATTAAGTAGCACACAACAATAGCTTATTTACTTACCTTAGCATCGTATATAAATAGGCATTACTTCTCTGTTGGGGAGTCATCCTCATTGACGAAGCATGCTTTCCTCCTAACCTTTTTGCTTTTTTAAAGCCTTTTAAACTTTTCTTGTGAAACAAAGATTTAAAAATTTGATCATTGAACTTCTACTTGAACATTTCTGACTGGCTTTGAAAAAGACTTCTCTTACAAAAATTTGTCATACCTCTTGAAAATCCACTTAAAGGGATTTATACAGGGAAACAGTCATTGATGTTCAAACATTCAGTTACAAAGACGTTCATCAAAGCACTGTTTACAGCAAAGAAAAGTGGCAAAGAATGCAAACTTAAATTTGAAACAACAATGGAGAACTGGTTAAATAAGATACAGCTTCCATTCTGTGAGCCTATCAAAGAATGTTTAATAACATGGAAAGCTGTTCTTGATATATTTTTAAGTGGAGAAAAATCAAAAGAACGCAACAGTATGCATGGTTTAGAACAAACACACACTCAAAAACAGGTGAAAGTTTTAGGTATTTTTTTATAGTCTTTTGCTTATCTCTATTTTCTAATATTTTTTTCAAAGAATATTTTTATAATAATAAGAAAAAAGAGTTAAAATGAGCAGATTTTCCTTTCAAATATTTTCATTTAGAATTGAGAATTGTTAGTTGATATAAAAATAACTGTCGTTTGCGTCCCAGAAAATTGATGAAGTACTTAAAATGTGGCTCGCTAGGACAATACATTTAGATAAGTCACTTTAACTCCTAAGCCTTGGTTTCTTCATTTGGAAACCAGAGCATTGAATTCATTGAATCTCTAAGTTCCTGGTCACCTATGATATTCTGAGTGGTATGAGATAGTGTTCAGAGCAGCCTGTTCACCAAGCTAACTTACTCACTGAGAGTAGCGTGCTCAAAATGGGGGATACCTCAGCTATTGAGGCTGGTATGGGCCACCCCGGGCCTTTGGACCCTGTAGAAGGCCCGCTGGAGAAGGAGCCCACACTCTTGCTTAGACTAACGCAGAAAGCTGATTGCCTTACTGACCTGGGAGCCTTGGGTCAAGTTGGCCCCCCCTTTTTTTTTTTTTTTTTTTGCGGTACGCGGGCCGCTCACTGCTGTGGCCTCTCCCGTTGCGGAGCACAGGCTCCGGACGCGCAGGCTCAGCGGCCATGGCTCACGGGCTTAGTTGCTCCGCAGCATGTGGGATCTTCCCGGACCGGGGCACGAACCCGTGTCCCCTGCATCAGCAGGCGGACTCTCAACCACTGCGTCACCAGGGAAGCCCAAGTTGGCCCTTTTATAGGTGGGGTTTCTTTAATTTTCTGTCTTGGTCAAGCTGTGGCAGTGCATTTTCTTAGGGAAAAAAAAATTCTACTTTTAAAATTTAATTTGTACCAATTGGCCCCAGGCAAAGAGAGCCTGCAATAAGCTTGGTGTCAATTTCACGTTTTGCTGAAGTTTGTGAAGTGTTTTGTTTTGTTTTAGAATAACTTAACCCCTTCTCTGTGAGAGGTGATGGGGGAATCATCAGCTTGTCAAGTAGTTTTCAGAAAATATAAGCCCTGAGTATTACAGCGGGTGTCTGAAGTTTTTATTGCCTTCACTCGAATTTAATGGGGCATCCTTTACTCTGTTTGCCTCTCCCTTTCTCTCTGTCACCTGCATCCCAACATTCCCTGGAGCTGCATAGGGTAAATGATATTCCCCTGTAATGTGTTGAACTATTTCCCCAGTAAGACTTTTAAGTTCCTTCAGGAGGGGCATTGTGATTTTGCTCATTTCGTATCCTGTTCCTATCCTGCCTGGTGTTATACGTAAGTGACCATTAAGGACTTTTGATTTGAATCAGAGAGTACTGCAACAAACCCTCTCTGATGCAACCCTGTTTACCGAAGGTGGGGTCTTTCCAACCATACTGTATTTTTTTTACCCTACATAAGTTCTCCTTTTGCTTAAAATTACAATCAGGGTGCACTTTGGTGCATTAATATGCTGGGACATTCTTAATGTTGGAGCATAGATATTGAGAAAAACAATTCTGGGACTGTTCATTCGTTCAGTCAACAAATACTTATTCATGGTGCTATCTGAGGCAGCAGAGTCAGAGCAGAGTGAGGACTTTTGGTGTCTGTGGTGTAGGCACAAAGATGGGAAGGGAGATAAAAATAAGTAGAAGTGATATTCAGACTCTATGGTGTATCCATCCATCCAGCCAGCCAGCCAGCCAACAAATATACATTGATAGCCTACTAAGTTCCTAGCACTGTTATGGGCACTGGGGGCATAGGCTGATTAAAGCAGGCAAATTTATCTGTTTTGGAGAAGGTAGAGTTTATAGTATAGTGGGAGACACAGAAAAACTATGAATAAATAAACAAATGCTATCATTTCAAGTGAGGAAAGAAAATACTTTGAGAAAAACAACACAGGATAAGGGGATGGAGGCTGATGGGGACATTCAGGGCAGATGGTCTAAAGAGTGACTGGAATAGTGTGAAGATGCAAAGAAAAGAGCCCTGGAGTGAGAGTCAGTTTCTCATTTTAACTCTGCCACTAACAGTGCAGCATGAACCAAGTCCTTAAGCATCCCTCTCTCACCTGATTAGTGATGAAATAAAATGATGTATGTGACTGTAATATTCAAGAGTAATGTATTATTATTAACAACGTTAAGGCCTGTTGCATGATTTGCATTTAAAGGACCTAGGGAAAAATTGGGCATGGGGGAGGTATTAGTATTTGTGGCTAGTTCATGGCCGTAGACAGCCAAGCTCAACCTTTCTGGAGTTCTACAAATCTCCAAGGAGAAATCCTCAAAACACAGGGAATGAAGAAAGGAGGATGCATTCAGTGTCTTTGGATGCAGTGTGTGTGTGTGTGTGTGTGTGTGTGTGTGTGTGTGTGTGTGTGGCTGTGGTGGGGTCTTCCGAATGGGACAGAGACAACGAGCATTGTTCTCCAGTGCACAATAAAACAGTTTATTTAAAAACAACGCATTCAGTACTGTGTTTGGCACACGAGGCAGTGAGGCAGGCACATTCACACTTAACAGGTACATTTGGGGAGCTGTTGAAGCAAATCATTGCATTTTCTCCATAAACTACAGTCACAATATACACGCGATTACCTTTACAAAAGAAAAAGATGGTTGTCCTTGTTCACCACGAAGGCAGGAGGTTATTTACATGTTCCTCAGTCCAGCATGCTGGCTTCCTTTAGGTCTCCATGGCCCTGTCAGTCTGGCAGCTTGTTTCTAAGAGCAGCTGAGGCTGCCTCTCACAAGAGATGTCAGCCTGGGTCCTAAGGGTTGAAGCTTCTTCCAAAGAGCAAGAGGTCTTCTGATTTAGCTGGGAAGGAGTGAAGTCTTCAATGCCAGTCTCTCAGCATAAAATAGCATTTCCAGAACAAATGCACTAGGTGCGTGGGGGGAGGGCTCCATGGTTATGACAGCACAAGAAGCACTTATTTTCCCTGACACATGCTGCCTCCCCATTTCTTTAATAACTTACATTCACTGTTCTCCTACCTTTTGGTTCCATCATTACACTATAAAGAACTTTGTAACTCATCCTACACTGATATAACATTCCTTAAAATGATGCTAAAATGAAATGGTGGAACCAAGTAGTTAAATGAGAGAAGATACCGTAAACATTCTTTTGCCTTCTTTTCTGATTTATGCTTTCACGATGGATTGTCAACTTTCCTTCTAAAGAACGGAGGCAGTATGGTGTGGTGTAGTAGAATCAGTGGTGGGGAGACCCAGACTCTAATTCCAGTTAACTAGCTGGGCAGATAAGCTTCCTACTTTGAACCTCAGTTGTCTCATGTCCATGTTCACCTAGAATCTAGACCTGAGTGAATGTCTAGATCGGTGAAGTTCTGCTATGGACTTAGGTGACTGTCCTATGTGAGTAAATGAAGCAGCATTTGGTAAACCATGGTATTTTTGTTCTGTGTCCTGGGTGAATTTCAGTGCTAATTGCTGATATTCCGTGTTTGGATCTCAACCCGTCAATAAACCCCTGCCAGGGTTCTTGGCTGTAAGGCTGCATTCTGCCTAGTAAGGGCTTAGATCTGGATCTTGAAACGGGGTTAAAGAGTATTTCTCTCATGGATACCAATTATACTAAGTCTTGCAAAATGGTCTGGATTCTAGATTTCAGAGGGAAATCTCCCCTTCCTTTTTGAAAATAATTAAATGACTTTATTTCACCTACGTACATTGACCAAACCTCTGTCCCATTATCTACCAGATTTTCTCCCTACCCTCCCTAGCTAAAGATGTTATGGAGGTGGCTGGTTCCTCAATGCTGGTTTTTCTGTCGATTTATTCATCATAAAATGGGGGCTACTGTCAAATCCCTTCTGTTTGTAACTATGGACTTAACCTCTTTGGTGTCCAGAAAAGAGCCAGAGGATGAAGCCCTACTTTGTGCCCAGGCTCCATGCAAATCGTTCTGAATACAGAAGAAAACATTTTAACATGTACCTGACTCATTTAAAATAAAATGTAGTGTGTTAAGTATAGAGAAACAAGCTCATTTTGGTAACTGTTAAGAAGAACAGAAAACAGAGGCATACCCTGGCCTTTGGAACATAATATAGAAAATGTCCAAGTTGAGCTTCAAACATTCACAGTCTAGAAAGGTTTTACAGAACCTATAGGATATTTTACTACAGCAAGGAAAGCAGATTTGGTCCTTTATGATCTGTTTTTGATTGACTACATGCAGAATAAAAACCTATGGCCACTTATTGTATGTAAGGAATTAAGTACATTTTTTTTTCCAGCATTACCTTCCAAAGGACTTAATTAAACCCACCTAAGAATGACTTACATCAGAAAACCTTTAATTTGCAAACAAAGCTTGTTCTGTGGCTCACTAGGGTATCTGATTTCTAGATACTCAGGAAATAGGGCTTTCACTTATAACTAGTGGTGAGGAAGAAGGAAAGTCGTGCTCAATGCCCAGGGACTGCAGTGGCCAAATGTTTTCTGGTAGAGTTTTTTCAGGGTCCAGCCTTACACTAGCTTAGCTGAGGGCAAGGCATCATATGGTGCCTTCCTTTACAGTTTTCCCAGTAGTATTCTTATTTAGTGGTGTTTTTAGCCCACTAGGAATTTTCTGAGTGCAAATAAAGCCCAGCTGAGTGCATACTCAGGCTCCAGATATGGGCATGATGCTTAGCTGAGTGTCCCCCTGGTAAGGCAGAGACATTTGAACTACGAAGCCTCTCCAGGTGTAATGGGTCCAGGTAAGCATATTGGATGTGTTTTTTCCCCTGCTCCTTTGCAGGCACTAATTTCTGGATGCCTGTCAATCTTGTGCCAGAAGGTTGAGGAGAGGACAGAGAAAATTAGAGAACTGGGGAAACAGGCGATGGACTACAGGATGTAAGAAAAGATCAGCTAAACGTGGTTTCAACTGGCAGTTAAAGAATGTTTACCTGGAAGGTCAACTTTAGAAATCAGACAAGCCATGGCTAGTAATTTCCTAAGGTTCTGAGGGGTTTGTTGAGTGCTTCCTAAGAGTCATATGGCTAGGGAATGTTTTGAACACCTTAGGGCCCTTAGCCTCAAGGACCAATAATATACTAAAAATTAGTAGAACTGATCAAGGTGGAAATGCCTCTCTGTGCGGAGGGGTGGCCCTTGGGAGTCCCTCCAAAGCCACTGCTAGTCGTCCTATTTGGTATCACTGACTCAGAAATTGTTCAGGCAGTGCTGTGCTGGAGCCAGCTCATAGTGGCTCTTGAGAACATATTGTGACATTTTCAGCTGGTTGACATCAAGTTAGTAGTTTGAAATTGGCTATGATGAGAGTATTTACACCATGGAAACTGGCAAGTCCTACAGATCAGGGCTTCATCATTCTTCATAGCCAGTTGTTAAACATTTAGCAGCACACCAGAGAGCTAAAGCTGTCTCTTAACCCCACAGAAGGGAACTCAAAGGAGATCTTTAGTATCTCTGATGATTAAAGGCTTTGCATGTGCACAGCTATAGTAAGGAGCCTGGCCACAACTTCATTAGGATGGAGGCATCTCATTCAACAGAGGCTGGCACAAGGCAGCCAGTGCCAACTGGCCACCTCTCTTATACTCACTTGGTCTTAGAACTTTAGCTTCTTGATTTTTTTTCTTTTTTGACTGGTTTCATTTTAACCCGAAGATGTGTGCATTTGGGGCATTACCTGGGGGTTGAGAGATCAGACCACTTGAGGAATATTTTAGGCTCTGGGAATGACATCTAAGTAGAATCTGAATGAATTGTTTAACTTCCCTGTTTCTCAGTCTATCTATTTATAAATATGAGTGACCTGAGATCTGTCTCTTAGTTTGAAATATAGTGAAACATAAAGAGCTGGCCTTGAGGTAAAGTATGTTAAAGCTATGTTCCCCGCTCTGACTGTCTTCAGGCTTGCATCCATTCTGACTAAATTAACCAGTAACTGTTCACTTACGAATTAGTGACTGGTCAGTTTAGCCAAAATAGTTGAATGGTTAAGTCACTAAGACTGTGTCTATATTGCCCTGATAACTCCAGGGAACAGATCTGATACTAACTGCATGAAGAGTGATAAGCATTCAACTACTTTGGTCAACATGGCATACATGACTTTGCTCTATATTTTTGTTTCTCAAATTGTGGCCACAACAGAATCACCGGGGAATCTTTGTAAGCTGGGCTTATTCCAGGACATTCTGAGTCAGAGGTCTGGGGTGGGGAGCAGGGATTGTATTAGCTTCTCCTGTCATTCAGCTTTGCTTGTCGGACTGTGAGTCCATTGTAATTAACAACAAGAGAGTGAGCTTCACTGAGGATAAAAACATCTGTTCACACACATATATCTTCAATAATAAGTCATCACAATAAAAAGAAATTTTAAGAAATACTGCATAATACAATAATGACATTCTAAAATGTTTCCCATTTCAAATGTTATATCTATGTGGCAAAGCACTCAAAGTGTGAGAGAGGCATATTTAGTCATTTTGGTCCTTGGTATCAACTCACCTGTGGCCTTGATTAATTGGGCCACAGAGCCCAGACAGGTCCATCAGGTGGCCTAGGGGCTCTAAGTCCCCAGCACCTATGATCCTCCATCTGGGCTTTTCAGCCACATACACATAACCCCAACTTTCTTTGTAAGCAAAAGCATAGTTCTACACATTCAGGGAGAAGTAGAAGCTAAACAGAAACTTTTGCCTGGCACATTCAAACAACTGAGGGGAAAAGGACTTAAGGATCCAGAATTATACAGAAAATTGCTAAGTCTCTCATTTTGCACATGAAGACCCAGCCCAAATTATTCATTATTATTTGCACATCTTCTTAGCATATTGAACTAAATGCAATAACGTGGAGTCTGTTGTTGCAATTACTTATAATATGGGAGGCATTGACAAAATGTATTTTTATCTCAAGTGGCCTCAACTGAAAATCATACATATGGAGTAGTACATAACCATCTTCAGTATTCAACTTTTAAATTGTGTATACATATTACTAAAACACGATTTTATTAAGACGAATAGATTATTAGATAAGAGTCCATCTGTCAACTGGGAACTGTCAGTAACTGAATTGTGATTTACCAGATTTATCAGAATCATGATTTACCAAGTAGGTTTACTCATTTTAGGGGAGAATGTAGCTTATTACCAGTGGACTGTTGTATACCTAGGCAAGCATCTCCTTTTCCATTTTTCATTGAGAAATAATTTTTTTTTTGGTGGGGGGAGAATCTTTTTTCCTCTTTTACAGCTTTTATAACTTATTTTCTGTGTCTTGTGAACCCAAGACCATAATCACTTTCCCTTTGAACCCATTTTTATTTGATGCTGATAAGCCAAGAAGTACTAGATGAGGAGTCAGAATCCCTCCACTGATTTCCTGTGCAATCTTGGGGAAATCACTTAGCCTTTCTGTTTCTTCATGTCTCATTTGGAAAGTCAAGAATTAGGACTAGAGCTACTCAAAGGCTCTTCCATTTCCAGCGTCCTAGGGCTCTAGAATTCTGTCCCTGCTACCTTTGCCCTCAAGTCAACACCACTTTACTGTCTGTGAGTGTCTAATAATTAGTAATTTGCCCTAAGTCAGAAGAAATGCTCTTCCATTCCTCAGCTTCCCCACCAAGTTAGGTTACTCCTGGCACTCACATTCATGGATAACTGGAGGCCTGGGCACAAGGAGGCTGGGGGAGCCTCTTCTTTTGCACATCCTGGCTGGTAACCCCATGGTCAGTGCCTGACATCAAAGTTACACACAGACAGCACAGAGGTCACAGTCAGCACTGCTAGGCATATGCACTACTAAACGCACGGCACTTCTACAATGATCAAGGACAGTTAAGACACAGGAGCAAAGGCGGAGGAAGCCTAGATGTTTAATCGTCAAATATGGGGAATATTTTCTGGGTTTGGGAGGGATTCATAATACCACACCTTAAATCTGCCTCACCTGGATCTGCATGTCTGCACATGACACTCAGAACAACTGATGAAAACTGAGGGACTAGCATTAAACAGGTGGCTAAATGTTTGTGGTTTTTTTTCCTCTGCAAGTGAATTGGTCATTTGTATTGGTGTCATGTGTAGACAGACTTGGGGGCTTTATGGTGATATTTATTCCAATAGCTGGGGGTGGGCTCTGCCGTGAGTATCTGAAAAGAGGAAAGATTCTGACAAAAGGATGCACTTAACCTAGAACCAATAAAGCAAGGGCAATGCAAATGCCAGGGGTTTGTACCTGTAGCTGAATCAGGAGGGAGGACCCAAAAGGCCCGTCTGCCCAACTCCCTGCTCTTGACCACACAGCCCCGGGAGTTCTGCCTACTTACACCACTGCCTTTCTAACCTGGACTCCTGGGACCCACCAACTCTTTTGGTCATGACAGTGGTTATATAGGTTTAATCTTTGAAACCGTCTTTAAAAACAAGAAGAGTTTTTGTGTGATCAGCTAGAGGCTGCTTTTCTCTATGCTGGAACTGTAGGTCAAGGGCATAACTAACAATAAAAACAACAGTAAAAGCTGCCATGTAGTATTGAGTGCTGACTACATGCCGAAAACTGGGATCAATGCTTCACTCAAATATTGAATCTAATTTTTGCAAAAGGAGGATTTAGGCTGCATATAAAGAATTTATAAGAGAATTGTGGTTAACCACTATGGGAGGACTTGGGATTTTCTTCAGAGTGTTTTCAAGAAAAGGGAAGTATGGTCTTTTTGGATCAGCTCCCGGAAGTCCTACCTGGAAACAGGGGTTGAGCCTGATCTCTTAAGTTCTTCTAGTTCTGGGAGACAGGTCTGTTTCTTCAACATTTTAAGTTTTTTGAAAGTGATGGATGAAATGATGTTGGGAGATGGCAAAGTCCTCTCACTCTAGGTTAAAATGGAGCCAAGAGTGAAGTGAGATTTACAAAATCTCCCTGAACTTAAAAAAAAAAAATCCCCAAACTTGCCATTCTGATATCTAATTTAAATGGTCCACTAACAGACAATTAACTGGTTTTAGGGATTTTGGTCTTTTGCTCTTTTAACCTTCCTGGTTCAAAGTGTCTACATATTTATATTTAGTGAAATCTAATGGGCACATTGGCATTAAAACTCCAGAGGCAGAAGCTGGCTCATATAATATTGGCATTAATATCACTTAGCTGTAACCAAATGAACTAAGTGCTTAGGAAGAGCCAGCTAAACACTCCTGTCAGTTATCCATCTCTCAGTGACCCTAACAGAGAACAGCATGAGAACTGTAGTACTTTCCTCTTTAAAGTGATAGGGAATAAGCATGTGGTTTCGGTGCCCATCAAATTATACCATTGAACTTTAAAATGTTTTAAATATCTCTCCTTCTAATTATTTCAAGTTTTGATCTGTTTTAGTGTTTCCCATTTTAAAACATCTATTCCTGTTTTTTCTTGTCTGTTTGGATGATTGCCGTTCACACAACATTGTGAGATGCGTCACAATTGGTAACACGTTTGCACCTGTATGATTTTTCTTTCACTGGTTAGTACTGGATCTACGTAACCTGCTCTGATTAGCTTTCTGGAAAAAAATTAGAATAAAACCCCCCTTTAGGACCAGGCAGAACATGAGCATAAGGACTGAGTCTTTCCTTACTGAATTTGGTTTGATTTTAGGCGTGATGATACCTTCTCAAGGAGGGGCAGTGAGCTGATTACTGAACTATAGTAATTATTTGAAACGGTATTTGTAACATGACAAGCAATCTAGATGAAGATTTCTGGAAAAGAACAAGCTACCCCACCTCAGTGTATTATAAATGTGCTTGACTGGTATTTGGAAAGAAGAAAGAAACTCTTATTAAAATTTAACATCAACTTGGCCAGGCTTTGGGCTGAACTGGAAGAACAAAGTGCTGCTCACTGAAAAGCCAGGGACAGGAGTGATGGGATTTCTACTCCTAAGGCTGAAATAATGGAAAAGAGAACAGCGAGTGAATTCCTCTGCAGCAGGCCTATACATCTCCAATTCCAAGGGTTTATTTAGTACCAATCTTGCCACTACACGGTGGCTTTTCCTTTCGAAACGCTTAATTTGTAGGTGTAAAGATCCAATTTCCGTGGCAAGAGGGAGTATGTGGTGTCTACGATTGTCTTGAAGTTCTGGAGCAGTGCTGACGGACACAGTGATACTCAAGATGACCTCGCCTCAGTGCTATTCACATGGGGACCTGGCCAGCCTCAGAGCATCTACTCTGCTTTAACCCTGCTGGTTCTCAGAGGCCCTAATCATAGTTACAACACTTTAGGGGACATGGGATCCATAGCAACTTCTAAGTATTCTCCTTCCAGGTTCTTAAGCTGACTCCTTGCCTCTACATTCTGAGAGAATTCCCAGCCCAGTGCTCGGGTTGGGACTGTGGGAGGCACTAAACCCAGGCTGCAATGCCCTGCAGACGTGGCAACAAAATGATCTGCCATAACAGCCCTCACGCCAAGAGATGAGATGCTGCCCACGACCTAGGCTTTCTTCGTGGTAGTGAAAGATGCACTGTATTATACACCTCTGCTGCAGAATGACTTCACGGACTGGTGAGAACTTCATAAGAGGCATTTCTTATAAAGGTAATCATAAGGGGATCCCCATCATGATTTGCTCAGTTTGTCATGAAATATCAAAGTTACCCAGAGCCTTGAACATATCAATTACAGATGCAAGACATACAAGCAAAGCTATTTCAATAGGATTCCTAGCAAAAATATTAAACTCCACGGTGGCGGGGGGGGTCAGGGG
Source organism: Monodon monoceros (assembly GCF_005190385.1). NCBI lineage: Eukaryota > Metazoa > Chordata > Mammalia > Artiodactyla > Monodontidae > Monodon > Monodon monoceros. The sequence goes on from NW_021703765.1 coordinate 16,798,808, forward strand.
GGGGGGTGGGGGGGGGGGGGGGAGAGAGAGAGAGAGAGAGAGAGAGAGAGAGACAATATACGCAAGCCAGTCTTTTATGTTATCATTTTAAAGAGTCTGATCCCACCCAGGCAAAACTGAAATCCTGCTCAAGTTGGCCAGAGGCCTCTGATTACGAGGACTGTATCTGAGCAAAGCTGCAGAAACTACAGCCCTAATCCTCATAAAAAACGGGAGGCAGTTTATTATTAAAATACAAACATGAAAATACTTCAGACCATTTCGTTAGCAGCATAGTTCCAAACGCAACATTCCTTTTATCAATCAAGTTTAAGTCAGGTGGCTTCCAAGCATCTGTCCTGCTAAGACCCTTAAAAGAGCAGTGCAAAAGGGGGAGAGAAGACATCTTTCCTTTCAAGTGGCAGACCACCCTTATAAGACATTCTCTAGGGCTCTATTCTGTAGACTATTCAGTGTGAGTTGGGGCACTTTTAAATCAGCCATTTGGCACTTCCTGTTCGCAGTTCCTAGGCACAGCGTGACAGAGTCAGCTTGGTGAGCCCTTCCCCGTGCATTCGGTACAACAGCTGAAACTCAGCAGGCAGCTGGTGGGACTCCTGCCACTTGGTAGTAAATTTGGTTCCTTTTTTGTCATAGTAATGGTATGGAAGATCTTCCCTTGTGTTGGGGTCAAATCCAAAAGGCCAAAATCCATACAAGTGGATCTCTTCACATATTGCTGACGCAAGGGTGTACATGAGAATACCTGTGCTCAGCCGTTTGGGTGACAAATGTTTGTTTTTCCAGTACCTGTGGAACAATAAGTACAGGTGGATTCAGAGGCCAGTGTTGAAGGTTCTGGTCAGACGGGTCACTGTGACTGGTTTGGGAAGTGAATTTATCCAGGTAACTTAACCAGTACTTGCTTTGAATCTTTTAGACCACGGAACACCTCAGGGTAGGACCGGCTACATAATTTGTGAGACCCCGTGCAAAATGAAAATGTGGGCCCTTTATTGAGAATTTCAAGAGGGCAACAGCAGAGTATTAAACCAAGCGTCGGCCTTTCTAAGCGTGGGCTCGTGTGTTACTATAGAAGTCACACATGTTTGAAGCCATCCCTGCTCTGGGTTGTCCTAAAGAGTGGTGTCTCTGACTCAGTGGTGGTGCCATAAAAGCCCACCAGTGAGAATGACTATGCTTCTCACACATAAAGGGCCCTTGGGCTAGGGAGGAGGTTGTTTAGTCAAAGGGGACCTCCTCTGTTACTTCCTTATCCAAACTTAGAGATTAAATCTGTCTTCTTGGGTTTGGAAAGATTGTAGGGCCTTATTTTTTTTCTACCCGCTCATAAAAAAATCACATTCCCTGTTCCTTTGTCTTAACCAAACGCTCCCAAGCCCTTCTTTGGCGTGCCAGAACCTAAAAAAAGTATTTACACACTTTCCGAATTTTAAAAAATGCTAAATTATGGTTGTTTCTTCCACGTTTAGATAGTAATTTCAAGCCTTCCTACCTAAACTGCCAAATATCTGAGACTGCTGTGGAGTGAGGGTGTGTGTGTGTGTGTGTGTGTGTGTGTGTGTGTGTGTGTACGCACACACGTGTGCCTTTATGACTGGCTGTGCAGGCATAATCAAACTGTTCATGAATCAGGTTTTCATGGACTGTACTTCCTCCAAGTTTTCATTGAACCAGCATGTTCAAGCCCGAGCTGTTGAAAGGCTGGGGGCCAGGTGGGCCACACAGGCCGCTTCCTGAAGGTTCTATCACATGCAGTTCCTTCTTCACTACCTGAAGGCTTCATGTGGCCATTTCCCTTCCAGGTGAAATTCAGAAGTTCAGTCTTTGTTTTAATATTCTTACCTAAGGAGTTAGAATGGCTTCTGATGTTTCTTTTGGTACAGCTGTACTTAAATAGAACAAGAGGGGAGCAAAACGATGGTCAAAAGACCACAGGGCAGGTTGGCAGGAGGCCTGGCTTCTAATTCTGGTTCTGCCCATTTTGGGCAGTGATGTTGGGTAAATAACTCGTTCTTTGTACCTCAGTTAATGTATCTTTAAACTTAGGAGTTGGGTTATATCACCTCTAAAGAAGGTAACCATACATCCTGCGAAACTGGAACAGTCCCAGTTTTTGCCTATTGTCTTTGTTGTAATTCTTAATAGTGCCCTTTTTCTTTCAAAGAAAAGGTTCCAGTGAGCACTGTAAATTCTGGCATCACCCTACCTGTTAGACACATACCGGCTGACTACACAAGAATTCCTCCTTATATGAGAGGTCAACTACACAGATCTTAAATTTGGAAGGCTTTAGAGGACTACAGAATACACTACTATGTACCCATCTACCATGGGATACAGTCCTTGTTTACCAGACCTCCTAGAACCCACTCTAACTTGCAGTAACACCTGGACAGGACGTTAGGACACTGGGGCTGCTCGCATAGGGGAAATTAGAGTTGAGGCAATTTCCTCAGATTATTTAAAGAAAAAATTCTGCAATTAATCTTCCTTTATAAAATGCCCTGCATTTTACAAATGCCTGCTCCCAATTCTGGCTGCTTATTAGAATCAGCCGGGGAGTTATTAAGACATACCAAGTGCCTGAGCCTCTCTCCTCCCCCACCAGACAAATTACATTAGAATCTCTTGAATTAGAGCCCAGGCAAGAGTATTTTTTATATCTCTCCAAGTGATTCTAAGGTACAGCCAGAGTTAAGACTCATCGGACTGGACGAAAATATTGCATCCTGGTTAATCAGTCTTTCAAATTACAAGGGATAACGATGAGCTGATAAAATACTTTTCACATGTTTTGGCACTCAAATCTTGAATTATAAAAGCAGATTATACAATTTTGATTTGTCTAGGTGGTTTTCTAATCTTGGACATCTAACAAACACCCTAATATCAAATAAAAAGGAACATTTAAAGTCGATTCATCTTTAAAAAAAACCAATTGATTTGTCCACTTTAGTCATTGGCATTATTGGGACATGGCTATCCATTCAAAGAAAATTATTGATTTGTGGTGATTTCCATGACTGCTTGTTAGGCTTACCACCAAGGAAGGGGACAGGGAATGGAGAGGAGAAGCTGACGAAGCACCAGTCCCTCCATTTGACACTTGGTTACCAGCTGAGGTAGGAGACTGAACTTCTTACCTAGAATGATCCATTCATTCATTACAAAACATAAGCGTTCATTCTAAGGTACTAAGCTAACCGCAACAACTAACTAATCAGTTCGCTACCACCCCCAAGAGATTACAATATTGATTTGCCATCTGGTAGGGTATGAGTTAAAGGCAATAAAATATACACACCTGTTGACATGTTGCATTATATTTCCAGGCCAAGCCAGTTGGACCTTTAACTGACCTCTGTGTTCAACAAAAAAGTCAACTAGTGTCCTGGTAACAGTTGCTGAAGTGTGGAAGAAAAATGCAGGGATCCAAAGAATGGCCCCATCGAGCTTTTTTAAACTGAGAAAAAAGTTGTTACGGTCCTGAATGGTCAAAAGATTGTTGTAATATTTTTCCAGGATGCTGGGGTTGAAGGTGGTAAGGTTGGTTTTCCTTCCAACATCTCTTTGGAAGGCCTCCGTAGGGGCAAAATTGCAACGGAAAACAAAATCTGACTTATCTATTTGTTGTCCACACCGGCTCCCTGTCAGGATCCCACTATTTCCAACCACAGCACAAATATTATAATGCTTATTCACAATGGGTGACACATCTGGAAGCAGCGATCGGAAGTTATTACTAATAGAGAAAACATATTTATGGCTGGAATAATCATAGTGCATCAGTTGTCCAATCCGAACACTATTCTTGGTCAAAGAAAAATTTTTTATTACATCGACATGCTGAAGAATTTCTTGCCTAAAATAAAAAGAAATTCATTAAATATATCCCATTCAAAAGAACTGATTTTCCATCTTATGTCTTATGCTATTTCATTTAGACAAGAACCATAGGCACTGAACCCAAGAAAGATTATACATTCATAATTGAAGGAAGAACTGCTTCAGAATTTACAAACATGTGCTAGTCTCTCAAATTCTGGGTATAGTCCTTTGAAGCTTGTAAATGTTGTAATTTATGGTTTTTAGCTGCCAATTCTTTGGTTTTCTGCTCTACCTGAAAAGTGTATTTGATCAAGGGGGAGGCATAGGCTAAACTGTGTCAGAAAATACAGGGAGACAATTTACACAGGCCCCAAAGAGCTCACATTAATGCACAAACATTGGTGGCTAAAAGTTTGTAACTAGGGACTACTTGTTTGCTATTGGACTGCAGCATTCAAGGAATATCAAACATCACTGGTGTCCAAATAAGAGGCAAACAGATATGAGTCAGTATGGTACTAACTATTATTAAGATATGAAAATGGTAATAGCAGTGGGTGTAGTTGAATATTTAATAGAAATGAGATGATAATCTCATTAATGTCCTTTAAATAATGAAAAAGGAACATTTTTCTACTTGATTATATAGAAACCCATTTAAGTTAGAGAAACCTAATTCTTAGAAAAAGAAGCTATTGTAAATCCTGAAAATGTGTGCATATTCTAAGAATTCAGAGGATAAACAAGGCAAGGGTGATACTTAGTACTAATTTCTGGTTGCTTTCATGTTGAGCATTAAGTGTAATTAAGCGTATCCTCTTAAAGTCTCTGCTATTTAAAATATTTAAGAGACACCGGTCATATGTTACTCTTCTAGTAGGTTCTTCAGTTCTAAGAAACCACATTGAACCTCCTGGGTCTTTTGCCTAAAAAAAATAGCAGGAATGAAACTAAATGCTTTGCATATCATCATTTTACCTGGAATCCTATTTTTTAAAAATTACTTCATTTGACAAAATACAGAGAAACATAAACTGAAAGCTTTAAGCCAGAACTTCCAAAGTTACTAACAGTGTTCATTACAAACTGTTACAAAGGTAAAGTAAGTTTAAAGTGATACTGGGAAAGTTAATTAAAGCTTACCTAAATGGATTAAAAGGAGGGAAGTTTTGAGAAGGCAATATTGTTCTAACTGGTTATTTGGGTCACATGGCCTAGTGTGGGAAGAATATTTTTATTGAGTCAGAAATATGTTTGGGGAAAAGGTATACTGTATTCGACCCATGAAAAATTTCTGGGCTGTCTATAAAATTAATATTGGATTAAAACCACAAAAGTAAAAAAAAAACTTCAGAGTTTTAGAATTAATCAATTATTGTCATGGACTAACTTCTAATTAATGTTTAAAAATTTTTAACCATACTCATGTGACTGTGTGTCAACCTTTCAAGTAAATATTTTCATGACACCATGGATAGCTACTGAATTTGTTTTAATTCCATCATTAGATTAAAATAAAAGAGTGCAATAACTAGAAATTCTATGACCAAAACACAACACCCTAAATAGAGTGGTAAAATAAGTATTTGTAAAATAAGTATTCATACCCCTAATGAATACACTAGATGGCTCACATTCCATTTAGCAGCATAATAATCCCACCAAAGAGGAAGGAGAAATGACTTATCTGGAATTGCTAAGAGTTGACCAGATATCACTGAGGAGAATAAATACTTTTGTATAAATCTCATCCTTCTTCCCCCACCTCCAAAAAACAAAACAAAACAAAAACCCACACACATAACACAAAAACTCCTTCATGTATAAATGAAGCTGCTACAAGACAATTAAGAACAATGTTGGGTAGCTTTTACAATATGTTAAAAGCTATAAAAATTTAATGAGAAGAAACACGTAAAAAACCCAAACCATAAAATACCTGCATATATTTGGGCAGAGATTTTCACTAGTAATTTGTTAGGGATGAAGTGTAGTGTCTTCTGTGTTTCAGTGGGACAATACTTTTTTACTTTATTTAAAAAATTTTATTTCTAGTCAGGGAATGAAAATGCATTGCATGGTATTTTTGTACTTAACTTTTTTTTTTTTTTTAAATAAATGACTTTGGCAGTATTAGCCATAATGTTAACTAATCAGCCTTTGTTCAGTCAGGCCAAGAAGACAATGCAAATACACCTCGGGTTGGGGGGGGGTGTAGATTTTTGTTGTTTTGTATTATTTCGTTTTGTTTTGTTTTTGAGCTCCAGAATTCAGAACACCTTTTGGATCTTTTCCCCCTATCCTACCTTTGATGTAAAAACGCTGTCCGATTAAATGTCCACTTAGGTCTGGCTTGGAGTTCATGAGTCAGAGAATGCGGAAAGGGCACAAATGACGGATCTAGAAGCTTCAGCGCAAACTGTGACCTGGAGAGGAGTATGAGTACACAGACAAACGTGCTGGCCTCAGCTAGGGGAAGCCAAGGTAGCCATTAAAGTCCAGCCGGTTGGGAGCGGGGCAGGGATGGGGGGGCGGCTGGAACACGTACTGGCTACATCCCGCCCCAGAGACCCTTCTCATCTGGTCCACCTTCTGTCCCCACACACACCCGGGAGGAAGAAAGAAAACGAGGGAAATCCGTCTCCATTGTCCATCCCTGCGGGTGCGGGAAGGACCATAAAATGGCCGTCTTACGGAGAGCAGGGGCGGGAACCCGGCGCTCTGCTAGAAACGGATGCGCAGAGAGGACCAGGGAGTCAGCACCGCGGACAGCGGCCGCACCACTGCTAGCCCTACCCGCGCCGCCCCCGCGGTCCGGCCGGATTGATTTTTGTAGAACGGACAGATGAACCGGAGACCTAGGGGAAGGCTGGGGGTGGCTCCTTCCTTAACCTCTTCCTTCCCGATCCTAGGTCTGGTTTCACTCCCTGTCCCCTGACTGGGGACCCCCCTGGAGGCCGCTGGCCAGCTCCACTCCTCTGCCCAGGTGGGGTTTCTCTAGGTTTCGCGTTCTGGCCTGGCCTGGGCCACAGGGTGCACTCTGTATTTCCTACCCGCCCCTCAGAGGCTCTGCTGGGGGAGCTCCTAGGGGGGCACACTGGGGCAGAGGCTCTCGACGAGCTGCGCCAAGCTTCGCCCGGAGCCTTCTCAGTCCTGCCTTGCGCCCGTTGGTGACTTGGAGCTGGGATGAGGGTAGGCGGCCCTTAGGAGGCTCGCTTCCCGCAGAGGGCGGGGGAATTGCAGAAATCCCGGAAAGGCGGGGGGGCGATGGCGCGGTGTGCGGGGGAGGGAGGGAAGGATGGAGGTCGAATACCCCAGGGGCTTCCGGAGAACAGACCCGCGCATCATCTGATGGGGTGAAGGGTTGGGGAGAGGAAAGGAGGAGAGCGCAAGAGGAGTCTGGCGCCTGCGCCATTAAATCGCCCCGGACCGCCCGGAGCCCAGCCGTGCAGTCTGCGGACAGGGGCGCGGGGTAGGCACTCACCTAACGCATGTCCATCTCTCCATGCCCCTTCCCAAATACACACAAGGCCTCTCCCTCCACCATCATTCTCCTTAAACCCTCCCCCCATTTTTGAAATGGGGGAAGGGATGCCGAAGAAGAATACGAGAATGCAATCACATTGATTAGGACAACGGCTTTTAGGGGCTCTGGGTTAAAAAAAAGCACGGGAGGGGTAGTGGTGTAAGAATCAGAGAGATGAATGGAAGGACCACGCAGTTTTCTTGCCCAAAGTGTCTCGGAGAAGGCAAAACACCCTCCTCTGACCTCCCGCCCCCATAAACCAGATACCTGAGGGCACTCAGAGGCCCGCACTCACCGGAATCCCGCGTGGAACATGTACATTCGGGGCGCCCCCGGGTTGGCATACTTGGGAGTGGTGAAGATGTTCTCCTTTTTCAGGGACACGTAGCTGATGAGCGATAAAATCAGCAGGGCGACGCTGAGCATAACCAGCCCCAGCACACTGGCGACCCGGGCCATTTTGCAATTTCTCATCCCGGGCTGTGTTGGGATCAGGAAAAGCGGGGAAAGCGGTCCATTGAGCGGCCAGCAGCTCGCTGGCGTGTCAGTGTGTGTGAGTGTGTGTGTGAGTGTTCGCGCGCGCGTGTCAGCGTATGTGCCGGGGGGGTGGGGTGGGGAGGGAACCGAGCAGGGGAGCCGCGGAGGGCCAGGGCGTAGGGGCGGGCAGGAGCCCCAGAGAGAAGCCAGGCCCCCAAGGCAGGGGCAAGCGGGCCAGGAGGCTGAACAGGAAGATGGAGGGTCTGCGCGGCGGCGTGGCGATGTAGCTGCGCGCCGTGCGTCTCCGACCGCCGGCTCAGGCTCCCCAGCGCGTTTCCAGCGAGGCTGCCGTCTCCTCTGCAGCCTGCAAGATAAATGTGATTGGAATAACGTTACAGTTCGATCTAAGCACAGGATTTAATTAATGAACTCTCATCTCCCAAATAACCGGGGGAGGGGCGGAAGAGGGAGGGATGAAGGGGAGGTGGCAGAGGGAGGGGAATTGAGGCTGGAAGGCTGCAGCCCACGTCTATGGCCTTCCCAGCTGAGGGTGCGGGCGAGGAGGTGTCTCTGGCCAGACAGAGGCCCAAACTTCGTTCAATGGACAATTCAATACATTATCGTGGAATATAGAGATAAATAACTGGAGTTGCTGTCCTGGAGGATCACAGCAGCTGGGTGCTTATGAGATGCATTGAGAGTGGTTTTAGAAGTAGAGATTTAGAAGCTTCTCTCCTCACCACAGAGCACAGCCCCGGGCCCCACGGATCAGCACCTGCCCCAACACCCCAGCAAGGAAGCCCTAAATAGCGGCTGGGCCTTGTGAGCGCTTAAAACCTCCTTGGAATCTTCCGTAATCTCTCCCGTATCTGCTTCCTATGCCCAGTGCATGCTACGCTTCTCTCTAAAAGATGGGTGGTGCCTAGCAGAGTTGTAAGGTGAGCTGTGAGTGTGGAGGGCCCGGCTTCCCCTCCCTTTCCTCCCAGTGTCTGACTCCCAGCACCCTGCACGTAGACAACCAGCATGCCCCAGAGGTAACCAGGATGGAGCAGTTCCCTCTGATTAAACTCTCCATTGCCCACTTTTCTGACTCATCCCTGTGGCCAGGCCTTCAGGATGGGCCACTCAACTTTGCCCTGAAGCTTAGCTTAGCGTAGACCAGGAGCTGGGGCATCATAAACCTCTGTCCATTATAAATGCCCAGAACTCCCTTTTGGAGGAACTTAGGAACCAAGTAAGAGATGCTGCCTCCGAGGGTGGAAGGAAAGCTCACTGCCTAACACTTTGTGTTGCTGTTTCAATTTGTTTTAGCATATTCACATGTTATCTGTTTTAATATACATTGGAAATAAAAGTTAATTCATTTTCGGTCATGCTGTTGGATGCTCAGAAGGCAATCTACACGTTTCTTTAGCTCTGTCCTTTGCAAGTAACTTGTGACGTCTTCCCCCTAGCTTTACCCTTGGCCTGGTCCTCCCAGGACAGTAAGCACTAAGGAAAGAAAGAAGCTGGAGGTGAGAAATCGGCCTTCAGGAGCCTTTTCCAATAAAGCAAGTTGATGTTTTCCAAGGTGGCTATGATTTCTTTCTCTCTTGAACTTCTGGTTTTATGGGCTTTGGTGGACCTGATGTTATGGTCTGTCTGTGGGCTATGAATTCTTCAAAGCAGTGAGCTCCTGGGCTGTAAGCTCCTGCAGATCCAGGACCATGTCTTCTTCTGCCCTGTTTCTGCATACTCCCTGCATACTGTCTATGGAGAGGCATGCTTAATAAGTGTTTGAGGACCTAATGAGCTCCCTGTGAAACACGTCTGGTTGTGGACAGCAGTGCACAGAATGCAGCTGTCTTTTTCCATTGGAACAGAGAGTTAGTAATTTTGCACCTACTCAAGATATTTTATATCAAAATCTAAAAATGTAGGTTAAGAGGACACAATCTTTTCCCCATGGGACTTTTTAACTATGTAAAAATTTTAGAGAAGTCTTACATGTCCACGCATGATGAATACTTGAAGCATATTTTTTAATAAATACTATTTTTTTAAAAAGAGCTCATATGAATATAGTGTAAAATGCCAAAGGGAATAAGATCTTATGAGAGCTGTCTGGGAATTACACATATTGGGAAAACTCTTCTTGAACAAGAAGTAGAGGGACACACCGTGGAGGCCAGAGTACTGGTTACAGCTCCAGGCTCTGAAGTCAGCAGACTGGACCTCAAACGCTGACTCTGTGACCTTGGATAAGTTGTCAGCATCTCTGTGCTTCAAGCTCCTTATCTACATAACTGAAATAAAAACCTCCCAGGATTTTGGGGAAAATTAAACAAGGCATGTAAAGTCCTAGGTACAGCTCCTGGCTTGTATTAAGCAGTTAATAAATATGAGCTAAACAGCTTGGGCAAGTTGTTAGTGTCTTTCTCTGACCCCATAAATATCCTGCTTCAGAATGCATAGAAAAGGATGTACTTGGTGAGGCATCTTCCTACGGAAAATGACAAAGATCGAGAAGCTCTTTGGTTCTCTTACAGCATTACAGGCTTTCCTGGAACATATGATATGGACTCATTCTGCCTGGATTTAAAAGCTGATGTATTACTTATGCTCAGCACACCTCTGCGAGCCCTCTAAAGAAAGTCCTGCTAGGATAATTCCCATATTGCATATGGATCACTGACGGTCATGTGATGTAAAGGAACCAAATTAGCCAGAAAGTAAACAGGCACGCAGGAATCCTATGCCAGGCCTGAGGGTGACGATGGATTGCTCAGTAATTACCAGAGGAAAACATCTTGGGAATGCTGCTTCACAGAGTAACGGCAGCTACTGAATATGGTATTTTTCAGGCCTGGGATTATAGCGACTTAGTAAATTAAAAAAGAGGGTACTTTTACAAAATATCACTTTTTCAGATTTCATTGGAAACCAGACCTCTATAGTAGTTCAGGAGGGCAAATACAAGAAATACAGAAATGGAAGACTCCTTTGACTTAATATTTTCTAGGGGAGTTTTTTTTTTTCTTTTTTGCGGTACGTGGGCCTCTCACCGTTGTGGCCTCTCCCGGACCGGGGCACGAACCCGTGTCCCCTGCATCGGCAGGCAGACTCTCAACCACTGCGCCACCAGGGAAGCCCTAGGGGAGTTGTTATTTTTGCATACAAGTACTTTCCCACTTTTTGTTTGCAAAAAGTACCCACATTTTGCAAACATGGCTCTGTTGCCCTGTGTAGTTCTTCACCAACCCATGTATAGCTCCTCACCAACCCATACCTACCAAGAATAATTTATAGGCACCACTTGGATGGGAAAGCTGGGAGGGATAGTGGCCCCACTATCATTCATTCATTTATTTCTGTTTTTTTTCCCATCAATTCATTAAATCAAATGTGTTGGTTGTCAGACACTCTGATATGCAGACTCAGGGGTTATAAAATTATTCTTGACCTCATAATGCTCATGGTCTTGTGAGGGGAGAGAGGAGTAAGCATTCTGGCAGTACTATGTAACTGGGTTATAAACTGTGTCTGGAGAGGTTGGTGGTGGGGTTCTTCATAGAGGGCAACCTCTGAGCTGGATTTTAAATCATGAGTGGGGTTCATTAGGTAAAGAAGTTTAGAAAGGATGTCCCAAGTAGAGGGAAAACAGGAGGCAGGGAAGATTATGGTGGGCTTGGGGAACAGCAAGAGTGTGAGTTGACTGCCACAAAGAAGAGCCCACGAAGGCTCCTGATGAGATGCCGTATCTTCAGCAGTGCTGTTCAGAACTGTCCAAAGTTTGTAGAGAGGAACCAGTCAATCGCATTTGAACCGAATGGGTGTAGGAGCAGCTGGAGTCAGGCCCACGGAGAGATGGAAACAGCGACTGCTCACGTGGACGTCAGCTGATGTGTCCAGGGGCCCGCCAGCCTGTTTTGTGCCTTAATTTATGAATGAAAAAAATTGACCATTTTCTGTTATGAAACATTTTAAAAATTTTATTTATTTATTTATTTATTTATGGCTGTGTTGGGTCTTCGTTTCTGTGCGAGGGCTTTCTCTAGTTGTGGCAAGTGGGGGCTACTCTTCATCGCAGTGCGCGGGCCTCTCACTATCGCGGCCTCTCTTGTTGCAGAGCACAGGCTCCAGACGCGTAGGCTCAGTAATTGTGGCTCACGGGCCTAGTTGCTCCGTGGCATGTGGGATCTTCCCAGACCAGGGCCCGAACCCGTGTCCCCTGCTTTGGCAGGCAGATTCTCAAACACTGCACCACCAGGGAAGCCCTATGAAACATTCTTGAATAAGGCATCATGGAGTTGACTTTTGGAAGGGCAAGTGACCCCTCCAGACGACAGTCCACTGGGAAACTCCCAAAGAGCAGTTTCCCAGTGGACTGTCCCCAAGCCACATGTGATGGAGTTCTTTCTGTACACTGTTGCCTGACTCCTTCATTTCTACTAGGTCTAACAGTGGCCACAGAGGAAAGATCTTGGGGTCCTCTGGATTTCTACCTCCTATTTCCCCACAGAAGATAAATACTTTATGAGTTCAGAGGTGGGAAAAGCCATTGTGGTCAAAGAGAGCTTCATGAAAGCTCTCAGATGGAACTGAAACTAGAAAGATACATGGAAGTTTCCAGAGATGGAGATGGTAACAGGGGCAAGGCAGTCAGGGACAACGAGGCTGAAAAAAGATGCAGAGGCAGAAGAGAGAAAGGCGTGTTGGGGCCAGTGAATAAATAAGCCCCCTTGGAGTCAGGTGAAAACAGCCAACATGTATAGAGCACTTCTTAAGTGCCAGGTGCTTCTTATACATTTTCTGTAATCTTTGCACCAATCTGGTGAGGAAGGTATAATTCTCCTCACTTTATAGCTGAAGAAACTGATGTTAAGGATTTGCTCAAGGTGAAACCTCTTGACTTTAAAGCCCACCCTTTCTACTGCTGCATACTGCTTGTAAGCAGGTCCAGAGACAGACAGCTGGGAATATGTGCAGGCCTGGGAAGTTTGAAAGCATCATCCTTTGACAGTAAGAACCAGTTAATGCTACTACCATTGAAGACGATGATGATTTCGTCATCTCACTTTTATTGCACACCTGCTGTGTGTTGGGTATTATACTAGGCATTTGACATAACTAATCTCATTCAATCTCCGGTCCATCCCTCTGATGGTATAATGACTGCCGCCATTTCAAGAATGAGAAACTGAGGTTCAAAGAAGTTAAGCAACTTGCCAAGGTCACACAGCTACTGACTTTAATGTGTCCACTGGTATTCCAGGGCCAAGAGGAAGTGGGCTTTAAACCTCCTCCCTTGGTCATTGTGTCTCAGGGCTACTGAGGAAGAGGATGCATACTAGCCTCTTTAAAAAAGCCATTTAATCACAAGGGTTGGGGGGGGCGGTGCGTGGCAACAAGGAAAAGACCACAGTGATACATCTGAAAGGCAGTGGCCTGCTCTGTGGCTGGGAGAAAACTGAGTAGGGCTGGAGCCTCGGCACAGGGGTGGGGGGGTGCCCAGCCATCCCGTGGGGACAGCCAGGAGACAGCATCTTATTTTCATTGTATACTTTAGTGCCAGCACAGCACCCAACACAGCTGATGCCCAGTGTGGAAAGAAGGCAAGGAGCTTCTCTGCTCTATAGCATACCTGAGGCGCAGGTTAGGGAGAAGGTCAGTTTCCAGTACTGATTGTAGGGAAAGATCATTCACCTTGAATGGGATGCGCGAGTTGGCTTGCTTACTGAAGAGAACACGTTCAATTAAATACAAAATGTAAAGCACAGGAGGGATGCACTGAACAGTGAAACGCCCTCCTACCCTTATCTCCCTAGAGACAGCTGCTGTTACCATCCAGAGATGCTCTGTGCATTCATAGGCATTTGAGTATGTATTAATTTTTATTTTATTCTTTTTAATATATATATTTTAAAATTTATTCATTTATCTATCTATCTATCGTTGGCTGCGTTGGGTCTTCATTGCGGTGTGCGGGTTTCTCATTGCGGTGGCTCCTCTTATTGCGGAGCATGGGCTCTAGGCGCACGGGCTTCAGTAGTTGTGGCTCGCAGGCTCAGCAGTTGTGGCTCGTGGGCTCTAGAGCTCAGGCTCAATAGTTGTGGCACATGGGCTTAGTTGCTCTGCAGCATGTGGACTCTTCCTGGACCAGGGATCAAACTCGTGTCCCCTGCATTGGCAGGCGGATTCTTAACCACTGTGGCACCAGGGAAGTCCCCTGAATTAATTTCTAAAACATAAATGCTGAGACCAGTTTGAAATGATTTTTGTTTCAAGGTTTTTATCTGTATCTTTTACAAAAGACATTTTGCATAAAATTTTAACACTTCAGATGTTTGCAATGATTACATTTTCCAGAAGCTGAGGAGTTACTCATTTTGTACCTACAGACTTCTCATAAAGCTCAGTGAAGCATCTCTATGTGAAAGGAATACAAGAACTTCAAATAGCCTTTTCTTCAATGAATAAATAAAATATATTTGGAAAGCCGTCTTAAGGCTTTTTGCGGTCCAATCCCTAGGAAATCGTTGGGAAGAGCTATTATGTTCAATTGTGTTAATCTCCTGGGTCCTTGTATAGAATTTCGACTTTTCAAATGTTTGCAGCGATTACTTTTTCTAGAAGCTAAGGTATTATACTTGGAGAAGCTACTGCTTCTTGAAAAATAATCTTACAGTTAAGCTTTAAGCTATTCTTATGTCTATTGTGTCTCTTTATCGCACTGACTGTGGGTACAGGAAATCATCCATGGTGAGAGCAGCCACAGTGACATTTCCTAGGTACCATCAGGGGAGGTGTTTTTTTAAAAAAATCTCATTTTAGCCTTCATCTTGAGTTTTGGGGCAGTGTTTTGTTCCTTGTGCTTCTGAAACTGTAATTGTCAACAACATATCTTTGAGAGCAGGGGGAAAAACACTTTTGTTTGTATATTATTATAACAAAAAGCGACAAAACTTCCATGTAATTTTAAAAAAAAATGCACTACCACGTGCTGATTTATCGATGAGTACAGCTTCCACAGAGGAAATGGTAGGAATTGTTGAAGGATGGACTGCTAAGTATCCCCCCCCCCGGTCTGTGGACCCCCCTCTCCCGATTATAAGCACATGCCTCTAGCTGAGATTTCTCATATTGTGTTCACAGGAAATTCACAGGAATAAGTGGTCACTGGACTTCCCAATATTGAAAAACTCAGTCTCAGTAGGGCAGTGGGGAGACTGAGCTACATCATGTTATATACTATGGACCTCCACGTTCTGTGTCATGTTCACAATAATGCTATATGATAGTATTTTATTCCTTGCTGTAGATAAGGGAAAAAGAGACTAAGGGGGATTAAATTACTTGGCCAAGTTCACAGCAGCTATTTTAAAAATGGGATTTTAATATAGGACTGAATGACTGCATAGTTACTCCTCTTTTCACCAATCCTCGTTGCCTTCCATGCCAGAAGCTTAGGGTCTATACACTGGGGCATGAAAGATGCTTCCTCAAAGTGAATATTTCTCATTTAAAAAGGAGTCAAGGATATAGTATCCACCTTGGCTTCTGTATCCCTTTCTCCTCATGGTCAGCTTTTTACAAGGATGGTTGAACATGAGGAAAGTGGCTTCTCAATGGATGAGATGATCAATGTAAACTTGGGAAGAATCCTTTATATCTTTATTTCAAAATTCTATTTTACTTGGTAGTTTGACATGCAAAGACTCTAAGTCCTGTTGGAGGTGGTGTAAGATGAGGGAGTGTCTAGCTTTTGGTGTCTGTACTTGTGTTTGGAGGAGGGCAATTTTGATGTAAGCCTTTTTTGCAGGTAGAAGAGGTTGGGTGGAGACTTGCAGGCAGATGGAGAATGTAATTACCACCTTCTCCCTAACAGCAACCCGAGTAGAAGGAGCCAGGGCAGGCTCAGAGGCGAGAGGGAGGTAACTGATCTTCCCCAGCATCTCTCGGATGCCTACACCTGTTACCTGACACCTGGCTGAATTCCCATGGAGGAGCTTTATTCTTGCTCTGAGTTCAAGCTGCTCATTAGAAAAAAGAAACTCAACCATTATGTATGCCATGTCCTTCACAAAGAATTGTATTGATTTTGTATTTTTCCCAAAGGAAAATGTCCAACCAAAGTGAGTAGAGAGCATGTTGTAATGCTATTTTTCTCCTCTGTGATCATCTAGGATTACAGAAAGCCTCCCAATTGGACCTTAGTCACCATCAACAGGTACCACTGCTCACCTGGGGACAGGTGCTACCTCAAGGGCAATCGGACTCCAAGGTGGTTACTGCATTCTGCTGGTTTTGGCTTAGACTTTGGACAATCTTTCCCCATCTTCCGGAGGAATTAGGCTTTTCTGACCCTGCAGCATTGTCTGCACTCCCAGATGTCCCCCAGTCTGTTCTCTGCCTTCCCCATTCTCTGTGACAATTAGGACTGACAACTCAATGGGGACCTTGTAACATCAAATTTTTAATCTTTACAGCAATATCCTTCAACTCTTTAGTTTTATGTTGGATGGCTGTGCATTTAGCAATTTTAGGTAGGATTTGCAGAACTGTGGAAACTTCATCTATCATAGATCTGGTGTAAGACTAGCTGTGAAAAAGTGAGGGTTGCAGACAGCATTAGACCTTTAGATAGTGGCTGTGAGCACTTATCAAAGGATGCTCTCTTTGTGAGCTCAGAGTGGAAAGGGATTCTGGTTCCACGTAGGTCATTACAATTGATAATCGCGATCTTTGGGGCAAAAAACTGACAACCATATAAATCTTACATTTTTACAGCACTTCAATCTTTTTTCAAAGTACTCTCACATCTATTATCCCATCTTGACCTCCCCAGGAAACTGTGAGTTGGGCACAGCAAGTATTTCTATCCTGATTTCATAGATAAGACACAAGGAGGTTAAATCCCACAGCAAGGCAGAAGGAGACTGAGACTAAACATCCATGTCTGATGTTAAGGCTGCTAGTCTCTCCACTACAAAAACCCTCTCCTTCTCTATTCTCTGCAGTCTAGCCTCTACGGTTGAAATCACTTTATTTAGAGCAGTGTTTCTCAACTCGCCCTGCACATTTAGGTCACCTGAGCAACCATTAATACCAATGCCCAGACCACATCCCAAACCAGCTGCTAATGCAACTGGATCTTGGCAGTAGCTCCCAGGCATCTGTATGTTTTAAGGTGCCTCAGGTGATTCTGATGCACAGTGAGGACCAAAAACCATTGCTAGAAGCTGACCAGTGGCAACGCTCCTGTCAAATTCAGTGGCTTTTCCTTCACTATTAGCCGGGAGCCAATGGATGTTAATTTCTTCTTTAAACTCACTCCTCCTTCCATAAATGACATTCTCTCGGTTCCCTGTTCTTCTCTGAGGGCGCCCTCCCAGTCTTATTTCTTCTTCACCATCTCTATTTTGTCTTCCCAAATTACATGACTTCAACCTCTCTCTTTTCTCTGCATGGTCACACAGGATACAGGGAACAGTGTGAGGGTTTGTGCAAAGGGTCACTTATTTTCAAGGGCTTAAACATTAGGAAGCAAGCCGAACAAGAGCAGAGGCCTCATTCTGATCACTGCTGCAGCTCTAGAACCTAGGACAGTTCTAGAACCTAGGATAGACACATGCCCAATAACTGGATGATCATCTACTTGACTGAGTCTCGTATCTGTGTATACAGTCCTGACCTGCATTCCAGTCTCGTCCCTCTAATGCCATCCCTCTTGGATGTGCCATCTTCTTAAACCTAACTTGTTCGAAACTGAACACGTCATCTTCTTTCCTCCTACAAACTAGTTCTTTTAAATGTTTCCCAACCATTTCGTCACTCCCAAGGGCCTCATCCTTTTCATCCTGTAAATCAGCCTTGAATCTTCTTCCTCCTTTACCTAGGCTTACATCATGATCACCCCATTTGGCTGACACTGCCCTGCCCGCAGCTCTGGTAGGGAAGCAGTTCGAGGCTGTGCTCTGTGCACTAACTGGAGCAGAAGTGGGTCCACCCATCCACTGGCTGGTTGCCCCTACGGTGACCAAGGAGAAAGGCTCTCAGTTCCCTTGGAACGTGGAGGGAGAACATGGGGAACATTGACTGGAAGAGACTGAGGAACTACCAGAGTGACTTTGGCAGCCAACTTGCATGGACACTGAATGGCTTTCTAGGTTTGGTTCTATGTCCTGTGAATCCTTCATAGACATTCCATTTTCTTAAGATCTGCTGGCATGAACTTCTGTTCTGCTAATACCCATAATCAATTATATCAGTGTTAGTGATAGTATTTCTTCCTTTGAAAATTGTATATTGTTTTCAATTTGCCTCTTCCTTTCTTTTTGTACCACCTAACCAAATTCCTAACCATCTCCTACCTGAACCAGGTAATCACTTTCTAGCAGGTGTACTTGAACCTTCTTGTCTCCTTCAACTCATCTTACTTGCTGTCGCTTCTGCCTAGACTTCCTACTTCAGTGTAAACACATGGGGAGCTTATGCTTGTCCCTTTGGAAATCTTTCTCAAGATTAAGGAGAACGAACAGTCCAGGGATTGAGTAAAAGAACGGGTCTGGAATCAGCCTGCCCGGACTTGAATCCAGAGGCCAGTTAACTAACTTGGTGACCTGGGAAAAGCTATTTAACTTCTCCACGCCTCAGTCTCCTCACTCAAATGAGAAAGAGTGATATATATGTCATAGGGCTATTGAAGGGATTAAATGAGTTAATTATGTAACGCACCAAGCTCTGTGCTGGGCATACAGTAAATATCAAGATATCTTGGCTTTGTTATTGGCATCTCCTCTGAGAAAGCATCCCCAGTTTCCTGTTCATTCCCCACTCTCTACCAAAGAGTTAGAATTAGGCACTTGTTTTCTCTGTTCTCATCAATGATATATTTTCCCATTATTTTATAGGCTAGCAATCTTTTGCATTCTGCGTTTCACAATGGTCATTACATTGAAATTTGGCTAACTATGCACCTTCTACCTAATACCTCAGAATGGCGTGAGATTCTTGGCTGGTACCTGGAATAGGCACTTTGGCAAACTCCCCAACCCTCATCTCCTGCTCAAGAACAATTCTCGATGAGTCTAATCTCACTATGGTGATTTCATTCTCTTGCCACATTTGGCTTTGCTCTGGCCAATAGGACATGAAAGGAAGTGTCTGGGAGAGTTTCTGAGAAAGATTACCTCTGTTTTAAAATGAGACCTGAGGGAAAAGCAGTCACTCTTCTTCCCCTGGACATTGTCATGTTTGTCATGAGGTTTGGAATGGTGGCAGCCACCTTGTGACCATGAGGGGAGATAGCTGAGGACAAATCTAACACTGGGGATGATAAGGTAGAAAGTCAGAAGGAACCGGGTCCTTGAGGATATTGCAAGGAATTGATTTAACTGATCTTGCAGCTTCCCTTTACCAGGACCTCTAGCTATATGTGAAAATAAATCTTCTTTACTGTTTAAATCAGTTGAGTCTGGGCTTAATTTGACCAAAGGCATCTTAACTGACATAATGCCATGCCACATTGTTTAAACTCTGATGTTTATTTTTTTTAAAAAAATATGGTCCCTCCTCTGATGTCCCTGGGACCTCCTAAAGAGAGACTTTTGAAGTCTTAAAGAGAGGCAGTAGTGCTAGCTGAGGCCAGTGTTTCATTACCCATGGGAGGAGATGAAGGAAAGACTGAAAGAGAGAAAGGAAAATAAAGGGGCGTGGGGAGAAGAGAGTGAAGTGGCTCTGCACAGCTCCCTGCCCCCACCCAACCTATGTGAAGGACAGAAGCTCCCCAAAGTTTCTTTCTTTTTTTTTTTTTTGTAGTACGCGGGCCTCTCACTGTTGTGGCCTCTCCCGTTGCAGAGCACAGGCTCCGGACACGCAGGCTCAGCGGCCATGACTCACGGGCCCAGCCGCTCCGCGGCATGTGGGATCTTCCTGGACCGGGGCACGAACCTGTGTCCCCTGCATCGGCAGGCGGACTCTCAACCACTGCGCCACCAGGGAAGCCCCCCAAAGTTTCTTATAAGGACCCCCAGGGGCATAGCCCAACACCTCCCCTACATGTGGACTCAGCTCTTCCTTTCTGGCTAGCCAGCTCTTGTCAGTAACCTGCCAAAATAACATGAAGCGTCAGGTTAATTTCCCCCTTACTTTCACTTAAAGAATTTTATGCTCCTAATACATTCCTCCAAAGCATCTTTGAGCTCATCTGAATAGCAGGCCTTTACCCACTCTTTATGTAATGAGAACATACTCTGTGCCCAAGTTCCATGCTCTGGGGATCTAGTGGCGAACGACACGCACAAGGTCCCACTCTCATGGTGCTAATACTGTGGGAGCATATGGTGCTAAGTGCGATGTAGAAACTGTAAGAGGAGATGTGATCAAGGGTGTGAGTTTAAGCTGATGCCTAGAGTAGAGCAAAGAGCCAGCCAGGCGTTCCAGGAATAAGGAACAGCAAGTGCCACGGGCCAGGGGTCGGACTTAGCTTGGCTTGTTTGCGGAACGGAAAGGGTGGTGTGGTTGGGAGCGTGGTGAGGGTGAGGTTGGCACCAGATCCGTAGGCCCCTGTAGCATGTGGAGTTGGACTTTATCCTGGGTGCAGGGGGAAGCCCTTGGGTGGTCTTAGCAGTGGAGCAGCAGGATTAGATGTGTCATTTTGGAAGCCATTCCTGATACCACGTGAGGAATAGTTAACAACACAGGGACAGGGGTTGAAGCAGGGAGAACGGTTGGGAGCCCAGCACAGTGGTCCAGAGGAGAAGAGGATGGTTGATGAGAGGACTGGGGTCCCTGTGTTCACAGGGCTTATTGTCTGGTTGGTGACATAGATAAACAAACTGGACATTCTGATAGAGCACGTGCTGCAATAGGAAAGCTTACAACCCGGCATCCTGTTGTTCCTCTATTACGCCTCCCGGTTCTGTGGGGACCTGGTTTGTAGGGGACCTAGTTTGGCAAGAGGCCCAGGGGCTGAGCAACTGGAAAGCAAGTTTCTCCTTCTAGTAGGGAGGGAAAGAACTCAGCTTCATCAAGCATGTGTGAGGCACATTTTGTGCTTTTTGATGTGCACATGCCTTGACTTTCAAGTGAGATTTTAGGTCTTTTGCAGTAAGTGATGCTTTTTACTTTTTGTAACCTAAGTGGAAGCTGGTATGTGTTAACCGTTCAATAAATACTAGTCAGTGTTTGTCAGTGATTCCTGCACTCAGTCGAGAGATGATAAGAGAGTCTGGACCTTCCTAGAAAAGGAACTCAGTCAAGGTCCCAGGAGGAAACAGTAGATAAAACCAAACGAGGCATTTGAAGAGAGTTTAATAAAGGTGTGGGCAGGGATTAGGGAGACCAGTAAGGGATGGTGAAGCATCACAGGGCTAACGGCCGTGGGGAGCTCTTACTCCCCTCCTGAAGGGCAGGAGAGCAAGGGGCCACCAGAATCCAGGGAGGGTGGGTGATGAGGAAGCCAGCCTGCAGGAGCCGTGGCCTCCAGTGACCAACTCATGGCAAACAACTGCCTGACTTCATGCTGTGCCCAGTCTCTGGTCTCCAGCTGGGGTCTTGCCTTAGCTGAACCTAAAGCCAGAAGGCAAGTGAACCCACAGATGCAGTCCAGATCCAGGCCCGCATCCCTGGGCACGAAGCAGAGTGGATCAGAGTGGAGAGCGGCTGTGGAGGTGCAGACAGAAGACAGCTGACACAGGAAACTTGCCCCTTACCACCTCCCTTCCTTTTGTAGCACCGACTTTAGAACGGCAGGGACTGTGTTTCGTTAGAATCAGAGTAAAGCCGTCATCCCCATCGTCATCATCATCGTCATTCCCATTTACACAAAAAGGAACCTGAACAGTTCAAGGTAATGCGATGCATCGGGACAGAGCGAGGATAACATCGGAAGCCTTGGGACTCCTGGTTCAGAACTTCCCACCATCGCACCCAGCATCTCCCCAGCCATCCTGCTCTTGTCGCCACGTGGATGTCTCATCGTCTTCTTCACAGTTACCCCACCTCGTGCCTGGCAGGTCACCACAGAGTCCCCCGAGTCTGCACACCAGGGAGCTATTTGCGATTTCGTCTTTGTACCACAGGCAGCATCACTCTAGGCCCCTGGAAACTGGGAGCCCAGGAGCCGCACCAGGTCCTAATGAAATTCCAAGGCAAGGACGGTAATGACCAAGGAGCTACCTGATCGGAATGGTCTCTCCTCTCAGCAAGCGGGACACGGTGTTCTGTGGCCGTGCCCGCTGCCGGCCAAGGCTGCCTTCCAGGAGAGACTCCTCCCGGGCATGTGCAGGGGGTCGGCCTCAGTGGGCGTGGCTCCATTGGTTTTGAGGTGAAGGGGCTGTTTTCTAGGCTTTCATCCTAAGAACTGTAAAATGGAGACAACGTGGGACTTCACTCAACCCTGTCTGTTAGAAATAGTGACAATTCTTGAATTAAGAATTAAGAGCACTTAGGAGAGTGGCCTAGTAATGACAAATGACAGGCTAATATTTATTGCGTTGATTATGCCAGGCACTATTCTGAGCACTTTTTCATGTGTCATCTAACTGAAGCTTTTCAACTTTATGCCGGAGGTATGGGCATTATTTGGGTGGTCCATCTGTATTTCCCGGGTCCTTTCATCTGCTCCACTCCTGTGGTTGCCTGGCACACCTTCTCCTCTCTCCCTAAGCCTCTGCACCACCTTCCTCATTCTCGCTCTCACCTGATGACTTCTCTGAGAAACTAAAAGCAACCACAGCAGAGCTTCCGCACCTGCATATCCTCTACCACCGTGTTGCGTCAACACGATACCATCTACCCTCCCTCTCATCCATTCCCCTGGATGAGCTGCAGCCCTGGAACTTGTGCACTAGACTGTCCCTGGCCTCGCCTACTCCAGGGCAGTGGTTCAGCCCTGCTCCTCTCCTGCATCATCAAAATGTTGCTCTCTGCTTGTTCCCTCCCAGCAGCCTGCCAACACACTTTAATTTCTCCTACTTTAAAAAATTCGTTTCTTCACAGATGTAGAGAACAAACGTATGGACCCCAAGGGGGGAAAGTGGCTGGTGGGTGGTGGTGGTGGTGGGATGAATTGGGAGATTGGGGTTGACATGTATACACTAACATGTACAAAATGGATAATTAATAAGAACCTGCTGTATAAAAAAATAAATAAAATTCAA
This sequence comes from Monodon monoceros, assembly GCF_005190385.1. Lineage (NCBI taxonomy): Eukaryota > Metazoa > Chordata > Mammalia > Artiodactyla > Monodontidae > Monodon > Monodon monoceros. Next base: position 16,821,785 of record NW_021703765.1, read on the forward strand.
AAATTAAATAAAAGTAAAAAAGAAAATTCGTCTCTTGACTCCATTTACTCGTCCAGCTGCCACCCCAATTTTCTGTCCTCTTTTTTTTATTATACATTTATTTATTTTTATTTATTTTTGGCTGCTTGGGTCTTCGTAGCTGCGCAGTCTTTCTCTAGTTGTGGCGAGTGGGGGCTACTCTTTGTTTTGGTGCGCGGGCTTCTTACTGCGGTGGCTTCTTTTGTTGCAGAGCGTGTGCTCTAGGCACGCGGGCTTCAGTAGTTGTGGCACGCAGGCTCAGCAGTTGTGGCTCGCGGGCTCTAGAGCGCAGGCTCAGTAGTTGTGGCGCATGGGCTTAGCTGCTCCGCGGCATGTGGGATCTTCCCGGCCCAGGGCTCGAACACGTGTCCGCTGCGTTGGCAGGCAGATTCTTAACCACTGCGCCACCAGGGAGGCCCTTCTGTCCTCCTTTATAGCAAGACTCCTTCAAAAGAGTTGTCTATCCTTTTCTTAGAAAACTTCATTGAGGAATAATTGACAAGTATAATTGTATATATTTAAGGTACACAACGTGACGATTTGACATACATATACGCTTGGAATGATTGCCAAGATCAAGATAATTGATATACCTATCAGCTTACATAGTTAACATAGTCAGCCTCCTCCCCCCTCTCTTTGTGGTGAGAATGCTTCAGATGTACTCTCAGCATCTCTCACGTATACAATACCTTACACTTAACAGTGGTGTTGTATGCTTGAAAAAATTATATGCTTTGATGTCTCCAATTCTCCCCAGAACCCACTCTAATCAGGCTTTCCTATTGCTAAATCGAATGGTCCATCTTTAGTCCTAAGCTTACTGGGCCATTATCATCATTTGACACGGACGATCACTCCCTGCTTGGAACACTTTTGTCTCTGGATTCTGGGACTTCATGCTCCTGTGAGTTTTCCTCCTGCCTCACTGATTTTTCTTTCTCGGTTCTTTGCTGGATTCTCCTCATCGTCCTAATCTCTCAACTGCGGGGAACCCCAGAACTCAGAACTCAGACTACTAACTTGTATCTACACTCATTCCCTGGATGGACTAAACCGGTCTCATGACCTTAAATACCTACATGTGCTGACAATGTTCAAATTTACGTTTCCAGCCTGCACCTCCTCCTATATTCCTGGCTTATTTCTCCTCCGTAACACTCATCACCATCTACATATTTTACTTATTTGTTTATTTTCCCACAGTCACATGTAAACTCTGGGAGGGAAGGGATAATTTTTTAGAACTTTGTATTATGAAACATTTCAATTATACAATAAATCCCTTATATCCATCATCCAGCTACGATAATCACCAACTCCTGCTGAATCTTGTATCATTTACACCATCCCTCCAACCCCACTGGATTAATTTGAGGCAAATTATAGCCATCATACCATTTAATCTATAAATACTTCCATATGTATCTCTAAGATATAAGAACACATAAAATACAACTATAGCAATTCCTTAATACTGTTGAATATCCAGTCAGTGTTCAAATTTCTCTAATAGTCTCAAATGATTTTTTAAATTGTGGTAAAAATATACATTACATTTTAATAATTTTGAAGTGTGCAGCCTGGTGGTATTAAGTACATTTACATTGTGCAACCATCACCCTCATCCATCTCCAGAACTTTGTCATCATTCCCATCTGAAACTCTGTACCCATTAAACACATAAGTGACTTTTTATAGTGTGTTTGTTTGTATCAGAACATGTAAGATCCATAGATTGCATGTGATTATTTCTTTTAAGTTCATAGGTTCCCCCTCCCTCTTTCTCACCCCTCTCCCTTGGTAATTTTTGTTGAAGAAACTGGGTGGTTTGTCTTGGATCTTGCTGGTTATATTCCCATCATGTCATTTAACATGTTCCTCTGTCCCCTGTATTTCTTGCAAGCTGGGAGTTAGACCCAGAGGCTTCTTCAGATTCAGGTTTGGTCTTCGGCTGTTTGCCAGCAGTACTTCATTGGTGCTCTGTGTCAGGAGTCACGTGGTGTCCGGTTATCTCTTTTGTGGGGTGTGAGCGGCCATTGATGATCATGCCCAGATTTATGGACTCAGTGGGCGTTGTAAGATGGTGATATTTTATCATTTCTTTTCTTTACTTTCCAGAACATTCCTGTAGAGTGAAACATCCCTGCATCAACTGTTTTTTTTTTTTTTTTTTTGCGGTACGTGGGCCTCTCACTGTTGTGGCCTCTCCCGTTGCGGAGCACAGGCTCCGGACGCGCAGGCTCAGCGGCCATAGCTCACGGGCCCAGCCGCTCCGCAGCACGTGGGATCCTCCCGGACCGGGGCACGAACCCGTGTCCCCTGCATCAGCAGGCAGACTGTCAACCACTGCGCCACCAGGGAAGTCCCCCGCATCAACTCTTGAGTTACCTTGAGATACAGCTCATTTAGGAAAGTTGAATTAAATGCTTGATTTTTTTCAGTTTTCAGAATAATACATCTAGCATCATCATAATGTGGCCATTTAGAAATACCCATGAGTATGAACTGATGGAGTTTTACAAATGTGATGCGTTTCAATCCATTGCCAGCGTTAGTCTTATTGATGCTGTTCCTCAGCTAGCGGAAGCCCCTTCAGTTTGGGTCCCAAGATCTTTTGACAGGACTTTGGATGGCTGCCTTGTTTTCTGGGGTGACAAGATGATCCAGGTTCATCTTATACATATTCTGACCTGGGATCTTTATCTGTTTTGTCCATTGCTGTATCCTCAGCATTGTTGTATGTGCCAGAATAGTGTCTGGTGCATAGCAGGTGCAAAATGAATACTTGTTGGATGAATGCATCCATCCCCATTTAATAAGGAAGCAGGCTGAGATAGTTGGGGCTTGTTCACAGGCGTGCAGCCAGCGCATGGGAGAGCAGGGTTTGGACTGAGGGAGTCTGCTTTCTGACTCTGTGTTCTTAACTGCAACACAGATGGTCACTCACTGGGCCTTAAGATGGGCCAGAATGAAAATACAAATTGGTCAGGAAGGTGTGGCACACATTCATGAATGGTCAGTCCAGAGGGGCTCCTGTTTCCGTGGGCATCCCCCAGCACTGTTCTCTACAGGGACCTCACATTCACTGTGCACCGAAGTGGACACTGATACGTGTGATTTTCTTTGCATTTCGCAGCAACCCTGAGAGCTATAGTATCTGAATTTAACAGACGAGATAGCCGTGGCTCAGGGGGTGAAGTGGCTTTCTCTGGGTCACACAGCCAGAAGGTGGAAAAGCCAGCACTGGAGTCCAGGCCTGATTCAAAGTGGCGGCATGTTCTTCCTGTGCTTTCCTGCTTCCAGCAGACTTTGGGACAGGATATTCATTAGGGCCGCCCCTTAAGGCATATCTTATTAAATGTTTGGAGACATTTAGCCCCTCTGCTGGGAGTCTTATTTCCCCCTATCCCACATGTCAGTGTCCTGCCCATCCTTCAGAGACTGGCTCAGACCCCAGGACCCCTCCGCTCTTCTGTCATCGCCCTGTGGTCCATCACTTCTCTTGCTTCCTGGCTGCTCCAAATCTGAGTTCTGTGTAGCGGAGGGCAGTGGAGATGGAGTGCTCCGGAGAGCAGACTCTGTGCTCGGGCTGGCCCACCGTACCCAGCACAGGGCCAGTGCAGAGCGGTCACTTAGGCACTTGGAATTGTTGTAGAACATGTAGCTGGTCCTTCGAGTTGAGGGCGATAGTTAATCCTCTCATCTCTTCTTCCCACTCTCAGACACATTCATCCAGGTGACAAAGACATTCCCGTCTGAGATTAATGGCTGAACAGAAGCACAGCACCTCAAACAAAATTTAAAGAACAAAAGAGTAACAGACAACGAGGTTGCTTGTAGCTGTGGCCTCCAACCTGGACTGTACCAGAGAATTGACTGGAGAAAGAAACATTAGATCTTTTATTTGTATTTAATTTTCAACTCATCCTTCAAAGATGCCTATTTTTGAATACGCTTTATATACAAATATATAGGTACCATTGTATATAATTTATACGTTTTTAGATACACATATATTAAGAGTGCATCTAACATATTTACTAACAGAGATGAATGATCAAAAATCTTTGGAGACCACTGATTTTTGGAAATTCCTGGCTGAAACCATCAGGAAAATTCCAGGCTGTCCCTCCTGGAGTAGAGGGGGAAGGAAACATTATTCTAAGGCATCAGTGCTTTGAGCAAATGTTTTTGCAAAATATGCCAATAGTTGATTTTTCCCAAGGGCCCAAATAGCTGGGTTGGCTTCTCTCCGGAGAGGTGGGTCAGCTTCTGCCTGGACCAACATTAGTGGGAGGTGCCAGCCCTTCCCCACCGGAACTGAACACCTTGGTGCCCCTGGTGAGACAACCCGCACAGGTATCGGGGCTGCTGGCTGCCTGCCGCGCGGTTTTGCTACCACACCTCTCCCAGCAGCATCCCAGTTCGTAAGTTGTTCTTTTGTTGCTCTGCTCAACCCTCTGCCCCACCCTACCCCATTTTTCATCTCTCCAGCTGCCCTAGGTGTTCTCTTTGGCCAGATTTATCTACATACAAATGTTGGGGGGAGGGGTCTGGCCAGGGTGTCCTGATCCAACATTGTCCCCTGGGCACTGAATTTTGGGAGGTGGTGTCAGAAATGCCCCCTCCTCACTGGTGCTGGGAAGTAGGGTTCTGTGGGTCTAAGGACAGCAACAGGGCGTCCTTTAGAACTAAGGGTGTGTGTGTGTCTGGGTTGAAGGAACTGCCAAGGCTGTGAGCCTGAGAGACGACCAAGTATAAATGCAGGAGTGACAACTGGGGACTAGAAGCAGGCGCTGAGAGCCAGCACAGAGGGTGGGGGGAGGAGTCCTGAGGGACCCCCTGCTTCGCTGACTGAGCTATGTGTACCCTCCGTGGGAGGTGTCGTATGTGCTGGGGGTACTTAAAGCACAAGAGAAATGCATTTTCCTGGGGTACCAATTTTACTTGAAGAATGAGGGAAAGATTTTTACACTAAAATAAATATGGAAAGAGTATGGAATAAAATACAAAAAGCACATGCATTTTAAAGGTGAAAACAGATTTTTCCTGCAGATCTTTTTATGCCTCTTCCCAGACCCCAGAGGATTTGCCTCCCTGGCATCTGCTTGTGGGAAGCACTGCACCAGAACATCTGCCCGTGGGTCTGTTTGGTGTGAAGGGCCAGAGGCGGAGACAGGCCGTCTTCTGCCCCAGGATGTGAACTCGAGAGGAGCTGCCCTGGGCTCCCACACAGCAGCCCAGGCCGTGAGCAGAGCAGAGCAGAGGGTCAGTCTTTGCCAGGGAAACCCGATCCCACCCAGGCGTGTGGTTTCAGTCTCACCTCTCTGCAAGCAGCTCTTGCTTCTTGGTGTCACTTGGCCAGGGAGCTGGAACTAGGGAGAAGTTTCCACTGTGTCAGAGCCAGGGCCTTTTCTAGGGGAGGGAAGAGTTCTTTCTAGACAGAGTCAGCGCTGCTCATTGGGCTGTAGAATCACTGAAGGTCAGAGCAGTGAGGACCTGATAAATCCTCTGCCTAACGCCATTGTCACGTAGGAGCCTCCTGGAGCCCAGGGAAGCAGTTGGCTGGTTAGTGGCAGAGGCAGATTCACAATAACATCTTTCTTTTCAATTAAAACAATGTAAATTGTATTGTGATAAGAACACTTAATATGAGACCTATCCTCTTAACAAAGTTTTAAGTGTACGAACACAGTATTGCTATCTTTAGGCACAATATTGTACGGTAGATCTCTAGAACTTATTAATCTGGCATGACCGAAATTTTATGCTCATGGGTTAGCAACTCCCCGGTTGTCTCTCCCTCCAGCCTCTGGCAACCAGCATTCCTTTCTTTGTTTCAATGAGTTTGACTATTTTAGGTACCTCATATACGTGGAATCATATAGTATCTGTCCTTCTGTAACTGGCTTATTTCACTTAGCATAATGTCCTCAAAGTTCATCCATGTTGTCACTTATTACAGGATTTCCTTCTTTTTAAAGGCTGAACAGTATTCCATTGAATATACATGCCCCAGTTTCTTTATTCATTTGTTGATGGACAGTTAGGCTGTTTCTATATCTTGACATCGTGAATAGCACTGCTATGGACATGGGAGTGCTAATATCTCTTTGAGATCCTGATTTCAATTCTTTTGGATGCATACCCAGAAGTGGGATTGCTGGATTGTATGGGAGTTTTATTTTTAATTTGGGGGGAACCTCCATGCAGTTTTTCATAGTGGCTACACAATTTTGCATTCCCACCCGCACTGCACAAGGGTTTTAATCTCTCTGTATCCTCCACAGCGCTTTTTGTCTTTTTTTTTTTGATAATAGCCATCCTAACAGATGTGAGTGATATCTTCCTGTGGTTTTTATTTACATTTCTGTGATGATTAGTGACATTGAACATCTTTTCATATACCTGTTGTCCATTTGTGTGCCTTTTTTGGAGAAATGTCTGTTCGGGCCCTTAGCCCACTTTTAAATCAAGTTATTAGGTTTTTTTTGCTGTTGAGTTATAGGAGTTCTTTATATATTCCAGAAATTAACTCTTTCTCAGATATATGGTTTGCAAACATTTTCTCCCGTTCTGCATGTTGCCTTTCCACTCTTTTGATTATTTCCTTTGCTGTGCAAAAGTTTTTCAGTTAGATGTAATCCCACTTGTCTATTTTTGCTTTTGTTGCTTGTGCCCTTTGTGTCATATCCATGAATTTATTGTTAAGATTAATGTCGTGAAGATCGTCCCCTATATTTTTTTATAGGAGTTTTGTAGTTTCACATCTTACATTTAAGTCTTTAATCTATTTTGAGTTGAGTTTTGTGTATGGTATTAGATAAGGGTCCAATTTCATTATTTTCCATGTGGATATCCAGATATCCCAACATCATTTGTTGAAGAGACTATCTTTTCCCATTGTGTATTCTTGGCATCGTCATTCCAGGGCTGTTTGCACTTCTCCAAGGCCTTTCATTTGAGAGTAATTAAAGGGTCCATCTGCTCCAACAAGGCAGTGGTCAGAATTTCCTAGAAGAGTCTTTGCTAGAGATTTATCATAACGAAAAGTGACTCATAGAAAAATATATGCACACGGATCTTTATAGCAATGTTATGGAAAAAGTAAAATAGAGACAAGTCAAAAGGCAGATTGGTTTTATCCATTATGTAACAACCTTGCAATGTAATAATTTATGTCATTTAAAATATTCTTGGGGAAGAATATGGACCGGCTTAGGGCGTCAGTGACAAATACAGGGTCAGTGGAAACAGTGATGTGATCCTCTGGATGCTGGACTGTGGGGTGGTTTCTACTTTCTTTAGAATTTTCTGTACTTTTCAAGTTTTCTGCAATGAACACGAATTATATTACTTTCAAATTATTTTACCTTTTAAAATAAAAGGGAAATGTCTCTTTGACTATAGTTACTCCTTAATGAAAGTTGCCAATGTGTTCTATAATTTCTGAGTTCATTGGGTAGCCCACATCTTACCTCTAGTTTGATTTTTCTTTTTGCTGAAAAACACCTGTTAAGTGATTTATGCAGAGAAGGAGCGTGGGTGGTAAAAACGTATTATTCATTTTTTGTACACTTAGTATGTGTTTATCTTGCCCTTACTCTTTCATGGTCACTTAGCAGAGTGCATCTTTTTTGTTACATTTTCCTTCAGCACTTTGAGAGATATTGTCCTGCTGTCTTATGGCATCCATTGCTGCTGTTGAAAAGATTGAGGTCAGTTTAGTGAGTGTATTTTTGTAGGTAATCTCTCTCTCTCTCTTTCTACCTTCATCTCTCTCTTACAGCTTTTACGATTTTGTCTTTAATATCCTATAGTTTCACTATGCTGTGTCTAAGTGGAGATTTCTCTTTGTTTATTCTGCTTGGCAGTTGATATATACTCTCAATTTGAGGATTCATCATCTCTCACCAATTCCTAGCCATGTCTTCTTTGGATATTGCCTTGCCATCGGTTCCTCAGTTCCCTTCTTCTAGAAGTTTGAGCACATGTATACTTGAGTCTTTCAATTTATTCTCTAAGTTTCCTAACTATTTAAAAAATTGTTTAATTGAGGTAAAATTTATATACAGAGAAATGCATAGACATTAAGTGTACAATTTGATAAATGTATGCACCTGTATAACCACAACCCCCATCAGGGCTTGGAACATTTCCATCACCAAGAACATTCCCTTATGCCTCCATCAAGAAATTCCCACCTCTCATAGACGCTTGTTCTGATTTTTTCCACCATGTATTAGTTTTCCTGTTCTTGAACTTTTTATAAATGGAATCATGCAGAATACAGTTTTTGTGTGTGGCTTCTTTCACTCAAAATATTTTTGAGATTCAATCATGTTGTATGTACCAGTAGCTCATTCTTATTTATTTATCTATCTATTTATTTTAGTCAGAATAATACTTCATCATAGAAAAATACCAGAATTTGATAAATCTATTTTCTTGCATCATCTGGGGAGAATGGGGTCCATTCTATTGAGTACTTTTTTCCTTGAATATTAGTCATGTAAAATCAGGAAAAAAGCTATTGAAGTCAACACTGTGTCACTTCCACCTCTCATTTCCTCACTCTCTACCCCCTGTTAGTACCTAATGTTCTTCTCTTACCCAGCTCTTGAGTGTCTCCGCTGATCTCCCCTGTCACCTAGCTGGGGAGAAATATGATTGCATCATTCACTCATATGAAATATTGGGGAATGTGGTAGATAGAATAATGCCTCTCCCCAAATGTCCATATCTTAATCTTCAGACCCTTTGAATCTGTTACTTTATATGGCAGAAATAACTTTGCAGATATAATTCATTTAAGGATTTTGAGATGGGAAGATTATCCTGGATTATGGGGTGGGCCCAATGAAATGACAGGAGTCCTCATAAGAGGGAAGTTAGATGGTCAAAGGCAGAGAAGGAGACAAAGGAAGCAGAGTCAGAAAAGGCGATGTGATGATGGAAGCAGAGAGACAGAGACAGAGGCAGAGACAGAGAGACAGAAAGAGACAGAGACAGAGATTGGAAGATGCTACGATGCAGTTTTCAAAATGGAGGAAGATGGCCATGAGTCAAGGAATGCAGGCAGCTCTAGAAGCTAAAAATAGCAAGGAACAAATCCTTTCCTAGAGCCCTCAGAAAGAAGGCAGCCCTGCTGACCCACTTTAGACTTCTGACCTCTAGAACTGTGAGAATAAGTTTGTGTGGTTTTAAGCCATATGTTTTTGGTAATTTGTTACAGCAGCAAGAGGAAACCGGTACAGGGACAGAAGGTTTGACCTCCCTAGAAATGTTTGAAATCTAAAGAGACCCAAAGGAGAAGAGTATTACTTAATTCAAATGAATGACTCTGTAATGGTGGGTTTCAGCCACACTGGTGGCCGCCATACCTTACCTACAAGGCCTGCGTCTGGGATGTTCTTCACACGTTGTAATGCCTACACCTCCTTCATCAATGCCATTGCTTTGGAATATGGCTTTATTTCTCTAAGAAGGCTCCTTCCTTAATGCTATTGAGCTGGGAGGGTCCTAGCACTGGGGTAGGTTTTAATTTATTAGCATCCAGACAGATACAGTGAAGGGAACGGGCTGTGAAACTATGAGAGGTTCTCAGCCTAGAGGCTAGAGGCCTTGTGGGGCCCTGGACACCTCAGAGGGGATGCCAGGTTGGTGGAAGGAGGCACCCAAGTCCTCAGCTTCATCCGTTGAGGTCTCGCCCTTCAGCCCTACAGGCCTAGCGAGGTCACATAACTCCTCTAACAAAGCGTACAGAGGAATGAGTTGCAGGAAGAAACAAAGGTGATTTTGCTTCCAATTCTTCTGAGACAGCAATATGTCAGCAGCCCCCAGAGAGGCTGAAAGTAAATGAATCAGTGCTAGAAAGTGAAGGATACCATCCGTGCTGAATGGTGAAAAGGACTCCTGAACAGTATCTTCATTGATTTTTTCTATAATTGACACAGCATCTTGGTTTGCCTTCGGGCTTCAGGAGGAGAAAACGGGGAGCCTGTGTACACAGCTTCCTTGGGTTGGAATTTAATAAAAAAAATTCCCCTGAATGAGCTTCCTTCCCTCCATCATTTCTCTTTCTCTTTCTCTTTGTATCTTCTCTCTACTCTTCCCTTCTTTCTGCTTTCTTCCTTCATTTCTCCTTCCCTTTCCAACCCCCTTCTTGCCAGTTAGCCTCTGCCCCGACCCCCACATTTCCTTTTGTACAAATAAGCGTTTCGACAATAGGTACCACAGTACGAGTAACCTATTTTTGCTGGATGTGACATGGAGGACCTTAGGAGAAAAAAAATAGCACATTCCATCTTTTGTCCGCTTAAATCTCATTGGGTCAGAAGCTCATTTTCTTCTGGAAAAATATCTCTCTCAAACATTGCCATATCTGAGCACTGCCCCCTGGGGTAGGATGCAGGGAGAAGTACCTGGGCTCCCTTCAGGGCTCCCAGGGGTCCACTCACAGGAGATGAAAGGATCATCTCCCAGCTGATGGGGCAGGCTCCCCACCCACCACCCAGGCCTCGGTGGGCAGAACCTTGTTCCTGGCTCTGTTACTGGTTATGGATTTTACAAATAGGAAGAGCAGAGGTCAGCCAGATAATTTTCAGGAGAGCTTTCTGAAATGAGTCCCTCCGTAGGGCAAGTCTGGCTCCTAAGCCAGAGGGAAGAGCTGTCAGCAGATTTATCAGCAGCCACCGGGAAGATCCAGGGAAACAGGATCGGGTGCTGGGGAAGGCAGATCATCTGATACCCTCTCTCTGTACCAGACATGCTTGCCTGAGTGTGCTCAGAGGAATGGGAGAGCATTTCAGACATTGTAGCATAAAGATATTCCATCAGGCACCAAACTAGTCTTGGCCCAGAAGAGGTTCAAAAATTATTTAACACGGCTTCCCTGGTGGCGCAGTGGTTGAGAGTCCGCCTGCCGATGCGGGGGATGCGGGTTCATGCCCCAGTCCGGGAAGATCCCACATGCCACGGAGCGACTAGGCCTGTGAGCCATGGCCGCTGAGCCTGCGCGTCCGGAGTCTGTGCTCCGCAACGGGAGAGGCCACAACAGTGAGAGGCTCGTGTACTGCAAAAAAAAAAAAAAAAAAAAGTTATTTAACAAAAAGTAAAAATGAACCTGAGGGTTTGTTGTTGCTTTTAAGAGTTGACTACAAATTCGCCTTTGTGAACCATGTTCACTCATGCAACAAATATTTATAAAGTTCCTGCTAAGTGCCAGGCACTGTGCTTCATGTTGTGAGCACAATGGTCAGCAAGAAATCAGAACATCCTCTTTTACAAGAAAATATAAAACTTCCAGTATGCTGGGTGCTATAGAGGAGAGATGGTGGTGGTCACAGGAAGGATAACAGGGGGGACTGACTTGGTCAGGGAGGTCAGGAAACAGCTCCCTGAGGAAGTGGTGACTCGGTGCTGGGAGCAAAAATCTGCAGGAAGAGCAGGAATTAATCAGGGGAAGGGAGTGGAGTGTGTCCAGGAAAAAAAAGGAAGGCATGTGGGAAGGCCGTGAGGCACGGTGGTTTCTAGGAATGGGAAGAAGCCCCACCTGGCTGACCAGTGCTGAAGGTGGAAAAATGGTAAGAAACAGAGTTGGAGATTCAGACCAGGGCCCAGGCTGCGGTAAGGATTTCTTTGGTCTTTATCTCAAAAGCATTTGGAGCCCTTGTTAACAGCTTTAATGTGTGTGTGTGTGCGTGCGTGTGCGTGTGCATGTGCATGTGCGTATGTGTGTGTGTGTGTGTGTGTGAAAGAGAGAGAGACAGAGAGACAGAGAGAGGGGGTATCATGAGATCTCAGTGGTATTGGCTGGGACTAGGGTGGTGGTGGAGAGGAGTGGATGGAGTCCATACACATAGATATTTTTAAGGGAAAATTGGCTGTATTTGGTGATAAGCTGGATGAGAAAGGTGAGCGAGAGGAAAGAGTTAATGAATTCTGGGTTTCTGGCCTGAGCAACCATGTGGACGGATGGATGGCGGTGCCATTGGAAGATGCAGAGATCCACGGAGAAGGAGTGGATTCAGGATGGGCATGCATTTGGTATTAATCCTGTTGGGTTTGAGGTGCCTTTGAAAAATCGAAATGGAGAGGTCAGGTTAACGTCCCCACGTTCTCCATGGTTCTTCATGACACTGACAGAGCTACCGCCATACGCAGTTTCATCTGAGCCGCCATAATATGCAAGTGGGCAGAGCAAGGATTATCATCCTCACCCTTCGGCTCAGAAAGGTGAAGTTGTTTGCCTGAGGTCACGCAGCTAGAAATTTGTAGAACTGGGGTCAGTTTAATTCTTTAGACCCCAGTGTGGGTCCCCTCCCACCTTACAACGCTGCTTTCTAGTCCCGCCACGTGAGTAACGACGGGCTTCCCGGCACTGTGGCAAACTGCTGGGAGAAGATGTTTTGGCAGATGGGTCTTCTGCCAGGTGGCCCCGTAGACTGCCTACAAATGAGGCTGATGCCACAGGACACCCTAAGTGCTAGTGGTAGAAACTGATGGTGTCAAACTGCTATCACAGAATGTTTAGTGTGTAGTCAGGGTTCGAGGTCAAAAGTCACATTCAAGGTTCAAAATTCAACTAAGAGGACTAACATTTATTGTTGACTCATTTATTCTTCACGACCGCTCTGTGGTGTGGTGGAGGTGGGTGTCATGATCCCCGTTTTACGGACAAGTAAACTGAGAGACCTTTATATAAGTTACATGTCCAAGGTGGCTCAGCTGGAAAGCGGTCAAGCTGGGACCAAAACTCAGGTCGGTCTGATGGCCAGTCCGTGCTCCTGGAATGAAGCCTCACTGATTCCTCATGGAATGGAATTACCCATTTAATGATTTGAATCATGAAAAGACTGTTAGGAAAAAAAGTAGCATTGAACATGATTCTAATGTGAACGGTCTGTTGCTTTATGTTATTTTTCCTTGAATACCAAGGGTCACCTCTGTGGTTGTGTGGAATACTAATGACCATTTTTGCCTGATCTTATATAAAAAAATCAAGCTCCAAATAAAGCAATAAAACAATTCTTATGGTGCTGTCTTAACAAGGAGAAATTGGGCTATTCTACTCCCTTTTTCCTTCCTAGCAGCCTGCTTTGAGCTTGGTGCTTCCCTAGGATTTACTAGGGAAGGGTTAGAAGTGGAAAGATTTAAAAGTGGCTTAAGGAACCAGAAGCAGGACAGATATCAGGCACCCACTTCGAGTGGGGGTAAAGTTTCCCCAGCCTCTTCTGCCTTCCTCTTGGGACTTCCTCTGCCCTTTCCTCTTACCTGAGTGTGTCCCCAGTACCCCCTCCTCCAAGATGTGGAGAGTGTCTTATATCAGTGAGTTGCCACCCCAGCTACACATTAGAATTGTGTGGAGGACTTTAAAAATATATATATATATATATATATATATATATATGATGGGCACATCCCAGACCAATGAATTCAGAGCCTTTGGCATTGGGGTGGATGATTCTAATGTCTCACCAGGGCTGAGAACCACTGCCCAAACGTTTGTGCCCAAAAACCTTCTTGGGATTTTGGGGAAGAGCTAGTTAGGAGGTGGGCATAGGAAGAGGAGCTAGTGAAGGCGACTGAGGCTAAGTTTCCGAGAGGTAGAAGGGGATGTAGGTGTGACCGATGATGGAGGAGGGTGTGCCAAGGTCAGGGGTGGTCAGTGATGTCTCAGGAGAGAGACGGAGAGAGCGAGGGAGACTGGGGAGGAGGGAGCGCTGGTTCCAACCCTTAGGAGTTCAACTGGAGTCATCGTAAGGGTGTGATGGGGGGATGGAAGCCTGCGTGAAGTGACACGGTATCAGGAGCCAAGAAAGCAGGAATGGGGAGGATTTGTTTCTCTTTCAAGCAAGTTGGTGGCAGAAGGAGAAAATTCTTGAAGCAGTAGCATGCTGTGGACAAGGTGAAGGAACTCTTTCTATTAAAATGGAGCACTTGAGCATGTTTATGCGCTGAAGTCAGCACCAGCTAGGAGGGAAAAATGTGAAAGTGATGGACAAAGCTTCTTCGACCTTCCTAGGCCAGGATCTGGTTTATTTTCAATCTTGTTACTTGTCTGTGCCTCAGTTTCCATATCTGTGAAATGGGGATAATAACAATAGCTGCTTCAAAGGGCTGTGGAGAGCAGAGTGCGCCTGGCACATAGTTAGCAGGATACGACACGTGCTTGTTGTCATCCCTCCCCCTCTCCCCCCACCTTCTCCACCATGCTCTTCTGTCTGCTCTTCTGTCCCAGGCCACATCCACCTGGGAGCATGGCGTGGGAAAGTGATGGTGGATGGGTGGCCTGGATGGGTGGTCTGGACGTGCTGCAGAGCACAGGAGGACAATTTAGCTGCCCTGCCTCTAACTCTGGCTTTTTGATGATTTCCTTTAACAGTCTTTAGTAGCCTTGCTAATTTTGTCACAAAAATCTATACTTGGTCCTTGTGGCATATGGTGCAATGACAAAACTCTCAGTGTAGCAAAGTGAGGGGGAAGGCTCACCGCCACGACTTTTCATTAAAAAAGGTGTTTTAAATGTGGTTAATGACACCCCTAGTCCTTGTCTGGCTGTCAGTTCCCGAGTCTGTCCCTGAGTGTGGGGCTGTGGAAAGACCTCAGGGCTGGGCAATAGATGACCTGGTCACAGCCCTTGCCTACCAGCAAGCAGCTGTGTGACCTCCGGCTAGTGGCTTCACGTCTCTGGGTCCATGTGACTTCCTGTAAGGCCACTGGATCTCTGTTCCAATGGCTGACCCCCATTTCTTGACCTTCCGGGGCTACTGCCCACTGCTGCCACCCACCCTGGGATCAGGGGCTTCACATCTGTCCACCGAGGCTGCTCAGCAAGGCCAGTGTTGGCCATGAGAGGAAGCCGTGAGGAAAGGCAGGATGGGGATTTAAGGGGATTATAGAAGGCCCGGCAGCATCCCCAGTGGACCCCCTTCTCATCAGGGAAATCCATCATTGGTACTTGATTCCTTTTGTGTCAAAGCCAAGGTCTGAGGGAACGAGGCATCCTATTTCAAGTCCTTCCCATCTCAGCAGGGATAAACGTCAGGTGCTTTCCCGAGAGCACCAGGGCCTTGAGGGGAAGGTCTGCTGCGTGGAGAGGGTGTCTGATCACAGAGAGGGGAGAAGGGGCAAAGGACTCTCAGCTCACAGTTGGTGGGGCCAGGGGAGCGTCACGTCTGTCACCTGTGCTGACTGTAACTGTCTTTCATTATCATCTGAGTAGTGTCTCCAGTGCTTCAGAGCTGGACAGACTGGGTTTGCGGTCCTGGAACAACTTACGAGCTGAATGACCTTGTACTGCTTCATAAATGCTGCTCTGTGCTTTGGCGTCCATATCCACAGCCTCCCTCATAGTGACAATGACAAACACCTGGGTGGCACTCGCCATGGACTGGGGTCTGTTCAGTCCTCACAACCCCATTGTGTTTCAGCTTGGTTACTATCCTCAATTTACAGACCAGGAGACTGAAGCTCAGAGAGGTCACAAGACTTACGGCAAGTCACACAGAGAATCACCGTCCGGGCTGGGATGCACACCCCGGCAGGCTGGCTCTGGCCTGTGCACTTGGCTGTTAGGCTTGTTGCCCCCTAAAATCCTGGCATTGATCTTGCGCCGTCTTCCTCTACCACCCGCTTCCCCTCCACGTTGCTGACATTCACCAACCCTGCACACATCCCCTTGTTCTTGAAGCCCTTACCTCCTGCTGGCCATCACCCTAGCCGATCTTCCTGCCATAATTCTTGGTAGAGGATCCTTTCTACCTTAGCCCACCTGCTCCTTGACCTCTCCACTTCCAATCCATCTCACCCCACCCTACCATCCTCCCAAGTCATACCCTTGACTGTCATTACCAGTCACCAGTCCCTCGTCTCCAGTCATCTTACTCTGTGACCTCACATCTCATCTACTCATTTCACTCCGTCTGTTCCCCAAATCTAAGAAGTAACCCTGACTCAGACTCTGCAGTTGACTGAGCCTCTCCCATCCTCTCTCTGGCCCTCATCTCCTCCCATCATGGCCGCACTCCCTCCTTACCCACCTTCAGTTCTGTGGCCCCATAATTATATTTACACCCTTACGTATGTGCTCCCCTTGCTAGCTTCTCTCTCAGAATTCCAACCCTGGTTAAATCCAATGGTCCCCTTGCCCTGTAATTGCACTCATGCTGCTGAACAGGACGGGAGAGATACACACAGCCCCTGGCCTTGAACTCACGCCCACTAACTTCCAGTGGGCAGTTCTACTACATCTCTTGGGTCCACTTACACTTTCACATTTGATGAATTTCTACTTTCTCTCTCCTCAAACCTTCCCCATGTACACTACAGTTCATGATCTTGGCTCGCTATTTCACTGAGAAGGTGGAAGCCATCAGAATAGAGCTTGCGTGCATTCTCACTATCAGATCCATCCACCAACATGCATCTGTGCCCAGCGCGAAAATCAGATGCAACATGGAGACCAGACTTGAAAACTCCCTGAGCAAACAAAACCATTTCAGCCACAGAAGCAAAACTAAATCTAGCTTATGGACACAAGCAAAACTTAACTTAGGTTCTTTCTTTAAATGCCTCTGATCATCATAAAAGAAACCTGATCATTTTCTTAAAATGGTATGAGGTACTCACTTCTAAATAATTCCCTGCTGTCCCCAACCCCAGTTGTAATAGCCTATCATTGTAAAGGTTAAACAACTTCCTCATTTTTACTTTGTAAGTCGTGCTGTAAAGAAACTTGCCATTTTCCTAAAATGGTATGAGACAATCACTTTTAACCAATCCCCTGCTGTCTGGAAACCCCCACTGTAATAACCAAATATTGTAAAGGTTAAGCAACTCTCTCATTTTCACTTTATAAGCCACCCTGTAACATCACGCCCTGAGTTTCATGCCAGTTTTGAATTTGACAGCTCCTAGTTCACGAACTGTTCTTATATGCATAATAAACTCTTACTCATACGGTTTTCTTGAACTGGCGTTTTTAATTTTGCTACTTCTGGATTTTTGACAATTTCTGACATCAGAAGTAGGGGTCAAAAAAGGTCGCCAATGACTCCAAGGCCGTTGGGCCACCAGGTGCTGGTTCCCACGGAGCCCCTGAGGTCACTGCTTTCTCACCGACCTGGAGTTGGGGGCAGGTCTCTCTTGGATCCGAGCTCTGCTCCCTTTGCGTTTTGAGTGCCCCGACTTTATTGTGCATACTTATGTTTTGTTGGCTGTAGCTTCTTGGTAAGTCATCCTGTTCTGTTCAAAAGGCAAGAAACACTGATTCCCTGTGTTTTGGAGTGGCTGTTGAAAAATAGGGTCTCTCATAGTTAAAACATCTTAGGGAATCTAAAGACAAAGATGGGTTCCTCCGGATCCAAACTCTTTCTCCCTTAAAAACTCCTGCTTCCTGTTTGTACACTGAATACGGACAGGGTCCTGTGGCTTTTTGGAAAATGCATTCTTGGATCGGTTTGCAGAAGCTTCTAAAAGACAAAATGACTCCAAAAACAGCTTCTCTAATTAAAAAAAAAAAATCCTTACAGCATGCAAGTAAAAAATCTGTAGTAAAAATCTTTGGCATCTGAGCAGCTAATCTTAACTTAGTCCTTCTGCCAGAAACACGATTTGGATCCAGCGATTCTTCTGAGTTTCGTATTATTGTACTTGAGACATGGCAAAAAACTTTAAATGAAAGTTATAAGGTCTCTGTGTCTGTTTATATGTTTGTGTATATATATTTATGTATGTATATTACATATATGTGATGTTTTTAAAAGAGCACTACTAAATTGGCTTGAATACAAATAAGTGCTTATATAAATTAAGTATTCCTAAAACTCTTAGAAATGTAGAAGCTAACCCAAATGTTTTTCAAGTTTACACAATCTAGGTGTTTTTGTTTGTTTGTTTTTTACGACTATGTAACTTTCTGTATTTGCCTTTGAGATCTTTTGTCGCTTTGGTTGAATGTATAACTGAGTATCAGTTCAGTTATCTGTGATCGTATTTGAACAAGTGTTTTAAATCTTTTGACACTTTTGACGAACTTCCCCAAATCAAATTCTGAATTCTTTTTGACTTCAAACTAGCTTGGGTTTTCCAGAAGATTTCAAAAGATTTGCTCTCTCTTCTTATAAGAGAGCAATATATGTATTTATATAAGTTCAATAAGAATCTGTTCTCTTTGTAACAAGACACAATTAGACAAATCCTTAACTTGGCTTCTTAGTCTGGAGAGACTTTTTAAGATCTAATCTGAGATTCCCTATTACCAGACAATTTTAGGGGACTGAGGTTGACTTTATGCCAATAAAGCCCCTTGGATAGTACCAAAGCTTTGAGCGGAATGTCATATTTGAGAATATGAGTAGAATCATTATGATTGCTAAATTTATGTAAATAATCAAGCCACATTTAATAGATCTAGACTTATTTTACAGACAAATTAGTTTCACTGTAATTATCTTTGATAAAAACGGGATGACTATAGAAAAAATTTATGTTTTAATAGAAAAACTATAGTGTACCTGTTATCAGATTCTAGTCCTGTCCATTGTCTTTGAGGTTTTGTCATCTACCTGTAAACCTCAGAGAAACCACCACAATGGATCGTATATGGACAAGCTTCATGCCTGCTGCTGTGTGGGCCACTCAAGAGAGTTCACCAGCACACACATCAAAGACAGTCAAACTGCAAAGAAGGAAAATCCATCAGATTGAAACTGCTTTCCTCATTCCACCATCTAAAGATGCTTCGAGCTCAAATCTAGGAATGTTCTCAACTGGCTGCTCTCCAAACTCAGAAACCGAGTTTATAATTTGTTCCAACTACTAAGCTTTGTTTTTCTTTCATTTCCATAGAAATGCCTTTATTAAATTACCTGATTGATCACACCATATAGTGGCCTTATTTATGTGGAAGCTCACCTGTAAGATCACCTCCTAAAATAAAATATCCCCTCATGTTTTTCCTGTCCCAAGTAGTCATGAGGACAAGTGACTACTCGTATATCATGTGTTCCTCTCTAAATAACTCAGAAAAAAAAAAGAAACCCAGTTACACATTACCCAAAAAAATGTAGGTTGACTTAGAAAGATAAAGCCTGAATCTGATTGTAACCTATTTGGTTTATTTAATTGGTTAAATACCGGCCCCTGGGAATCTCTGTTCCAGGGAACTTTTCAATCCCTGGCTATTATTCTCTTTATAGTTGTCATATTAACCTGTCTAGTACGTTGTATTCTTTCAAGGGTTTTAAATACCTTTAGGCAGCCACTCACACACCAGGATCAGACAACTGGAAGAACTCAACAATGACCGTACCAATGATGGTAACAGTGATGACGTGACCCTCTGTCCAGATAACTCAGCTCGTGGAAACAGTGATTATGTTTTTCTTCGTCCTGACTATATTGGAAGTGGTAACTGAGAGTAACGCCCTGCTAGTTGGTCATACTTTCAGCCTGCTGAGAGAATGGCCAAAAGGGGGGAATTATTAAATTTAAATACAAAATGGAGACCAGACTTGAAAATTCCCTAGCATGCAAAACCATTTAAGCCACCTAAGCAAAACTAAATCAAGCTTATTTAATGAACAAAAGTGGAACATAACTTAGATTATTTTTTGTAAATGTCTCTGATGATCATAAGAGAAACCTTAGTCATCTTCCTAAAGTGATATAAGGTAATCACTTTTAACCAGTCCCCTGTCATCTTGAAACCTCCGTTGTAATAACCAATTATTGCAAAGCTGAAACCACTTCCTCACCCTCTAACATCGTGCCACTGAGTTTCATATCAGTTTTTTTAAAGACATCTCATCATATATTTTTATTTATTTTTTTATTTTAAATTTATTTATTTTATTTATTTACTTCTGGCTGTGTTGGGTCTTTGTTGCTGCACGTGGGCTTTCTCTAGTTGCAGTGAGCAGGGGGCTACTCTCCATTGGGGTGCACGGGTTTCTCATTGCCGTGGCTTCTCTTGTTGCGGAGCATGGGCTCTAGGCACGCGAGCTTCAGTAGTTGTGGCACGTGGACTCAGTAGTTGTTGCTTGCAGGCTCTAGAGCGCAGGCTCAGTAGTTGTGGTGCACGGGCTTCGTTGCTCCGCGGCATGTGGGATCTTCCCGGACCAGGGCTCGAGCCTGTGTCCCCTGCATTGGCAGGCAGATTCTCAACCACTGCGCCACAAGGGAAGTCCCTCGTATCAGTTTTTGAACTTGAAAACTCCCAGTTCACAATGGGAGTTGCGAAACTCCCTGTTCTTACGTGCACAATAAACTCTTAGTACTATTTTATTTATTTGGTGCTTTTAATTTTGCTGTTTCTTGATTTTTGACACCAGAAAGTTCTGCTTTTCCTCCTTTTGCTATGGATGAGCAATCTGTGTTCCTTTTGGTCCCAAATCTCAACTTTTACACTAGATCCCATCGTCTCTCTTCTATTCAAGGACATAGTTCCTGAAATTAGCCTTCTCTCTCCTGCATTATTAAAATTCCCCCTCCTTACTGGGTCATTCCCATCATCATGTAAACAAGCTGTAATTTCTTACATTCTTACTAAAACACAAAACTCTTGTCCGTCTCTAGCCATTGCCTCATCTTCTTGCTTCCATCCATGGCAAAATCTCTGAGAGGTTGTCTATACTTGCTGTATTCAGTAGCTATCCTCCATTCTGCCTTGAATCCACTATAATATGGCTTTTGCCTCCAACAATCCAAAGGTATTGCTCTCATCAGGTTTGCTGATGATTTCCATGTTGCTAAAACCGTTGAGCGATCCTCAGTCCTCATTTTATTTGCCACAGAACTAAAGTGTATCCCCTTTGCTCAGTGTATCCCTCTCTCCTCTGTGGCACGTCTTCTTCACTTGGGTCTTTGTCACTTCACTCTTCTGACTTCCTTCTTACTTTGTGAACTACACTTCCTCACAATCCTTTGCTGGTCTCATCATTCCTCCAGCCCCCAAATGTTCGCATGCCCCAAGGCTCAGTCCTTGGACCTCTAATCTTTTCTGTCTTCTCTCTCCCTCAGTCATCTTATCTAAGTTCCTGGGCTTAAATATCATCTATATGCTGATGTCTCATAAATTTCTATTTCTAGCCAGGTTCTCATCCCTGAACTTCAGACTCATATATTCCGTAGGCATCTCAACGCCTCCACTTGTCATCTTCGAAACTGAACTACTGACCTTCACCTCCAAACTTGCTCCTCTCACAGGCTTCCCCATCTCAGCTTCCACATGGCAGTTGCATCTTCCAAGGGTCCAGACCAGCCTGGGTCAGAGACACAGTTAGATAAGCATCCCTTCTCCAGGTTACCTGGATGGCCCTGGGGAACTGACACATACTGTGACCTTGAACTAAGCAATGGAGGTAGTTCAAGGCAGCTAATTTAGGTGCTCCTGAGGGGAGAGAATGTATAGCAAATGAACAAATGAAACCCAAGCCAAGAGCAGAGGCCAGCTCCCAGGCCAGGCAGTCAGGAAAGTTCCCATTCTGGGACCTATTCATGATAATTCCTATTGGAATTCCAAAAAAGATCAGGAAAAAGAGGCTGGTCCTAATATTACTTGTGTCCCTCATTGACAGTTTTGAGACCAGGAGCCATACCTTATTCATCTAGCATGGTGCCCAGCATACAGTAGGTGCTCAGGAAACCTGTAAAAGATGAATAAATTATTCAGAACTGTGTCTTTGGCAGGGAGCTAGAGAACGTGAGAGATCTGAGTGCTTATTTAAAAGGGAGTATTGGGATGCAGAAGTGTTGTCTCCATGAATCTGGTTTTGGGCAGGGGTGGTTACACACCTGAAGATAGTTTTAAAAGCCTATTTACCCAGAGCCTGTTTGTGTGCTGGGGTGTGAAACTCTATGAATGCACTATCACCAGGGCCTTAGATGGGTTGTGTGATTTGCTTTGGCTAGAAGCAGGCTACCTCTTCACACAATCCCTGGGGGCAGAGAGACTAGCCAGACCACCTGCTACTCTAATGATCCACACACACGTCCGCAATTAATGCAGGAGATGTTTTGGTCTTTAAAGGAACAGTCTTAGCTTGCTCCAAAGGTGCAATGTCCAAAATGGTAACCTCTAGCCACATGTGGCTATTAACACTGGAAATGTGGCTAGTCCAAATTTAAGGCTTAGTACAAACAAAAGAGTGTAAAATCCCTCATTAGTAATTTTTATATTGAGTAGACAATGAAATGATAATATTTTGAGTATGCTGCATTAAATAAAAATTTTATATTACAATAATTATTATCTTTTATTTATTTTATTATTATTTTTTTTTTGTGGTACGCAGGCCTCTCACTGCTGTGGCCTCTCCCACCGCGGAGCACAGGCTCCGGATGCACAGGCTCAGCGGCCATGGCTCGCGGGCCCAGCCGCTCTGCGGCATGTGGGATCCTCCCGGACCGGGGCACGAACCTATGTCCCCTGCATCGGCAGGCGGACCCTCAACCACTGTGCCACCAGGGAAGCCCTATTATTATCTTTTAAATGTGGCTACATAAAATTAAAAATTTCTAAATATGTGCTCACATTATATTTCTATTGTACATTGCTGCTTTAAAAGATACTTTGTCAGGGAGCCCATTCCTAGAAAGCTTGTATTTCATTTAGGTCTGGAAGAAATTATAAACTCTGAATAGATAAGAGGAAAATAAGATCTTGCACGGGAAAAATGCAGATACCTGACACCACAAGGTGTATTTAGCAAAAGAGAATAGCCCTGTTGGCCACAAACCCACCCCTAGTTTTCTCTGTATTTGATCTTGTTTTCTGAGGACTCAAGTGTCAGTTTCACCATCATTTCAATGTGCAGGGAAAGAAAGCACGATAGTGACAGCCAACATGATCGAGCTGGGAACTTTCTATGACTATTCTGGCTATGTTCTATCACTGAGAACTTGCTGTGTGCCTTGGGCTGTACTAATTACTTTACCTACTTTTGCATTAATGAAGTAGGCACCTGACTATCCCCATTTTACAAATGAGCAGAGTAAACAGATGGCACACAGAAGGATCAAGACGGTGGAAGTTACAAGAAGTGGGGGGTAAGGGACAGAGAGTAGTCATGAGTGTTGCCCCAGTTCCTGGCTTGACTAGTAGGTGAACGTTGGACCCGTGCCGGGGTGGAAGATGCCAGGAGGGACCGGTTTCCTTGGTGTCCTCCCAGCAGACACCTGGCAGAACGCCTGTGTGTAGCATGTGCTCATTAAACATTTGTTGATTCACCACCTGAGCCTTCTCCCTTACCCCTCACTTTAATGATGCTCCTTCCTTGTTCCCATCACCTCTTCCCAGGAAAACTCCTCCTCTTTATTGCTGTGTGATGGACAAAGGATGTTCGTTAGAGTCAGATGGACTCAGGTTTGGAGCCAAGTCCTGCTACTTACTGGCTGAGTAAGTGGAAGGAAAATCCCAGTTAGTTTCCTCCCTTGTAAGATAGGGGGAACTAACACCCACCTCCCAGGCTGTAACGGGATCCTAATGACATGTTGAAAGTAACAAAACTGCAGGAATACGGAAGGTCCTAATAAGTATTACCTAGTGTCATTATTTGTTCTTTTCTTTTTTTTTTTTAACATCTTTATTGGGGTATAATTGCTTTACAATGGTGTGTTAGTTTCTGCTTTATAACAAAGTGAATCAGTTATACATATACCTATGTTCCCATATCTCTTCCCTCTTGCATCTTGGCTCACCTCTGGTTCCCTCTCTAATTTCCTGCTCTGAGTTGCTGGAGGAGGGGGCGAGACTGATGGTCTGGGGGACCAGGGACCAGGGATTCGAAAGGAGTGACTTCTGTGCTGAGGTCCACTGTGACCTCCACCTCAGGCCAATTCACTTGTAAACTCCTTGAGATCTAAAGAGAGCCAATCTCTTGGTCTAGAAAGATATTTTTTTCTTAAGCAATTCTATCTATGAATATTTTGAGGACTTTTCTTTCTTTTAAATATCGATGTATAATTAGCGAGCCTGGGCAGCTGCCCTTTGGAAACTGGTGACCTGCTTTGCATGTGCAGGTCGCAAACAGAGGGCAGAAGCCACGTCAAATGTGACTTTCTTCTGGCTCTCCATTGTCATGGTCCTATGAGCAGCCATGTGTCACAGACACAGAGGAGCTGACCGAGGACACTTCCTTCCATTACAGCACACGCTGAGGGGGAGCCCGGCCTAGGGCTAGCGGACCTGGATCTCCGCTCTGGATCCTGCACTCAGGTGCAAGATGGCTTTGGGCAAATCTCTTTTCCTCTGTGGGTCTCGGTGTCCTGTTAGGGTCTTATGGTCTCAGCTCCTGAGCCCCTTGATGGCGACTCCAGAGGCAGAGACTGACTGTATCCTTCTGTTTGTAGCTGCGTCCCTCGTGCCTCCCATAGTATCTGGCATTTAGTAAGTACTCAGTAAGTGCTTGTTTAATAAATGACCCTCAGCAGTCGTAGCTGTGGCCATCAGTAGACGCTGCTGAGCCGTAAACATTTCTTGGGAGAGATGAGTAATAAGGGGACTTAACAGATACACGAGATGCTTTGGGCAAGCTGAGCGGTTCTTACCATCTTTCATCTTTCTTGTCCATATGCTACGTTCATGCTCTGCCTGAATCTACACAGAGCACAAAATAGTAAAAGGAGGGATAATAGTAAAGCTATTTAATTCAGTCAAAACCTCCTGAGTGTATTGAAGACAATGAATAAGCTGTACATATTTAGTTACTTTTTGGTTTAGTATATAAAAAATACTATCTGATTTGGAATCAAGAGAAGGAGCCAGCAAATGCTTAATGAATTGTGTCAGTTTGTATATATGGAGCATCTCACATAAAGGCTGAATTTGGTTGGCGGAACTGAGAGAGAGGTTTCCTTCTCAGCACCTCGCAGACCCCTCTCAACGTGTGTGCCCCTGAAGGTGGGCAAGAGTAGCTGAGGGGACCCACAGACTCTGTGAAGTCCATTAACTCTCATCCCTTGACCAAGCCAATGCCTGCAGAGCCTTCCCAAGGCCATTCGGTGGACGGGGAGCCCATGGGATCCTCCTCTTTAAGTGGAAATGGTGCTCACTTGAGCATTTGGTCCAGGAAATTGCTCAGTGTTCTCAGCACAAAAAAGAGGGCCCTGTGCCTGAAATTATGAGCTGTCTCCTGGACAGTCAGGATGGGAGAGGATAGCAGGTTGGGTGCTGATCTCAAACCTTGAAACCAGGCAGGCATAGCTCAACAGCGGGGAGCAGATGAAACAGGGCCTTGGGCTGAGGAAGAACTACAGGATGGGGCCCCGAAGCTCCTAGATTTCTCTCTGGCTCTCCCTCCCACCCTCCTTCTTGCTTCCTTGCTCTTCTGAATCTCTCTCTCTCCCTTTACACACACACACACAGCCCAACCACTCTGAAGACTTGCCAGACCAGAGCAGTGAGACACACACACATGGAGATGCACAAAGAAATCACACAAATGGAAGGGGCGTCATCCAAACAGGATGATTTTCCTCCTAACCCCTGTCTGATTTTATTTGCGATTTATGGTCATTGTCACATTTAATCCTTTCTATTTTCTAAAATGCTTCCCTCTGAGAGCCCAAGAGGGATTACTTCTCTCCATCCTCCTTTCCCAGTTCCCAGGGGTGCTCTGGGCGGTGCTAGGACAGGAGCGGGCTGCCCTAGCCGCCCCAGCTGCTGATGCGATGTCAGTGCTGCTGGCTGCAAGTGCCCAGCACTCCTGGTGGACAGTCCCATTCTGCCTCAGGTCGCTCAAAGGCCAGAGTAGTGGGGCTGCAAGTGAGACAGCCCCCTGGGAGGCAGGAGCTGCAGAAAACTTAGTGCGAGGCCCCTTTCATTCTGAGTGATAACAAGTCCCTGCCCTGGGCATTGGATGGACACCACAGGGGGGAAAGCAGGCTGGATCTGTGTGATTTTCTCTTTAGTTACAGTGTTATAACTAGAGTTGCAGAAAATGTCTCAGTCTGCCAGAGAGAGGCTGGGTGGATCTGTGGAGCTTGGCCTGGGCTTTGAGTCTGGGGACTGGACTTCTCACCCCACCAGCTCTCAAACTTTAAGCCAGACCTATCACCTCAGCTTCCTTATCATTAAGTGATGATGATGGTCCAGACCGAGCCACTGTCCTGAGAGGTGCTCTGTGAAAATGGGGCTCCAGGATCAATGTGGCTGACAGCACAGCTCATTCTAGTAATAGCCAACACTTAAATAGTGCTTGGCTTGGTATCAAAACATATTAACTCATTCAATCCTTGTGAAGCAGCTGCTGTTGTTATTCTTATCTTACAGATGAGGTACAGAGAGGTTAAGTGATGTACCCAAGGTCACACAGCCGGTAAGGGGCAAAGCTGGACTCTAGCTTCCAAATCTGTGCTCATCACCATCATGCCCCCTCCATGCACACTGCAATAGTGAGGCAGGCCTCTGAGAAGTTTTGCAGCAGCAAACCAGTTTAACTTCGTTTAACCCAGCAATTCCCAAACTGATTTGACCAAAGAGCCCTCAGGAAGCATCAGAGTACGGTGGCTGAAAGCGCAAAGTCAAGAGTCGGACATGGCTGGGTTTACACCTTTCCCTTCCACTTATACAACTGTTGTGACCTTGGACAGTGCTCAGCCTTTCAAAACATCATTAAATCTATAACATGGGGATGATGTTGATAACAGGGTTGCTGAGCGGATTAAAGAAACCAATGCATGAAAAATTCTTTGCAGAGTGCTTGGCTTATTGTTTGGATGTCAGCCTTTACTATAGATAGATAGATAAATAGATAGATAGATAGTCATACAGATAGATGGACAGATGAAGAGATAGAAATATATACTGTAAAGATATCTATATGCTATATATATAGATATATTTATCTTTATATAGGTCTGTATCTGTATATTATATATAATTATATATTTATGTATAAATTTTATATATCATTTAAAATATCTTAATATATAATTTATATAAAAAGTTATATATAATTTTAATATATAATCTATATGTAATATATAGATATAGATAGATAGATATATAGATAAATATATACACACAAACACACACGTATACACACATCCTATTGTGAGTCTGAAGAACTAACATTCCTGAAAGATGTTTTGGGAAATGTTAGTCTATCAATCTCTAAGGTCCTCTTCTTTTCGTTTCCCCCTGTTTTGATTTCTAATTTTGAATTCTAAACTTACTAAGATCTTATTAATGCATATGTCACTTCCTGTGTGGAAAGAACTCACGTGCACAGGACGTTATAGCTGGAAGGGCTTTAAATAGAGATCATGGTGTCAGACTCATCTGTCTCTTGGAGAGCTGAGGCCTGAGGAGGTTTATGACTTGTCTAAGGCCACTGTCCATGGTGCCATCATTGGAAAACAGTGTAACTATATGAATTCATGGAGTTATAGGATAGCACCTCATCCCCTCTCTTGCCCTGGTATGGGGTGGGACTTCAATCCCTGTGAGCCTTTAGAGCAGTGACCCCCAACAGCCTCAGGGTAGTGTGCTCTGGGCTTTCCTGAAAATCCACTCAGAGGTTCTCACAGGTTAGTTAAGGACTCCCTAGAACCCCCTCTTCCAGCTGAGCTCCTCCTGGCCTCTCTTTGATTTCCTTCAGGAATATGAACATTCTCTAAGATCCAAACAATGTTTAAGGAAGGGGTTGCTAACTCCTTGGCCTTCCTGGCCAAGCATATAACTAAGATGGGTGTTGGGTCTGTTTGAGATACTTTAAGAGATTGTCACTGTGGCATCAGAGGAGTGCAGGCCCTCTCTGAAGTCATTCCAGTCCCCAAACCCCACAGTGCTGGTCACCAAGGCTGGCCTCTGCCTGGATGGAGATTTCCAGGCTTACGATCTGTCATCACCGTGTAAATAGCCCTAAAGCACCTTGCTCTTTCTTTCCTCCTGACCTCGGTCTCAGTAGTCTATATCAGACTCTAGCTCTTCCACTGTGACTGTCTCCTGAGTTTTACATGCTGCTGTGCTGGGCCGACCTCTGACCTTTGTCCTCCGTGGCTAACTTTCCACTAATGTTTTGTGTTTCCCTTTTCAGAGAGTTGTTGCTGGAAAGTGGCTGACCCGCCAGACATCATAGTTCTCATCCGCTTGCCATCTAGGTGGGGCAGTAAACTGACTTTAAGCCAATGGGATGTGGGAGAAGTGTTGTGAGCCCCTTTCGACCCTGGACTATATAAACCTTCCACGTGACCCTTGCCCACCTTCTCCCCATTTGCTGGGTGGATGTTGAAGCTCTGAGTAGCCTTGAAAGGCATGTATTGGGGATAATGGAACCCCTCACAGCCTGGAACCCTGAATGACTGTATGGAGAAGAGTCCCATATCCATCCCCACTGCCCAATGGCCTTTATGTTAGCAAGACATTAACTCCTATTATGTTAAGGCACTGATATTTCAGAGTCTTTTGTTACTGTAGCTAGTGTTCCCCTAATACATATTCATATTCCCTCAACCAGTGATGTTTCCCACCCCTAACTCCAGCTCAAGTCCACCTCTGTTTCAAGTCCTCCTGGCCCCCTGATCTCAGTGGGCCCCATCCTCTGCATTTCTGTACCTTACATTGTCACACTCAGGCTGTTCCCACTTTGTTACACATGGGCTTGTAGCGCTAATTGAAGAGGACAGAGATCTTGTTCTCTACTCATTCTGCATCTCCCAAAATGCCCAGCGTCAAGCCCAGCAAACAGTAGGCACTCAATCAATACTTGTTGATCGATCTGAGAGAGGCTGGAATGATCCATATCAAACTCCAAGCGTCATCTGGGAGCTCACTGATTAAACAGATGAATCTTGCAGCCTTTCTTTAACGCCACCAACCCAGCCTTTGCTGCGGGGGAGCCCCATGTCTGAGCCTCTAGGCTGCAGAGCCCTCCTTGTCAGCCAGGTCCTGACTGACTTCCCAGGATCCAAGGCACTCCAGGCCTTTCTCAGATGGCCAGGGCATCCATCAGTGACCTGTCGACTGAAGGTTATTCTTTGTTCTCTTTGACCCTCCTGCAAAACAAACAACCCACAGTAGACCCCTCTCTCGAGGGCTCTTGTTTCTCTTTCTCCACCTATCAGGGGAAGAATGGACTAGAAGTATCTTCCAATTACTGTACCTGTATTTTAAAATATATATTTATGTTATAAGGTCTCATGAAAGTGTCATGATGAGGGGTCTTGGAAGCTCAGACCCAGAACAAGGGGCTTGAATACTGGTTAGCAGCATAGCTCGCACCGGCCATTTCTGCTCTAATGCTATAGCTGCTGACAGGTTAGTGAGAATTCAGCCATCCCAGGTAGTTGGAATTATGGTGATCAAAAATATTTTAGAGCCACTACACTTAGTTTCATTCATATATTTATTTTTCCCATTACTTTTTGTAGAAGAAGCAATATTTGTTTAATGAAAAATGAGAGAATATGGATAAGCAAACAAAAATTGTTGTTCACGTCATGTGAATTTCTCTGAGTCAAAGATAGCTTACTCTGAATATTTTGGTGTACATCTTTTCCAGACCTTCCAGTGCCGAAATATACATTTCTAATATACATACTCTACACATACTGGTTTATAAGTTGGTTTTTACTTAACATTTTTCTATCATAAACAGTACCATTTTAAAGGACTTCATATTATTCCATTTTATAGAAATGCACTGTAGTCCAGAAAACTATTGTTATCTATTGTTTAAGTGTTTTTCTGTTTGTTTGTTTTGTTTTGCTATTATAAATTCTTTGATGGGCATTCTCGTAAGCATGCAAGCTTAGGATAAATTCATAGAAGTGGAATTACTAGGTCAAAGGGAATGTAGATTTTAAAGGTGTTTGACACCTGTAGCCATAAAGGTCACACCAATGTACCCTCCTGCCAGCATTCTAGCTAGTTTTAAGTTTATTCAGTCAAATAGGTTTGTGTATGTGGATACAAACAGGGGAGAAGTAGGATGCGGAGAAAGAATTTAAAGTTAATGTATTTTTAAAGCTGTTTATCTTAATTCAATCTGCTCTGGTTGAATTCTGCTGCTCGTTAGAACAGACTTATGGGTTTAGATCCAGTTTTTGTCTGATTCTAGGTTTGTCTGATGCCAAACATCTGAAATCATCCCTTTGCATGAGTATAAAGGAGATGGGTTTGTTTTCAGCGTAATTCAAATGGGCACAAGCCCTGTGATCTGGAGAGCCCTGGGTTGTGGTGTGCGTGTGGGGAGGTGTGTGAATTCATCTTGTAGCTCACAGTGCACCACCCCTCTGGCCCCTAAGTCAAGGGGTGGTTGCTTCAAAAGGAAAAAAAGAAAAGAAATCTTATTTTGAGATGCTCAAGGAAAAGAAAAAGCAAGGTGATGTGTGAGCTGTTTTATCTTGGCAGGAAGAATGTAGGTGCGGGGAAGAGCTGCATTTGGGAACTGGCTTTTTAGTGTGTGCAGATGTATTAAAATTCTTTTACTTAATATGTCAAAGTAAAAAATAGAAGCAGTTAATATCTCCCCCTCTCTCTTCCCTGCCATGCTCCCTTCTCTTGTCTGCCTTTTGACTCCCATGCTGCCAGGCTGCTGTCGGATGGTGAGAGGGCCACTCAGTGTCTGTGGTGGGCTTTGCGGCAGGGAGCACCTCTGCCTGGGGACAAGACCCTTCACACTGCCCAAGGTCGCTTGTTCTGATTAGCTTGGCCCCTGAGGAAGGAAAGGAGTTGGCTTATTAATGAATCCCTGGGCAGGATCACTTCTGGAAGTGGGGCCTGAACTGTCGTGTGGAGAGGAGCCGGCGAAGTAGCTCTGGTTAAACCCTATTCTGGGAGGTCCAGTCAGTTGTCCAGATTATGGGTTTGTGCTTCTCACAAAGAGACACTGGAAGAGAACTGGAGTTGAGCCAGGAGTCTGGTGCGGTGACTTTGCCCAAGCCAATAGCTCTGAATCTCAGTCTTAATATGTCAAACGGTGATGACAGGGTTGTTGATGAAGATCAGATGGGCTAATCCTTCTGGGCCCACTGACTCTGTGATAAAAATATCCCTTGAATTTCTAATGGAAGTTTTCCCTCCCGTCATTCCCTCTTTGGTACTCTTATAGCACACTGTTAATGTAGCTCTTATCACACTGAGTAATGACAATTTTCATAGTTTCTGTTCTTTGCCGGACTGTTGTGTGAATTAGGGTAAAGTTGGTGACCATGATGAATAAAACCCTCAAGTTTGAGAGCCTTAGCCCAATAGTTGTACATTTATCAATTACTTGATTGATGAGCGCTTTCATGTAAGAATTCAGGGACCCAGGTTCCTTCTACCTTGTGGCTCTGTTATCCCCTCGATCCTTGGAGTCTTATACACTTATAAAGTATACACTTATACAACCAGAAAACATGGGATGAATATATGGAGAATGCACACTTGCTTCTTAACTCTCTTGGCTTATGAGTGACTCGCGTTACTTCTGCTTACATCTCATTGGTGAGAATCATCACATGGTTCCACCGAGATGCAAAGGAAGCTGGGAACTACAGTCCTTGGCTGGGCAGCTGCACCAGAGACAACTCTGTTCAATGAAAGGGCGAGTCTTAGTCTTTGGTGGGCAGTTAACTGTCTCTTCCACACCTGAGATCTCTGTGAGGGTAGGAGGCTGTCTTTCCTAGTCTTAGCACCCTGCATCATTCCTGACACAGATGTTCAATCCAGTAGACTTGCATCATCTGTTTATTTAATTTTTGTAAATTTAGCCACACAGAGAAAGGGAGGGAGAAAACCATCAAAATAGTGCCTGTGGTTTTGTTTACCAATCCCAGGTAGTGGGTGGACAACTAGAAGATGGGTCTGCCAACTACAGATTGTGGGTCATACCCTGCTTGCTGTCTGTCCTTGTAAATGAAGTTTTATGGGAACACAGTCATTCATTTACATATTGTCTGTGGCTGCTTTCCTGCTACAATGGCAGAGTTGGTTGGGTACTTGTAACAGTGACTGCCAAGCCTAAAAAATTTACTATCTGGCCCTCTTCAGAAAAAGTTTGTGGACTCCTGCTCTAGAGAGAGAGTATGAGATGATAGACTTGAACCTGCTGTTCTTTTGTTAGTTTTCATCCCCTTAAGCACCTGAGAATGAGCATCTCATTGTGCCAAATGTGATTATCAGCCAAGTGTTTAAAGATGCATGTTTTTAACACAATATAGTGTCCAAATGCAAACCAACTCCTTGGTGAATGCACAGACCATGTATATGGTACTTTCTAGGTTATTTAAGAAATTTTTAAGGTTCACGTTTACCTTACACACTCTTAGAGCTTACTGCTCCTTATGAAATGTAACACCACTGTAAAAGCGTGTTGAATGAATGCATAAGTGAATATGACAACCCTTTGGAAAGTTAAAGGGATCCTACAAATCACAGTATTACTATTACTTTCATTTCTTATTATATTTCAGAAAACAGAGATAACCCCTATCTGAATCCAAGGAGATGCTCTATTCAATGAAAGGGAGAGTCTCAACCCCAAGATGCTCATTAGGAGTTGGTATTCTGCTGGTTTTGTGATTGATTGCCTCTCTCTTCTTGGTTAGTGCATTGTCATAAATAGAAAATAAAAGCTTTAAAAAAAAGATGGGTGGGGACATTACAGTTACCCTGACTTGCAAATAGTGAAAAGGAGTTTGACTTCTAAATACATGCCACAGTGGCAACATTACCTTATTGGCTTCCTTCCCTTCCTTCACTCAGTTTTCTGCACTCTCACTGATGCTTCCTGGGATCACCTTCCAAATAAGCCACTTGCACTCAAATCCTTGTCTCAGGGTCTGCTTCTGGGGGAACCCAAATTAAGACAGCTTCTCCTTTTTAAAATTTTTGTTGCTCAAACTAACCGTTGAATATGGACTCTTGGAAGTGGAAAAGGAAAAGAAAGGAAAAGTTGAAAAAATTTTCAGTTTCAGACTTTCTCAATCTTGAAGCTTTTCATGGAAAGAAACCAAAGAACTATCCAGGGAAAAAAAGAATAAAAGAATACAAAATCAGACATCCCCAAGTTTGAGGACACGAAGCACAGTTGTGTTGACAATATAATTTGGAGAATTATAAAAATTGTTTCTTCAATGAGAAAATCAGATTGCCCCTAATAATAGAAATAGTCACTCAACAAGAGTTTTTTAAAATTACCACAAGTAATCCTTATGTAAAGCCAGGACTGAGAGTTACTGCTCTATATGTTTAAGTCCATGACGTTAAAATGACATCATAATAGCTAGTATTTATTTTCGGTTTCGCTGAGCCAGGCAATGTGCTGAGTCTTTGCAAATGCTGTCTCATCTATTTCTGACAGCAACTGCCGGGGCAGGATTTTTTGTTAACTGCACTTAATAGATGGTGGGCCTGTGCTGAAGGAAGTTAAGGAACTTGCCTGAGACTGCACAGTCCTTGCTCTGTGTCTGAAATTCAGGCTGAAATTTAGCTTCGTGCCTTCCTCAGTTACCATGTGTTCAAGTACTTTCTCTTTCTTAGTCAAACTTGCCAAAGATTGGTCTCATCAATGTACCAGTTTTATTTTATTGATTAATTTATAATTTCTTTTTTTCTTTTATACTTCCTTCCTTCTACTTCCTTTGGATTATTTTGTTGTTTTGTTGTTATTTCTTCCTGATCTGAAAGTCAAGTCCCTTTATCTTCAATCTATATTTTGTATTGATAAACTTGTTTATTACTATTCATTGGCTTCTCAGTACCACTTTGGCTGCATCCCATAAATTTTGCCAAGTAGTGCTTTTGTTTTCGAGTTATAAATAGCTTGTAATTTGCTTATATTTCCTCTCTAGCTTGGGAGTTACTTAAAAATATATATTAACATTTTTAAGTGTCAGAAATCCAGAAATAGCAAAATTAAAACCACCAGATCAGTAAAATAGTATTTAGTAAGAGTTTATTGTGCATAAAAGAATAGTTCTTGAACTGGGAGTTTCCAAATTCAAAATTGATGTGAAACTCAGGGGCATGACATTACAGGACAGCTTATAAAGTATAAGTAAATGAGGAAGCAGTTAAACTTTTACAATGATTGGTTATTACAGTGGGGGTTTCCAGGTGGCAGGGGACTGATTAAAAGTGATTATCTTATACCATTTTTTGGAAGATGACTTAAATTTCTATTATGCTTATCAGAGACGTTTACAAGAAATAACGTAAGTTAAGTTTCACTTATTTAATAAAAAATAAGCTAGATTTAGTTTTACTTACATGGCTTAAATGGCTTTGTGTGCTTGGAGGATTGTTAAGTCTAGTCTCCATCTTATTTTGTTTTAACACAAGTATAGATATTTTTTGTAGTTAACTTTTTGTTGTTCATTTCTAACTGTGTTGCATTGTGGTCAGTGAAAATACTCTACATGATGACAATTTTTCATTTTTGGTCTATAATAGAAAAAGGGAGGTTCCAGAATTTCCATCTGGATAGAAGAGAAAGCTCTATTTCCATAGGCTCCATAGATTTTACCTAAAATTGAGAAAACATAAATTATCCAAGCTAAAGAATGGAGGGGGGTGGCTGAGGGAGATTATAGGAAGACTAAATCCTTCTCCTTGCCCTCAAGCCTGCCAGTGATACAGACTTAATTGTCTTTGTATCCCCTCCTCACCTATTGTATTCTCTAGCTTGGGGACTTGGTCAGAATACATCGTTGAATTGAATAGTTACACCCATCATAAAATAATTAACATTATATACTAATAGAAGAAGTATCAGCAGTGAGAGCAAGAAGAACTAGAGTTCAGGGTGACCAGGTGTCACCAGGTGCACGAAGGAGGAAGTGAGGCTAGAACAGGCCCTGTGGGATGATTGAGATGAGGCCAAGTGGAAGGGAAGGGAGAGTGTTTCTAAGGTGGAAAGAAGCACCATCAACCTGTAGGCAGGTTGATGAGAGCAGCCTGAGAGCAAACAATCATGTTCATTTGCATGAAGGTAGAAATATAACAAGTAGAGTTTGACTGCAGCAAATAATTCATGCTTTAGAGTAATGGGAACTCTAGGTGATTAAGCAGGATAGGGCTGGCATGTTTAGGGATATTAAGTTTAGAACAAGGACGGTAGTTTCACATGGGAAGTGGGAATCGCTGTTGGAAAGGCTCAGGGAGTGTTTAAGGTGGCAAATCCCTCAGTGATGAGCAGCATGAGTTAGTAAGGAGAATGGGGTGGGCATGAGGGGTAGCGTGAGCCTGGGAGACGTTCTGAAGGAAGAATCAATAGCAGTTGGGCTCTAATTGAATGTGCAGGCTGAGCACAGAGAAGAGTCGAAGATGATACCTTGGTACCCAGCCTGGTAGGCTTAGAGATGGTAGTGATGTTCAAGACACAGGAAAGTAGGTTTGAAAGGGGGACCATGAGTTCAGCTATAGATATGTTGAGACTGAGAACATCCAAGAGGAAAGGTTCAGAAGTCATCAGACTGTAGAAGAAAGAGGTGGTAGAAAGGCTGCAGAGAAAGCCACAGAAACCAGAAGAGGGAATTTCAAGGAAGTGTGTCTGGAGGTGGGAGGGGCTGTCAAAAGTGTCAGATGCTATAGAGAAATGAGGGCAAGGTGGTCAGGTGAAGCACCTGAGGTTTGGCCTTAAAGAATACAGTTTCAGCTAATGTGGTGGTGACAGTCAAGTGGCAAAACGAAGGCAGAATAGGCAGCAAAGCAGGAGAGGCCATGGCCCTAAAGGGCACAAGTAACGTTACCTTGTCTAACCACCTGCCCCTTTCATTTCGCCCACAGCTTTAGACAAAGACCCGAGGAACGGGGCGGCACTGGGGAGCAAGGAGCTGGAAGAGGCTAGGAGGTAAGCCTGCCGGGTGCCACGGAAACCAAGAATGACTTCCAAGATTTGGAGGTCACTGGGATCACAGCAGGGAACAGAGGGCTGTGGGCCATTGCAAAGTTGGGGTTAAAGGAGAAATTAATCCACTGGAAGCTTCTAGGCTCGCAAAAAATGGGTCTCAGGGGCAGTAGGGAAGGTGACGAAGGGAGCAAGCTGGGGCCAGTGTGGCAGGCGTAGACTCTGCACGCTGGGCGGCCGGTAGAAGCTGGTGGACTCAGGGACCGCCTCGCCTTTGGAGAAACGGGTTGAGAAGGGGAGGCAGCCCTCCCCACTGTGGCAGCAATAAGTGTGGTGATTTGGGGGTTTCTGTGGTGATCAGAAGTCACCACTCACGCCCCAAGAGCTTCCACTTGTGGAGATTGCTGTCTTGAAAGGTCCTGCTGGCTCATTAAGGTGGGGGGCAAGAAAAAGCTCCGCACTCTGATGGGCCTGAAAAGTTCATACTCTTTCCTTCCAGGTCATACTTAGCACAGATGTTAGACGTTATTAGCTGCACCTCAGTGTGAGAGGAAATCTCTCAGGATTAAATATTTATGGCTCAGGAAACCTAGGGCTCTTCCCAGAGGGACTAAGTGGGGCGACGTCAAGTCCTTGGTGCAGGGAGGGGTCTGAAGGGAGTCGGTCAGATTTCTAAGAAAAGGAGGTCTTTGCTTCTCCTGCTGCGTTGCTGGGATGCACCCAGGTCTGTCTGTTACACATGTGCACTCACGTTGCAGACACAAGCACGCTGGCCTGAGGTTGGGAGGACTTGGTTTTAGATATAACTGGGTGCACTTGGCTTAGTCATTCACCCTCTCTGGGCCTTGGTTTCCTCACCTGTAAAATGGTGGGCCTGGCAGCGGCATGGAAAGGTAACCTATTGAGCTATTTTGCGAGCTAAAGTTCTCTGTGAGTCCAGGAGGAAGCCAGTGTCACCTAGGGAGGGGGAGAATGGAGCAGCCCATCTGTTTTGCGGAAAGGCCCTGGCCTGCTTGGGGGAATATGGGGTCCAGGCCCAATTCTGCCATTGTCAATGGCAAGTCACAATTCCCTGCCCCCAGGCCTGTCTGTCTGACTTAGAATAGATGGTGCAAACTACTGTTTAAAAATGCACAGGAGTACTGTGGTCCTTTTGTAAGAGACAAAAAGCACATGGCTTAGAAGCCTGGTGGAACTTAGCCCTCTGAGATTTCATAGGGCAAAGGCCATATAAACACTAGGAATCCTTGCATCAGGGGATTGGGGCCGTCATTTCCCATGAAAGGAGACCCCTATGCTTCATAGAAGAGGGGGTTCAAACATCATTATGTGATTGGTTGGCCAACCTTGATAGCTGGGTGGTATATCAATGTCAAGGAATAGCTTTGGACTTTACTGTTTTATCTGGAGAATTTTCCTGCCAGATAAACCGTACACTGATGGCTACATTATCGCTCGTGTATATGTGTGTGTAGGGGGGTTGGGGAGAGGAGTGTACATATTTAAAGAGGATGTTCTCTGTAATCATACGTCTTGAACTTCCCCATTTCTATGATGGAATCATTTTAAAACTGGGAGAGACACCTCTCCAGATCCTGTGTCACCTTCATCTGTCACCCTGTTCTTTTCTCCCTTTCACAGACAAACTTCTCCTCGATCATATTTGCTATCTTTGGTTCTTCGCCTGGTGCTCATACCTCACCCACTCCTGGCTTCCACCCCCATCACTGCACAGAAATGTTTCTCACTAAGGCCTCTGTGCAGCTAGGTCTAACAGACATCTCTCCTTCGCTTAACTCCTCAGCAGCATTTAACAGAGTTGAGTTGTTCTGGATCACACTTTCTCCAGCGCAGTGGGCTATTGTGTTCTTCCTCCTTGTCTTAGCCTTTCTCCTTGTCCTTTCGGGCGCTCATCGAGCCACTAAATGGTATTGTTCAAGAACCGTCCAAGGCTCTCATTCCTGTCTCACATTATGTTCCCTCCCTAGGCAATTTCATTTATACCCTCGGCTCTCATAACCCTCTAAGTGCCAACTGATACCCACATTTGAATCACGGCACGATCCTGCGTGCTCACCTCGGGGTCAGAGTGGCTTTCCATTTCTGGTGCCAGGGCCCTATGAAGGCTGTGAAACATACATGATTCTGCTTAAAATCAAATCATCTCTTTTTTCTATTCAAGCAAGCAGAATACTTGGTACTCTTGATCAAGATAACGCAACGTATAATGTTAGGGAAAAGCTTGGCCTCACTCTGAAGAAGGCTACAATTCAGTTGGAAAGATCAATTATGTGTATGTGAAACAATACATCCCAAGGCAAGCTGTGAAGGAATTTACAGAAGAGGAGAAGCCGTGAGCGATATTATGGAAAAGAATAACTGAATCTGAATGAGGTGCTGGAGTTCTTCCCTTTGCACAAAGACATCTATTAGTCAGAAAGAGAAGCCAGCATTCTATAGTGTTCTATCAGAAATTAACACCGTCACCAGCTCTCATCACAATAACACATGAACAGTACATCTAAAAGCTATTTAGCAGAACCACTCAACATCACATGCGAGGTTTGAAGATGCCCACTTTGAAATTGCTCCTTTTAATCACGGACTGGAAGCAACAAGATGTAGGAAAAATTATTCTTGCCTCAAATTAATTAGGATTCTCCCTGGTTGAAAGCTTTTTCAATGAAAGAAAAGGAAAAATAATTAATG
This sequence comes from Monodon monoceros, assembly GCF_005190385.1. Taxonomy (NCBI): domain Eukaryota; kingdom Metazoa; phylum Chordata; class Mammalia; order Artiodactyla; family Monodontidae; genus Monodon; species Monodon monoceros. Next base: position 16,860,295 of record NW_021703765.1, read on the forward strand.
CCGCATAAAAGATGATGGTGGAAGAGGGCCGTGTACGAATGCAAAGCCTGTTTAAACCACCCGCTGCTTGCAACGCATCCAGGACATCCTTCAGGGACGCTGGTCATGGATCCACTGAGGAAGAGGATTCCTTTTACTTCTGAGCCAGCGGCTCTTAGAGCCTGTTAGAAGTGGGAGGAGCAATGTTGTAGCCATAGATTTGAAATTGTCCAAAGGTTGATGCTGAGAAAGAAGGCTGACTGAAGGCAAACCTGAAGCAGTGGAAGCTGCCTGCATCTGTTCCTTCCCAGTGCCCATACTATGTTCTGTTTCCAGATGTCTCTTGCTAACCCCTGGGATCCTGGTCCCATAGTGGAATCTTAGTATACCTGGCCAAACCCCGACACCTTCCAGCAGCCCTCTCCCTCTGTCACGATGCATCTGCCCAACATTCCAGCTCCTCAAGGCCTTCCTCACCCCTACTTGTCTGTGTCATGTTACCGTAGGTAAACTAGGTTTTACTTGAACAGTAGCCGCCCAAAGGTAACGGTGTGGCCCAAAGGAGTGGCCTGCAGGGTGAGGTTTTAGACCACCTGACAAGTATGTCCCGTGTAATCACAGCACATCCAGTGTTAGGGGAAGTGTGTTGACCTCAAAGTAGCGCTATCTTGATTCCAGGTGGGAGGTCCTACGCATCCTAGCTGGGAGTACTCAGGCTTGTGGCTTAACCTCTCTGAGCCTCAGTTTCTTTGTTTATGAAGGACAGATGGTGATATCTACTACTCAGGGTTGAAGAAGATTAGAGATAACGGATATCATGGGCTCAGCCCAGTGCCTGGAACAAGGTTGATGCTTGTTAGTGTAAGTTGTTGTGATTGTGTAGGCCCCTGACCCTGCCTATGGAAATGCCATTTTTTAAATAAAAATTCTCCTGATTTGGTTGAAGGAAGAGTAATGATGGGAAATGATGGTTCTGCACCAACCGGTCGTGTGCAAGCCCACGCGTCAGTCGTGTGTTCATGCTGGCTGCCTGGGCAAAGAGAGTACCAGGCCTGTGTTCCAATGGAAGAGCCCTCACTGATCCAGGAGCCAGGATGACTGGCTTCTAGTTGGTTCCACCTCAAACTGGCCGTCTGGTCTAGGGTGAGTTACATTTCCTCTGAGAATTCAATGAGCAACTGTACGTGGAAGCCTTTGAAAAGTGTGAAGTGCCATGTAAGTGTTGGCTATGAAGAATATCACTGCCAGTTTGGCTTCACAGAGTCTTGAGGGAGGCCAGGTCATGGTCAAAGGCACTCAAGTTCACAGCCAAGGAAGTAGAGGAGAGGGAGGACCACATGGATTGTCTGGAGAGACATGGGGACCTTATTTTCAGGAGGTTTTGCAGAGATTGTTTCTCAGACCTGACTTATGTAAAGACGTTCTCTTCTTCCTACAGACACCTCCGTTTTCATAAGGAAGTGTCATGCAGTTGCCTCCCTTGGATCAGGGAGGGGAAGCATTTCATTTTCCTTTCCCAATGAGTAGCTTAGAAAGGATGCCCTTGCCCAAATGCTGACCCTTTTTAAAAAACTGAGGTATAATCGACATACAACATTATATTACTTTCAGGTGTACGACATACTCATTCAATATTTGTATATACTGAGAAATAATCACCACAATAAGTCTAGTTAACATCTGTCACATACATAGTTACAGATTTTTTTTTTATTGTGATGAGAACGTTCAAGGTCTAGTCTTTTAGCAACTTTCACATATGCTAGACAGTATTATTAACTGTGGTTGCCATGCAGTACACTAATCCCCGTGACTTATTTTATAACTGAAAGTTTATTCCTTTGATCCCCTTCACCCCTTTCTGACCTCTTCTTATACTGCAGTACCCTCTCTTCAGTGATGGGGGTGATAGGGCAGGTTTTAAAATGGCACCCCTCAGTCACCTGTGGAAGAAGGACCCAACTGCTGTGTGTTTTCTAGACTAAGAACGTCCTTCTCAGCCATGGATATTAGCAGGAATTCCAAACAACAGGGAAAACCTGACTTCACATTGGGTCATCACGTCGCTTTGCCACCAAAGTATGGGATATTATATTTAGTAGTGGGAAGTCTGATGGTGGCATTCACATTTATTTAACCAGAGACCCTCAGGGGTGTATTGTAATTATGTGTGTGTCACACAATGGCCTGGCTCGATACCAGCAAAATCGCCAAGGTGAGGGCAGACTGAAGGGCAGAGAGCATTGAAATATTTTTCTGCTTAGCCACTGCTATCCCATTTACGTAGCATTTAGTGGACACCAGCACTGAGCTGGTGATTGCAATCGATTGGAGAAAACAGACATGCAAACAGTCAGGATGCTGGACAAGATGGAAGATGTGCGAAAGTTGGGTAAGAACGCCGGTGCTGTGGAAGTGCAGAGGGAGGAACAGTTAATTCAGGTGGGGCGATCAGAGGTGGCTTCAGGAAGATGAAACATTTGAGCTGGCCTTGCAGGTGAGTCAGGTGTGAAAGGTAGAGCAGGTGGTAGAAATGTTTAGATGTATATATGGATGAGCAAACCTGGTCCAGACTGATGGTGTAACACAACCGGCCTGGAGACAGATACAGGAGCCCAGCCACCTGTGGCAGGATTGGAGGGATGGAGGAGGAAATGGGGCTGGAGAGACAGCAGGAGGCAAGGCTTGTGAGGGCATCCCGAGAAAAGTAAGCACCCTCCAAGGAGGACCTTGTCTGTTTGTTCATCTCTATTTTTAAGACCTAGCCAGCAATTGGCACATGGCTGATGTTCAATAAAAACTTTATTAAATGTAGGAATGACTATTTATTTTTTGTAATTTTTACTGGGGTATAGTTGATTTACAATGTTGTGTAAGTTTCAGGTGTACAGCAAAGTGAATCAGTTATACAGATACATGTATCCACTCTTTTTTTAGATTCTTTTCCCATAGAGGCCATCACAGAGTACTGAGTAGAGTTCCCTGTGTGGTCCTTATTAGTTATCTATTTCATATGCAGTAGTGTGTATGTGTCAATCCCAATCTTCCAATTTATCCCTCCCCCCCCCTTATCTCCTGGTAACCATAAGTTTATTTTCTACATCTGTAACTCTATTTCTGTCTTGTAAATAAGTTCATTTGTAGCCTTTATTAGCTACAAGTTAGCCTTTGTATGAATTAGCCTTTATTAGCTACAGTGTTAGCCTTTATTTTAGATTCTACGTATAGGTGATATCATATGATATTTGTCTTTCTCTGCCTGACTTACTTCACTCAGTATGACAATCTCTAGGTCCATCCATGTTGCTGCAACATCGTTCTTTTTAATGGCTGAGTAATATTCCATTGTACATATGTGCCACATCTTCTTTATCCATTCATCTGTTGATGGACATTTAGGTTGCTTCCATGTCCTGGCTATTGTAAATAGAGCTGCAGTGAACGCTGGGGTGCATGACTATTGAGGTGAGGCATTACGAGCATTTATTCATGCTTTAGGACAGTGATTCTGTTGGTGCAAAGGGATGAAAGAATCATGGCGAGGTCTCCAGGGTGGTGGACATTTGCCATTAGTTACCAGAAGGCTCCTTCCCAGCTGGCCACAGAGCTCCTCCTCCTTGAGCAGAACCTGTTCCTTCTTGTCCAGTGGCCCAGTGATTAGTTCACAGTGGGGAATATGCCTCAAGCGAAGCCAGTGAGAACCTTTCCCGGAACTTTTCTTGCCAGAGCTATGTCAACTCTTGTCTGTTTCCACTGGGATTGCTGAACCAGGGGGATATGAATTTGGGGCTGCCAGCAACTGTCTTGCCTAGCACAGTAGGCAGACTGCAGTCAGGCAGCAATACTCGGAGCCGAGACATGGAGAAATTGAGCCCTGACAACATCATTTGTGGTATCAGTTCCAGTTGTGCCTGAAACCTCCACAAGTCTACATTATTCAAGTCAATAGTCCCCTTTTTAGCTTAATTCACTTGGAGGCAGAGCTTTGTCCCTTGTAACCATGGTGGTCCTGACTAGTACAATCAATTAGAAGACTATTTCCAAAGTCTCAACAACTACTACAGTTTGAAAGCAAAATAAGAAAGATTGAGATCTACTGCAGAGGCACTTTACCGGATATTTAACCAAGGGGCTCTGTCTTAACCAAAAGTCATAGTAAACTCAAAGGTGTTTTCGTTCACACTGTGTGTATGTTTTATTTTTGCCTTATAAACCTACATAGTGCCAGGGACCCAGCGTAGATGTGGTGTGATGAGACAGGAAGTATTATCTTCTGTGGGTTGTTGTATTCCTGCAGTTCCTCTGCTTACTCCTCACTCATCTTCATCCCTGTTTTCCATCTTCACTTAAAGGAGGCAGAACCTTCTAGGTTGGAGGAGGAGGGTTGGAGAAATTGATGAGAAAGAAGACAGGGTGTTAGGTTCAGAGTAGGGAAATGACCCCTCCTTTTGCTTGGAATTCCCTTTTAAATTTGGAAGTCTGAGGGTGGAGAGGACTTGTGTGACTCACTTCTAGGATGAAGCCCAGGGTCTCAGCAAGGCTGATAGACTCGTCCTCCCAGCTGTCAGGGTGGGGTCGCGGTGGAATGGAGTTGATGGTGAGATGAGGTCTGTGCGGGCAGGAGAGGGCCAGCAATCCCTGGGTTTCCTTGGGAGGGAGAGAGTGGGCTAGTCTGTAAGGGGCCTTCTCGTGGCCAGAACCAGGAAGGATGAGCAGACCACCCATGACTTGGCTACAGAGGAACAGGGATGGAGATGGGTCAAGGCTGAGAGGTAGTCATTCCCACCTCTACTGGGCTGCAACGACATTGCACAGCCCTGTTGCCTCCCTCCCCTGGAGCTTAGGATCGGCTGCAGAAGGCATGAGGGAGGGTGGGAAATCCTGAATGTGACTTAGACCTGAAATGGTTGTGACATCACTGAGTTTGAGAATTCTCCTGAAATTAATAAGATTGAGTTTCTGACCATCAGGTGGAAATGAGTCATTGAGAAATAAATCCTATTAGAGGAAGAACCCTTGAGTTTATGATTTAGGAAATTTGTACGTGTTACATACACTCTGGGGTACTAATCTTTAGTAAAGATTCAGTAAAGATTTGGTAAAAGTAACATCTTTAATTAAAGGGCGTATGGGGTTGACCAGCAGCACAACTCACCAACAAGCAACCCCCTACTGTGCTTGTGGACCGTGGCCAGCCCTGCTTGCATGACCATCTTTGCTGTTAAGGCTTCTGTCTAGTGAGCTGCCATCCATTCCAGGCGAGGGAGTGACCAGCCTGATTGCCAGAGCCCACAGACACTAATTATAGGAACCAGACATTTCTGAAGGATTCTTTACGCCTTTGCCCAAATAGAGACCTCCCAGCTCTGATTTCAAAATGCAGGTTTGCCCAGGATTGATTAATTTGTACAGATGAAAACATTCAAAACCTTTCAGGCAGTGGTGCTCAAATTTCAGTGTGCATCCAAGTTACCTGGTGGGGAGAGGGGCATGGTGTTTGATAAAATGCAGATTCCCAGACCTGGCCCCTGGATTTTGATTTTGATGTAAGTGATCTTTGGTACACATTTTGAGAAAGTCTTAAGGGTATCGCATACCATTTGGATTTCCTTAAATGCACTCAGAATGGACAAATAACTCATTCAAATTCTCTCCTGTGGATTAATTCTAAAGGCAAACCTAAGTTTTTAAGGGGGGAAAAATCATGTGAAAGGTAGTTTCTCTAGAAAGTTGACAGCAACTAGAAGGAAGATGTGCCTCGAATAGACATGACATCTTAATCACTGGTACTGAGGAGCTGTAATGCCAGACTGTAGAACGCTTACATAAAACTGTAGCTCTTTTTCTGTTATTAAAGAACGCAAGCCCAGGAGTACAATAGCGGAACAAGAACTAACTCGGGAAGCTTGCTGGTATGATATTGTCAGTCACACCAGTGATGTGGATAAAAGCTTTTATCACATGAAATAATTTCAGTGAAAGGGCTTTATCGCTTTTATTTGCTGGGCATTTATAGGAGAATAAACATGCTGGTATATATTATATACGGAGTGAAAGTCAGCAGCAAATGAAAGCAAAGACCCCCAGACCCAGTTACCAGAACAGACTATGGTTGCTTAGCAACCAGGCAACTGGAGAATTCTCTCCCCCTTTCTTTCTTTTGTTTTTAGATTGCAGTAACCTTTGATCAATTTTGGTTCCACAACAAAAGCCTTGGCTATTTTGAGCAAAGGATACCTGCTAATTTGTAGTAGAGGGACATAGACCATGACACCTAATTTCTGTCTACAATTTCATGTTAAACAGAAAAAGTCTAAAATTCCTTTTAAAAGTCTTAGTGCTGGTGGCTGAGTCCTTGATGAATCAGAAGTTACATGATAATTGCCTCCAATTACTCTAAAGATGTCGCTGTCTGTCAATTCACCTTCATTCTTCTGCTCACCGGTCAGCTTTTGAAGCCTAGTTCTTGGTTCTAAATCCAGTTCCTAAGAAGCATCTGAATGCCCAAGTCCTAAATCCTTGGGAGACTTCAGATGGACATTCCTTTCAAAAACATCGTGGAATTAGGGAACACTGAACAGGGAACGGCTTTATAAATCATCCCTCTTGTTCCTTCCTCCTTTATAGGCTCTTTCCATTCAACGTCCACAGGCCCAGCTCCTATCCACGAACTCTCTGGATTCTTCTCCCTTTCAGGGAGCTTTACAGCTGTGAAAATCAAGGAAGGTACAGATGATTATCTGATTCGATCGTCTACCCAACATAGAAGGGGCATATCTGACAGTCTGCGTATAGCATGTCAATGGAGATTCCGTGGGATAGAGCAGATACTGGCTTCCAAGGATCAAATCTCACAAAAGTCTGCTAACAGTTTGGATTCTAGAGGGAAAGTTTATTTCAGTGAAGTTAACTTTTCTGAATCAACCGGTCAAGGACTCCTAATAGTTCAAAAGCGCTATCTGCTTAGTTGGAAAGAATGTGAAGGAAGGGGTGGCAGGGAGCAGAGGTTAGGGAGGGAGGGGATCACGCCATTGTTCTGAGCTCTGTGGCTCTTCCTCTTCAAGGTCTTCTGTCGGCTCGAGGTGAGTGGGAACCATGTGAGCAGTGCAATTATTTTCCTCCTTAAAAAAGAAGGTGAAGAGTAGCTTTGCAGCCCCACATGCTCTGGGTCTCGAATCAGCTTTGGCTTTGCCTTGATGGGCAAAGGATAATTTCATGGCCTCTCCATGACTCAGGTTAAATTAGGAACACAATTCCCAAGAGGCAAATTCCCAGGCCACATGGGTTATAGGTGTAAAGGGATGGCCTTGGTGTTACTCTCCCAACCTTGTCTAAATGCAAAGGCATGGTGATGTCCTTTGATGTCTAGGGATGTTGGGTACGGAGCCTGTAGAGTTTGTGGGGGGCCCCGGACTGGTCAGAGTTTGTGGGGGGCCCCGGACTGGTCAGAGGAGAGGAGACTGGACCTACACCCAGTTTTCTGCTCTGAAGCCCCACATCCAGGTTTGTCACTGGCTCACTTTACAGCAGCTCCTTGCACTTTGCTGAAAAGAGGATGAGCAATGCTCACCTGCCCTGCAGATCTCCAAAGTCTGAGCTTGTTCTTGTTAGGCTGGTGTCCCCAGCACCTGTCACTTTTCTCCCTGTCCTCAATTACTGCCACCTGAGCAACTGCCTGGGTGGGGAAGCACTTTGAACTTAAACTGTCTTTGTGTCTGTGCCTTGAGCTGAACCTAATTGCGATTCTCCACCTGCTTCAGCATTCCAGGAAACCTCTGGGAGCCCTCATGCGGCTCATTTAGATCCTGGAGAATCCCAGAGAGGCCAGCCAGAAACGCAGAGGCCTAGGGAAGAAGGATCTGCCATTTCTTTCTTTGTGGCTCGCCACTGACTCCCTAATGAGCTGATTCCTGTTTCTGTGAACGGATTAACATGAGTGAAACTGCGTTTTGATTGTTGCCACTTCCTAAAAGAGGATTTAGGATCACGAGGCTACTGTGGCTAGAACAGCCTCCTCCTTCCCTAGCCGCAGAAGGGGCCCAACACCGGAAATAAATAGGTCAGTGGAACAGTCGTGCTGTTGAAAGGCTCACAAACTCAGAGCATTCACAGAGGGGCATGGTTCTGAGTGGTTGAGTTAAACATTTTACAGCCAGGACTGTTTCATTCGAAGGCCTGAACATTTATATGTGAACCTAACCCAGTTGCTGACAAGAACTCCTCCTAATATACTCTTCATGCCCGCTTGATGCCGGAGCTGGTCAATTCAGTGTGAGGACAATTTAATTTAGTAAATAGTATTAGCCAAATTGGTAATTCCGTGCAGGGGCAAATCAGGAACCTGGCTGACTCAATTCTTGGCTTTTCCCCAAGTTGAGTTAGAATTGTGTAGAGGTCACCTGTTAGCCTTTGTATCTTTATCTGCAGTTATTAACGGTACGCTTGGACGCAGGAGTCAGAGAATTGGCTTAATGGGGAACAAAGGCTACAGAGAAAAGTACAATAGAGGTGTGTGCATTGTCTGGGGTTCAGAGACTGAGAAATCTCTGTTGAAAATGGTTGAATTGGGTGTGTCACCCAGGATATATATTCCCTGTCCTTTTTGCTCCATCAGCTGTTAGAAGTAACATTTTCTTTAGGAACCCCCATGGAATTAACCCTTTGGGTAGAGTATGCCAATCTTTAATGTAGGTGTTGCCTTTGGATTTTAACCATTTGTGCAAACTTACACTTTGGGAAATGGACTTAAGATGGATTAAGATGGACGTGAATGGATTAAGATGTTGACTCCAAAACTTACCTTGATTGATCACGTCTCAAATCAAGAAAAGTGAAAAAGTCTAGCAGCACAAGCAAGCTGCCATTGCTGAGCTATGCCACAGAACCCCACCCCAAGCACTGGGATTGAAAGGAGAGTTTGAAGGCCCAACACAAGGGCCTGAGTCTGGGATAGTGACCCCGGGCAGCCCTTCCCTCCACTGTCAGATTTATAGACCAGAAAAATGTGGTTAACACTGAACATCAGCTAGGGAAATTCCTAGATTAGTTCCATAGAGCACGAAACTTCAGGAGTTGGCACACACCATGCTGTAGGAGGAAGAGGCATTTCAGGAGGGCTTTGGGCAACCCAGGGGCGACACCCGTGAAGACTTGGACCAGATCATCACGGATCTGCATTCTACCCTCCAGCTTCCAGCAACTCCTTCCTCTTATTTTCCTGCATTTCCCCAGAAGAGGCTGGCCTCGTGTATTTGCAACTGGACATTCCAGCCTTATCAGAAAGCTGGTCGAATGTTTGTCTCTTATGGACTTAACATTTACTTTTAGCACAAGAGTGACTAACCACAGCACAATTGTCCCTCAGTTAAAAAGAAGCCCCTAATTTCATCCTAGGCTCTGGAGTCAGCCTGCCTGAGGTTGAAGACTCCAACAACTACTATTTGTAGGTGAGTTACCTAACCTCTTTGTGCCTCAGTTTTCTCTGTCTATAAAATGGGAAATAATAGAATTTACCTCATGGGGTTGTTGTCTCAAATGATATAATACAGGTAAAGGACTTAGAATAGGGCCTGGAACATGGTAAACGCTCAGTAAATGTGCCTTAATATTACATAACCCAATATTGATGGACACCGTTAGTGTGTTTCTGTGTTCACTGGGGAAGGAATAGAGAATGACTGTGCTTCTTTTAACACAACACCACCAACTCTCCTCACAGCCCTAGTTATTCTCCTTGGCTCTAAAAGAGTTCCATTACCTCTTTCAGGGCCAGGTAATGCCTTGAAAAGCCCCACAGTGCTCAGACCACTTCTTTTAACACTTAGCAGTGGAGACAATAGAACCCAATCATTTGGGAGTCAACTAAAGTAATCGTTGAGACCCCCTTTCAGGCCAGCTCGGCAGCAGTGTGGTGCTCAAATAGCTCCAGCGGCCGGAGTGGAGGTCTGCGGTGCTCTGTTTTGACACCTGTATCCTGAATCCTCCAGTCCCTGAAAATGGGAGCGTTTCTGGTAGAAATCACCTTGGATGCTGGGGACACTTTAATCCCCAGAGGGATGAATCACAGGGCCAGGGAGGGTGATGTAGAGGGAATGGAGAGAACTGGGAAATTCATGGAGGACACAAATTCATTTAACTTCTGAGACAATTGAAGTTTCATCATTCAGTTCACATTGTTTTAACACGTGATTTTCAGATTTTCCCCAAGGCTTTAAGTCTTCTTTGGGCTTTGAAAAGTCCAGTCTTGTGGCCAGAATCAAATCTTTACTAACTGAGGGTTGTGCTGGCTTAAGGCACTCTGTTTTGAGCATCAGTGCTCACTCTGCGGTCTTGCAGACCTAGATGTGGTGACTTCTCTGAGACCCGGACTTGTCATCTGTAACCTTGGGATCATAATAGGACCTGTTTCAAATAGTTTAAATGTAAAGTGCTTAGGACAGCGCCTGGCACATGGTAAGTACTATGCAAATGTTTGCTACTATAATTATTAAAAATTTTTGTTCCAGGGGAATATGCACTTAACCAAAGATTCAAATTAGGTGGGTTCTGGTTAATTGATATTCCTCTGTAGGTAGGAAAGTCTTAAAAAATAAGTCTTTGTTTCTCTGAGGGGAAGGTAGAGCATGATACAGTTGGATTAGGAAGTATCAGGCATATCTAGGTGATATGCTTCCTCCCAGGAGAGTGTTCTATCTATGCAGACACCCTGTAAGTACCAGTTGGTTACAAAGGTGAGGCCTGATCTTGTCTGCAGCCCTTATTTTATGCTCCCAGGCTTGGGAGCCAGGGCAAGTGGTGCCACAACTCAGGAATTCTCTCTCTCCCTTTGCTGGGTCGTTTACCAAAAGAGCAAGTCCTCCCAAATTGTTTCACTGCCTGTAGCTCCGCGCAAATTGGCCAAAGGTTGGGAGCCTCTCAGGAAGAGATAGTTTATGCCAGCAGGAAAAGATGTTAACCTCAAATAATTCCATGAAAGTCAGTTATTAGGGCCAAGCCCAGAGCAGCTCAGGGAGCATCAATTCCTGGGAATGGGGGCCTCCATGTTATAGTGCCCAGAGCCGGTATGGCTGCCTTCCAGGTTCATTAACTGTTATTAGGGGGGCACAAAAAGGTGCACAATCAATGCATGCTTATTTATGGTACCCTTGTCCTTGTCATTCTTATTACTATCGCTGTGTATACTGTATTCTGGTCTGCTCATAATTATACCAAGTGCCATCCTTTATATATTTAATTGTTAAGAAATAAAATTTTACTTAAAAGTTGGAAACTTTAAATACGGACCTAATATAGAGCAAACTCTCAAGGGAAATAAGATTAAGACATTCATGGATTTTCAACTCAAGTATAGATGGCAATGAGCTAAGAGACTGGAGGACACAGAGAGTCTCCTTCCTGCATTTCTGTGTCCTCTTTATGGCAAATAAGGTCAAAGTATATCGGCGTCCTGATGGGAACCACAGTTTTGTGATTAAATATGCCATCAAAGTCTGTATTTTCTAGTGCTGTGAAGCAAGGGAATTTTAAAACAAGTGTTACAGCATGTAAACAATTCTCTATTAGTTGAGGAGCACACACGCTATTGGTCAGGGCTGTAGAGCATTTTCATTGTTTCATTGCTCCATTTCTCTTCAAAGAGGTAAAGAAGGAATCTGTGTAGGAAACAGAATCTCAACTAATTAGTAAGGCCTGGCCTTCCGCCCCCCCCCATAAACTCATTTATCAGATATGTTCTTATTTTAACCAGTTATTAAAAAAAGCAAATACTCTTTATCGGACATGTCTCTATTTTAACCAATTACTTTATTGCATTTTTATTACAAGTGCAAAGGTTAGACAAAGTTGACGCCTGCCGTCTACTTGGGCCTTAGTCACAGCAAACACTGCTGGTCAAAGAACTTTGGAACCAGGCTTCTTATTGTCCAAACTGTCATTAGTGCCTAAGTAATTATTACAAATGTCTTTTATATGTCAACCATTATGTTGAAAGTCTTCCCAAGTTCAAGCACACCAGGGGAGAAATCACCTCCCCCTTGGATTCCTCTGATAATCTTGAAAGATTATTTTTTCAGCCCTAAACGGATGTGCATAAAATGGTCTTTTGTGAAGTAAGGCTTATGGCACTACCCGGTCATAAATACAGGTTGATAGAAGCACAAGTGTTAATTACACAGTGTATTAATTTGAGCTAAAAGTATCCATTTGAATTTCAAAGTTTATTTAGCTATCTGACTGTTTGTCTTGTACCAGCCTTTTGCTCTTTCCAACAACCACTTAGAGAATGTCTTTCACTGTCTCAGACAGGAGATGGAAAGGGAGGGGGCCAGAGAAAGGACATGGACATAGATGTTTTCAGAGTTTAGAGTGCTTGCAACATTCGTTCAGAGAATTCTTGCCCTGAGTTCTAATCTCTCTCTGGTTTTGTTCCGTCTTTGTAAAGAAGACTTTGGGAAGTGAGGAGAGGCAGTGGGCGTGGGGAACAGGCCAGCCCCATGGACATTGAATTAACAGTCTTGAGTTGATATTCTTGTTACTACAGGTCAGAATGAGAGTTCTGATGGATTTTACCACTGGCTGGCTCTGTGGTCTTGGGTTAAGTCACAGCACCTCTTGAAGCCTTAGTTTTCTCATCTGTGTTTCAAAGGATGCTGCTGCATGGGTCTTGCTCCAAGTGTGGCCCATCAGCATCGCTCAGTGCTTGATGAAAATGTGGCTTCTGGCCCTTGCTCCAGAGCCTCTGATGGCTGGGATGGGGCCTGAGAATCTGTGTGTTTAACTAGCCCACGTGTGCTGCTCACACACTCCATCTAGGACCACTGGCTACATGAGCCGTGAGGCTCCCTGTGAGCTTGCAGTCTGTGCTGGGACAGGTATGGGTGGCTGAAACAAGTGTACATGTGATGGCTGGGGCTGGCCTTGGCTGATAGCAGGTAGCTGGACCAGGTGTTAGTTTCAGGAGAGAGGGGGACAGTCTCCTGGCCTGTGGTCAGGGAGGGGTGGGACTCAAAGCTCTGGTTGCGTCCATTTTCACTTCCCTGAGACACACCACCTTCTCCTACTGGGTGAGTCTGGGTGAGGCTGCTGTCCAGGAGGATTGCAGAGACCCCAGGCCACCCTCTCCATGTTTGTTTGGCTCCTTGTAGACCAAGATGGTCTAAGAATCACCTTTATCCACATGATGCAGCTGTGGATGTAGCCTTTATTTCTAGAGCGGTGTGAAATTTGAGCAAAGGTTCTTTCTTTCTCTCTCCCTCCCCCTCCTCCCTCTCCCTCCCTCCCTCCTTCCCTTCCTCCATTTGCCTTGCTGCTGTCTCTATATGGATATTCCTGATCTCCTGGACTGGCTGTCTAGAATGGCAGCTGACTTTACCTCTCACCAGGCTGCCTGATGGAATTAGAAAACTCCAAGAGACCTTGCAGCCCCAAGAATTTATGCCTCTTTACTTCCCAAAAGGACAAGTCCAGTAAGTCAATAACCTACCTGCTACGCCAAGATATGTGATTCATTAATTAAAGATTGACCAGCACAAGACTGGGACTGAGGAATGAGCCAGGTCACACTGTGGTTTTCAACCTGTGTCATCTTGGCAGAGGCCGTCTGCGTGAGTCCGCCCTTGTGCACACCCCGATACCCCCCAGTACCAAGCAGTCGTGTTCTTCTTTATGTCTTCTAGCCCAGCCTCAGTCATGCTGTGTTTGTAAGACTTTGCTTCCCTGACGAGATGGTGAGCTCTTCCGAGGTGGGCACGGTCTTCTTCCTTGCATCTCCAAGGCCTGTGGCTACAGAGGACCACAGGTTGGGTGACTTACAGAGATTCATTGTCTCTTAGTTCTGAAGGCTGGAAGTCTGAGATCAAGGTTTGCTTTCTCCCGAGGCCTTTCCTTGGCTTATAGATGACCATCTTCTCCCTGTGTCTTCACATCATCTTCCCTCTGAGTGTGTCTGTGTCCAAATTTCCCCTTCTTATAAGAACACAGTGGTATTGGATAAAAGCCCACCCACCCTAATGGCCTTACTTTAACTTCCAAATGCAGTCACATTCTAAAGTACTAGGGCTTAAGACTTGAATGTATGAATTTTGGGGGTCACAAGCCGGGAACACCTCAATGTTTGTCAAGGAGTAAATGAATTAACTCTCTGTGTCTATGCTGTCTTTACAAATGGACACTCTCCTTCCTTACCTCTTCCAGACACACATAAATAAGCATGGACGTTTTACTGGGCAATACACAAACAGGAGGACATATTTTTAATAAAATTGAGGCTACTGGTGATCAAACTTGTGATCAGACCAGAGCCATCACAAGGTTTGGTTGCTACAGACGGTACTTGGGTTTCTTATTTTCCTACATTCTTGAGTTCCTGGGAGGTTCCGTAGCAGAAGATTCCACAGAAAGACAAGTTTTTGTTTTGTACCACTTCATCCGCATGACTTTTCAACTTCCCCTTTGAAAGTGTTTAAGCAGTTGAATGTGTGTCTGTTAGAAGTCTGAACTAGAGTGGAGTGGGGAATTTGAAATCCTGGTACGGTTCTTATGCCCCAGGCTGTCTTCTGTGCCTTCGGAGCCCCTGAGAGCTGATCATAGTTTTCATAAACCACCAAGCTGCAAAGTGTCCAAGAATCCTTCTCACTCTTACCAAGTCCCTACATCATCGCCCTTCTCATCCTCCTTTGGTGTTTATAGAGTGAGTGTGCCGTGCTTTCCAACACGGGCTTATGTCTATAATTTGTTTGGGGCCTCATACCACCTCTGAGAGGTAAGAGAAAAAAGGATGACGATTCCCTTTTCTAGATGGGGAGAGGAATGAACAGATCGATTATGTGATATGCACAACTTCCCTGACTTAAAGTTTTCCTTCCTCTGCTCAACTCCAGGGTGACTTGTCCAGATGTCACTTGCATGGATCTTAACTTCTTCTCACCTTGTATTATCTGTTCCTCTGTCAAGCTTCCTGAAAGTAGGGCTCAAACCTTTAACCCCTACCTGATCCTATGTGCCCGCACACAGTAGATGCCCAGTCATTGCTTGTTATGTAGCATACTTAGTACCATCTCTTGAGCAGCTGCTATATCCTGCCCTGCTTTGCACCTTAACATACTCCATCTTATTGAATTCTGCAGCCCTCTGCAGTAGGTATATCTTCATCCCCGTTTAACAGAGGGGAAAGCTGAGGCTTAGCAAGGTTAGGTGATTTGGCCAAGGCCACGGAGCTGGTAAGCGATGAAACCAGGATCTGAACCTGGGTACACTTGACTGGCCTGGCTGCTGCGCTCTATCACTACTCTGCACTGAATGGTGGTCGCACAAGGAGTTAAGAACAAACCAGGCTAGAAGCCCTCTCTTGGGGCGTCAGTGTCCAGAGCCCCAGCACAGCTGATGAGCATCCTTTCAAATAATCCACAGTGCAACATCTTCCATTTTCACAGACAGCTTAGATTTCCTATTGTCTAATCTCGGTTTGGCTCATCCTACGTATTTCTGATTCAATTTGCCTCCTTTGGGACACCTACGTGTTCCTACGTACATACATTCATCTGTTCGGTTCTGAGAGCTCATTGCCAAGCCTGAAAACAGATCTCGACATTTCTGGGTTTCTATCATCTCCCAGATCTTTTGTCCCAACCCCTTCTCATCCCCGCCAACCCCAAGCAAATCAGCCTGAGAATTTGGGACTTTCAAATTGTGTCCTTCTCCAAGGGCACAAGGACATTCCCCAGTGTCATTTTAGAGGACCCAGTCTGCAGAGCAGGTAGTGAAAGAAACAAAGTATCATTTCCCTTTGGAATTAGCAAAAAAAAAAAAAAAAAAAAGGCTGGGGAGATCTTGTTTCAGTAGGGAATTTATTGCTAACAGTGTAATTGTGGCAGAATGGTTATTAGTCATAAAATTCTCAGTGTATTTTATTGATAAGACTTAGAGTTGGCAGAAACAGTAACCACATCTCTGTTCTCCCCTTCCTCTCACAGCAACACTGAGTAGCCTGGGGCGGGCGGGGGGTCTCACCCACTCAGCCAGGCCAGCAAAATCCTGCCCCTGGGTGTGTTTCCTGAGCTCCAGCCTCTGAGAGCCAGGTGTGTGCTTCTGCAGGCTGAATTTGGCTGTAAATTATGTTTTGTTTTCTGTCAGCTGCCTGACAGCTAAAATCATATTTGCTGTCAGAGGTGACAGGGGCCACAATGGTGATGTATTAAAGTGCTGCAGGGTCACGGGAGAGCGGGCTGGGCAGGTCCTCTGGCCCCTCGGCTCTTACCTGCCAGAGCCAGTGTGCCGGGTGCAGGAGGGCACCACGAATGAGATGCAGTCTCATCAGACTCATGGAGAACATGGCCAGCTTCCATACGGAGCTCTAAATAGACTTAAGATGTTGGCGAAACCCTATCCCTTAATTGCATTGTACGACAAAATGCAAAGTCCATCACCATAATTACTTCCAAGCATGAGATTCCAAAGCATTTTGGCTATATTCAAATGGATATTTAAACTCACAGACAACAAGCTTAATTTTTCCCCACATGACTGATGGTTTTGGTCACTGTCCCAGCCCCCAGGCCCGCCCTCCACTCCCACCAGGATGCCAGCTTTTTTCATTTTTAGAGACCAGAGCGATGTGATAAGCCCTGCCTTAAGGTTTCACCACTCCCTAAATAGAAACATGGCATTCTCTTGCTCCACCCCGGCCCCTTATAAGCTGACCTCAGGCAGTCTTTCCTTTGTGTCTGTCTAGATTCCTCCCCTCTCCTTTTCTTGGATTCCTACTGGGTTCACAGGGGCACCTTATAAGGTAGAATCCAGCCTCTTTAGAGCATTATTGTTGGAAACCCACCACTCTGTCAGGGACAGCTACCACTTACTCAGCCCTCGCTGAGGACAGCCGTCATGGATGCACTGGATCTCCACCTACAGATCCCTCGGGGCACGAGAGGACCAGTTGGAGAACCAGAGTGGGCACTGCGGCTGGGCCCACCTCCAAAGCCCACTCCTCTCTTTCTGCCACTGCTCTGAAGCTCACAGGGGATGAGCTCGAATGACCTTTATTTTATTATTATTATTATTATTTTTTTTTGCAGTACGCAGGCCTCTCACCGCTGTGGCCTCTCCCGCTGCGGAGCACAGGCTCCGGATGCGCAGGCTCAGCGGCCATGGCTCACGGGCCCAGCTGCTCCGCGGCATGTGGGATCTTCCTGGACCGGGGCACGAACCCGTGTCCCCTGCATCGGCAGGTGGACTCTCAACCACTGTGCCACCAGGGAAGCCCCTGACCTTTATTTTGAACAATGGGCACCTTAGGTCTAGGGTTGGCTTCATGGGCACGTAGCTGTACAGCCACCCAGGGCCCTACGCCCAGAAAGGCCTTGCACTTGGGGGTTGATGATCTCTGGATGCTGAGTCTTGAAATTCTTACTCATTCTGTCTTTGAATTTGTGTTTCATAAGTGAAGTCCGATGGGACAGTGGCACATGTGCCAGGGCACTTGGAGCTTCAGTTAAGCACCATACACCTCTGGGGCCTCCCTGTGCCCCCCAGAAAGGTTCTCAGCTGCCTGTTTCCTGGTACCCTGGCACCCAAGGCCCTGCTCAGCAGCCCTCTTCCTCTCTCTCCCTCTCCAACACTGCCACTCTCTGCCTGCGTGTTGACAGGGGAGGCCCAGGCACTCCTGCTGCCCTCGGGCAGGGCCTGAGTGTGGACGCAGGGAGGGTGGGGGTCAGGCGTGTGCCCTTCAGCACCTTGGGGTTGGTGGTGGCCATCCCCACCCTGGGCTGGGCTGGCAGGGCCTCTCATTCACCCCCGATCCAGGTCCTGAGCACATCCCAGTGCGGAAGTTGCAAACCTTTGGGGGTTGCCCATCTGCCCGGGGGCAGGGAGACTGACTGCCTTGCCCCTGGCCAGGATGCTGCATTTTCCTCTTGCCTTAGCCCAGCTGATGATGTAGCTGGCTCTGCTGAGGTCCTTAGGTGTATGGAAGCAGCAGTATTATGAATAGAACATGGTGGTGATTTGGGGCTCTGGGGTGAGGGCTACCTCAGGAGAAGGGGTTCCAATGCCTTGGCCTTACCCAGCTGAACACTTCTGGGAATATAATAGGCTCTACATTTTCTATTTAGAAAAAGATATAAGTCAGTAGGAAAAGCAACGTTTCCCTACAAACATCACAAACCAGAGAAGCAAAGCAATTGCAGTTACCAGAAGGGAAAGGATAGGTATTAGGTTTCAATTTCAAGACACAGAATGTTGTTCTTTTGATTTTTTGGTTTCTGCACAGCAAACCCAAAGAGGTCAATGTGTGTCAGCCTCTGGACCAGCACACAATGACCCTGAAATATTTACAGGCATGCTTGCCTGCTGTCTCATTCAGGGTCAAAGCAGACCTTGATGTTCTAATATGGCATCTTGACTCGTGTCCTGTAGTGTCACGGAACTCCAGAGTGTCAGGGCTGGAAGGAAATGTATCCATTCAAGCCCTCATTTTGCCAAGAACTGAGGCCCGGGCAGACGTGCCTTTCTTCCTCACTTACTTAGGACTAAGACCAGAGGTCTCAGGGTTCCTAGTCCAGCATCTTTACCTGAATTAAAGGAGTAATATAGTGAGAGCTAACAATGAGGATTCTAGGTACAGAACTAATCCTTGCACTCAGAGCTTAGCTCATTTGATTCTCACAAAAAACCCTCTGAAGAAGGTATTTCAGGGGAGTCTCATCAAAGGCACATTTAACTGGAGCAGATCCAACTGTGTACTAGTTTCCTAGGAGCTGCCATAGCAAAGCACCACAAAATGAGTAGCTGAAACAGTAGACATTTATTGTCTTCAGTCTGGAGGCTAGAAGTCTGAAATCAAGGTGTTGGCAGGATTGGTTTCCTCCTGAGAGCTGTGAAGGAGAATCTGGTCCAGCCTTCTCTCCTAGCTTCTTGTAGCTTCAGGCATCCCTTGGCTTGTAGATGGCTCTCTTTGCCCTGTGTCTTCACATCACCTTCCCTGTGTATGTGTCTTTGCATCCAAATTTCCCCATTTTATAAGGGCAGCAGTCATGCTGGGTTAGGGCCCATCTAATGACCTCATTTTCCTTGATTGCCTCTGTAAAGATTGTGGCACAAAGTAAGGCCACATTCTGCAGTGCTGGGGGTTAGCACTTCAACGTATTTTTAGGAGGGACAGAATTTCATCCATAACAAATTGGAGAGAGAGAGAGAGATATTAAGTACCGAGGGCTAACTAATTCCATCATATTTCCACTGGCAGATGGCCCTGTGTGGAACAACGGTGAGACAGGAGACATAAACCTCCTTCTCTCCCCCATCAGATTAAGTTCCTAAGTGCCTTCCAAAGTGTGAGCTGTCAAGAATGTAATTATAATATTTTAGGAGAGCCATTTTCCACATAACCTGACCTCTGAAGACAAACCAGCTAGACTCTCTTGATGACCTGAAGAAACCCTGATCTGTGTAGTGAGACATGCTGTGTTGATCTCCACCAGGAGAAAGGAGACTCTGTTGCTGAACTGTGGCCAATTTAAGGGGTTTTCAAGGGAAGCTCCGACGAATAGTGAGTCCTTCCTCAGGCACTGACTTTAGAATCCAGCCCTGATAAAATTGTAAACACCACTGCATTGTTTCCATGGTAGAAATGGCGCCCCAGAAACACAGAGGGATTAAGTTCCTTCCTCAAGATCACTCAGCTAGTACGTGGCACATCTGGACCAAGGGAGTGACTGTGTGTCCCCTCCTATCCCGAACTCGAGGACTGAGCTCCTGGGGTCTGGGTTGAGGCTCGGGTGGGATTTGGAGGAATCCATTTTCCCCTAGAAGGGAGAATGTTTGTTCTTTATGCAAATTCGCTTTGTTCCCAGAGAGAACTGGGTGTCTTGAGGCCCAACCTGGGACTGATACCTGGCTTCCTTCTGTCTTAGGGTTTAGAGTTAGCAGGAAAGGCAGGGAGAACCACCCTTCCCACAGGCAGAGACGGCACCTATGTGAAGGGCTCTGGGGAGCAATATTTTCTCCAGAGATCAGCTCCAGGACTAAGTTCGTACAAAACCCAACATTTCTAATCTTGCGCTGTCAGAATTGTGCCAAGGAGGGAAAGCCACGGACCAAGAACTTAGCTTGAAGTCGAGGCAGAGGGGGAAGTGGTAGAGGAGAAGGTATGACAAAACCCAGACCAAACCCGGAACAGGCAACAGGAATTAAGCCACGAGGTAGGAGGATGGAAACTTTGGGACCTATCAGATGGAAAGAGTTTCGATGCTGAATTCAAGGGCAACTTCATTTTCCTGATCACTGTGGAAGGTGTTCCTAAGGAATAAATGAGATAAAAATATTAATCCAGTCTCTGGTTTTTCTCTTCCTTCTTTCCACTCTTCAGGTTCATGAAAGGTGAGAGTAGGTATGCGCATCCAAGCAGTGCCCCGAAATTTACATGTATGACAAAACGATCCCTCACATCCAAAGGGCACCCTCTGCCGGGCCTACTCACATGCACTGACACTCGGAAAACCCTGCGGGTGGCCTGTAGCCTGCCCCTTGGTGGCAACGTGAGCGGTGTTCTTAGAAAAAGGACACCATGTGAAGCTGGGAGTTATGCTGCCACAAGGCAAGGAACTACCAGAAGCGAGGAGAGCAGCCTGGAACAGAGCCGCCTCTGTTACCTTGAGAGGGAGGCTGGCCCTTCTGACATCTTGGTTTTTGCCTTCTGGCCTCCAGACCTTTGAGACAGCACATTTCTGTTG
Source organism: Monodon monoceros (assembly GCF_005190385.1). Taxonomy (NCBI): domain Eukaryota; kingdom Metazoa; phylum Chordata; class Mammalia; order Artiodactyla; family Monodontidae; genus Monodon; species Monodon monoceros. The sequence continues at coordinate 16,880,997 of NW_021703765.1, forward strand.
TTCTAACCTGCACAGTTTGTGGTATTTTGCTATGACAGCTCTAGGAAACCAATAGAGCTGATCCCACGGCTCTTCGGGGTCGTCGCAGCTGGTTCTGGGGGTCATGCGTTCGAAGCTGTTCATCAGCCACGCCCTGGGTGTGGACTGCTTGCTCCCCGTATCCAAGGGGTGTGAACTGGGTGAGGCAGCTCCGTCTAGTCAGGGTTATTCCTGCAGAGGTGCTCAGCTCTGAGGCATCTGCAGCCAGCACTCCTGCCAGAGCCAGGACCGGGGGGAGAGAAGAGAGGCGCCTTCACCCAGGGTGCAAAATGTCAGGGGCTGCCACGCCTCAGCAACCAAGATAAACAATATTTTAATGCAAAATTATACAAAAATTACAATGAGTGAAACCATGCATGATGAAAAAACACCTCTCAAAAATTTAAGTTTAAATTTTAAATCAGTAGCATTGATTCTTTCCTCTTGCAGGGCTCTCAGTGCAGCTCTGCAGAATGGCTTGGCGTGGCACTGCTCCCTGCAGCTACAGAAAAGAGTGCCTTGGTCCTGAAAGGGACCTCTGGCTGGCAAACCACAATGCCCACTGCGCCCAGGAAGTAAGGCCAGGTTTAGGCCCTAGGTAGTCAGACTCCATAGCCTGGATGCTTAATCACTGCCCTCTACTGCTTAGAAGCATCTAGAGGAAGTATAGCAAGCAAGAGGAAGGATAGAAGCCATAAAGTTATAAAGTATGTTGTGTTACAAAATCAAATCAATTCATTGTTCTGTGAAATGGAAATGCCAACGGGGCCATGAATAGCTGGGTTACGGTGCTCCGGGCTCTCCATCTATGAGCACTTGGACCCTTCTGGATTCAGTAGAGAAGGGAGCCCACCTCGGCTGCTGGACAGGTTACCGTGCCACGGCCGACACAGTCAAATCAAGGTCTTGATGTGCAAGGACAAGGGCGTCTGCTTATTCCTCTCTTGCCATCAATCGAGGCTTTGGAGTGATGCAGGGCTTCTGCCTGGCACATTCCCTGCTGCTTTCATGACAAATCCGGTAGGTAGGTTCTAGGCTCAGAGGAATGGATGGATGGGTCTATACATTGACCTCTACCCTTCATCCCAAAGGCCATCTCCCCAAGGCCACCTGAGTAATTCACTCCTCTCCTTTCAGGCCTTGATTTCCACTCCTCTCCCACCCACTGACAGAAGCTAAAATAAGAGGCAAACTTTCTTTGCCCAACTGTTATAAATTCCTGTCTTTGCAGATCTCAGGCTGATTGTCCTGGCTCTGCTGTCTGTCTGTAAATGAGGCTCCTCACATGTAACGGATGGCCCCATGCTCTGGACATACATTTGACCTAACAGGAAGCGGCACTTCTAACTATTTAACAAGACTGCTTCGGAGCCAACTCCTTTGGATGGCATTCTGCCTGGGTTGATCACTTCTAATCGATAAAAATTGTCCGTGGGAACGAGTAACTCCCACCTCACATCGAATGACGGAGGATGTATCTTGGCTGTGAGCTCTGAGAGCCCCTTGCCTCCTGAATAAACATCACGTCAAAGGTTAGTCCCTGTTCTTCCCGACAAGCCTAAATTTAGCAAAATTAGGATATGGATTTTCCTTTATTCTCTGTGATCACAAATGTAATGTCAGATTTTTTCTCCCAGAGAGCTTTTCATCCCACCTCTACTCAGTGTCAAGGTTGTCAGAACCATAATTTATTCATATTTTTGACCTCTGGGGAGGACAGTATCCAAAGGGTCAGGGAGTGTTATTGGATGTCAGGATGAAAATTCACTGCTCGGAGCCCTTTACAATGTTACATTTAATCAGGCCCTTGCGAATGAAGCTGCGATGTTGGCTGCTGTATTTACCCCTGAAGAGCGAGCCCTTCCTTATTAGCAGTTATGCAATATTTATGCATTTCCCGAAGTTCTCAATGTGGAAAACTCTCAGAGCCTGCTTGGTTTTCTCTGTAAAGAAGGGGAGGTCTTTGATTTCTGCCCTTGTGCTTGAGTCACCACCGTGACCCCTGGAGCTGCTGTGAGACCGGCCAGGAGGGGCGAGGGGTGATGAGCGTGCCGCTGTGGGCTGGGCCATCTCCTTCTGTGGTCCCTCTCCCTGCCGCTCTGAGATCTGCCTCATCCTTGCAGGGCTCTCAGTGCAGCTCTTTACCCAGAATGTCAAGGCCTGGGCAAGCCTGGAAGCTTAATTATATTCTGAGAACTGTGTGGAGAGGCCTAGAGGGCTGGAGGAACAATTAATCAATGCTAAATAATAACAATAATTATTCTCTGATTCACGGATAGAATAACTCCCTCATTCCTGACCTGCAATAGATACAGCCCAGATATGCACGGCAGAGCCTGTAGGCTCATTAGAATTCTTGCCAATCGGCATCTTATATGTCTTCTAGAGAATTCTATTTTCCCAGTCATTGTAAACGGCTTGGAAAGAGCTTTTGTAAACCCCACTGTCTTTTGATTGGTTTGTCTCCATTCCCCTTGAGGCCGCCAGGGGATAAGGTTCTGATGGAGTCAGTCCAGGCAGTGGGGGAGAGGGTCAGGCTCGGGGCTTTGGGACCAGGCAGACCTGTGTTTATGAATGGGTCCCACCACTTCTCTGCTCCATAACCTTTATCGTGTCACTTAACTTCTCTGAATCTCAGTTTACTCATTTGCAAAATAACAGCAATAATTATTTCTCTCCAGAGGGCCCTGGGGAAGATTATGTGTGATGAGTATGAATTGAGATGGAGAACATTTTATTTTCTTCAGAGCTGGTACAGGGAAACCCTCTGATGTGGAAAGAATCCCCTGATTAGCTCACTTGGGGTTGAACAGCCAGAGCCTGGATACTGACGGTCACATTTCAGAGGAGGCAGAAACTGCCCTGCTAAGTAGAGGGAGAGGACTGGGAAGCCGCCTCTTCTGGGGAACATTCTAGAAATATTGGTGAGGCTGATCCCTAGTGGACGCTGGTGAAGGGGTAGCAGCCTTGGGACCAGGTGGCCCAGGGCCCAGAGACAGTAGGGAGGGACAGTGAGGGGCAGAGGGAAGTCACAGAAATCCTCAGGACTTGGGCTTTGAAAGAAGGGTTTGGGCATCAAGGAAATGTCACCTTTAATGCAAGGGCCAGGGCCCCCCAGCAGACAGGCTTAGCACAGAGCGTGGCTTCTGGTAAAATGCACAGTAAGCATTTGCTTTGGTCAATGTTAGTGTTCTCCTGTTAGCCCGGAGGAGCTGGCATGTCAAGTCCATCCCCGAGGTGGACCAGGGCTGGAGAAGCAGTCACTTCTGCTTTCAGACTCCTACGGCCTTTGAGAAGGAACTTGCAAAACTGAGGGCTGTGAAGAGCATTAAAAGGCTGGGCCACTGAGACAGGGATCCGATGCCAAACTTTCATCTTATCCCATCTTATTAACCGTTTGTAGGCTTTTTGTGTCTTACATATGTGTCAGTATCAATCATTTGTATTATGAGTTTCTTTTTTAATGTAAATGTACCTGCTCAAGTACCTCCTGGAAGCCCAAGGAAGGAAACACTATTCTCCCTGTTGCTCTGAGTCTAGGGAACACAGCAAGGGTCTCTCCCATCACAAGTCCCCTCTGCTTGCAATGCTCTTCCTTCATCTCTGCAGGTCTGAACCCCACCGAACCTTCCAGGTCCATCTTGGATGCCACTTCTCCATAAATTTTTCCCTGATCCTACAGCCAGAGGGTGCCTCTCTGCTTGGCATGCCCGCTGCAGCTGGAGGTTTCCTTTCTTGTGGCACTTGCCACTTTCTGCAGGGCCCAATGCATACATAGTGGGCTGGTGACATTCACAAAGGATGTGCCCAGGACCTTCACAGGTGCCCAGATCATAACTTCCACTCATCACTATGGATAATTGCTTCCACAGAACTTGGATTTTCTATTCAAGAGCTATCTTCACTTCCTTTTCACTTTCCCCATCTCTTCAAGCACTTACTTTCCTATGGAAGCTGTTTTGTTTTTACAAAGCATCAATGTTTTCACCCCTTCGCTCCAGTGACTGCATTGACTGGTGCTGTTCGATAGAACTTTCTGCAGTGATGGAAATCTATATCTACACCATCCAATAGGGTAGTGACCTATGTTATTGAGCGCTTGAAATGTGGCTAGTGCAACTGAAGAACTGAATTTGTAATTTTATTTAATTTTAATTAATTTAATGCTAAATTTAAATAGCCACATTAAACATGGGGCTAGTTGTTCCCAGTGGGGACAGTACAGTCATAGAAACTGACAGGAAGAGAATCACCCAGGTAGGTGGCCGGGCTCCCTCGCTGGCTAAGGAACTTGCTTTTGCACTCAGGTCCTTGAAGAGTGCATGATTCAAAAACATGCTAAGTTTCCACTTATCTCTCAGGGAGGAGATAGCAGGAGTTAAAAATCTTGGCATGCCGAAGACGAAGCGTTTTCTCGTTTTATCTCCGCCATCCTTACTTCAGGGAAGCACGTTAACAAATTTCTGTAGCCCACACAGTGCCTTTCAAAGAGTGTGTGTATAATAAATACTGGAGGGGAAAATGAGTGGGGACTTTATGCTTTTGAAAGACTAGCAGCCACTGTGATTCTCTGCTTTTAAAAACAGATACAGGGACTTCCCTGGTGGGAAAGAAGTCTGCCAATGCAGGGGACACGGGTTTGAGCCCTGGTCCGGGAAGATCCCACATGCCACAGAGCAACTAAGCCCGTGAGCCGCAACTACTGAGCCCACGTGCTGCAACTACTGAAGCCTGCGCACCTAGAGCCCATGCTCCGCAACAAGAGAAGCCACCGCAATGAGAAGCCAACACAGCAGAACAAAGAGTAGCTCCCGCTCGCTGCAACTAGAGAAAGCCCGTGCGCAACAACCAGGACCCAATGCAGCCAAAACAAACAAGCAACAAAAAACCAGACGCAGTTGATGTTTGGGGTGAGGATATCAGGAGACTGAAAAGAATCATTCAGTAAATATTGATTGAGGGCACCTTCTGGTACACAGTGATCATGGTAGAAAAGGGAACATGAGGGCTGTTTCTTTTCTCCCTTACAGCACGGTGGTTCTGGAAGCTTCCTTGAGGGAACTTTGACAAGCTTATTGGTATGGTCTGGTGTTATGGATTGAATTGCGTCCCCCACCCCCACCAACAGTTGAAGTCCTAACCCCAAGTACCTCAGAATGTGACCTATTTGGAAGTATGATCATTGCAAGTATAATTAGTTAAGATGAGGCGTATTGGAGTAGGGTGGCCCCTTAATCCACCCTTAATCCAGTAGGACTGGTGTCCTTCTAAGAAGAGGGGAATTTGGGCACAGAGGCAGAGACACACAGGGAAAATGCCACAAGGCAGAGATAGGAGTGTTGCATCTACAAGCCAAGGAAGGTCGAGGACTGACGGCCACCAGGAGCAAGGAAGAGGCCAGGAAGGCTTCTCCCCAGTCTCGGAGGGAGCACAGCCCTGCTGACACTTTTTTTTTTTTTTGCGGTACGCAGGCCTCTCACTGTTGTGGCCTCTCCCATTGCGGAGCACAGGCTCCAGACGTGCAGGCTCAGCAGCCATGGCCCACGGGCCCAGCCGCTCTGCTGCATGTGGGATCTTCCTGGACCGGGGCACGAACCCGCGTCCCCTGCATCGGCAGGCGGACTCTCAACCACTGCACCACCAGGGAAGCCCCTGCCGACACTTTAATTTTGAACTTCCAGCCTCCATAACTATGAGAGAATAAATTTCTGTTGTTTTAGCCCACGCAGTTTGTGGTACTTTGTTACAACAGCCCTAGGACACTAAGACAGTTGGTTTATGCCAGGATGGTTGTGGTGATACCCACAGGGACTCTACCAGCGGGTCAGTGAGGATTCACTGGGCTGCACTATGACTGGGGGGCAGGGTGCACAGAGGAGGTGCAGGCCAAGGTGGAGTCACTGCAGCCACCAGCCCCTAAAGCATTAGCGGGATCTTGCTCTGGTTCTGCAGATGCCAGGGTGTTGGAACACAGACAGAGCTCTGGCCCCAGCACCACCACTTATGTTGGTCAAGCCCTGCTCCTCTCCTCTGCGAAATGGGGATGCATTGTCTTAGAATTTTCCCCTCACTTGTGTGTCCCGGGTGTATCTCCGCAACTGGATGGAGACCTTTGGAGGGCAGGAATCATATCTCCTCCCCTGCTTCAAGGTGCTCAGGGGGTACTGGATGTTGATGGCGCAAAGCGCCCTGAGATCGTCAGTCACATCTGCTCCACTTACTGCTGTAGACCCAGTGCCTGGGGCTCAGTAGATATTTACTGAATGAATAATACAGTCATAAATGAAGATCCTGTACTGAGTTGGTGGCGCCCAGGTCTCTCCCTCACATCGTACTGATGCTCACTTTGGAGGTGCGGGAAGGTATAACGTACCAGAGTGTTGTCACTTCTGGATTGCTTTCATCCTTTGTATCTCGGATCAACACCAAAGGAGCAGTACTGAGGGACCAGGCCTCCAGGGGACCATGTGTCTCTGTCATTGACCCCACAGCTCCAAGGCCTACATTTTCCATCTACTCAGAATAAGAGAAAGGATGGTGGGTAAGGGGGAGGCAAGTCCAGGCTGGGTTCAGAAGCGGGTGGTGTGGCAAAGTTGCCTCAAAGAAGGGATGGAATTAGGTAGGATTTGGCTTCTCTGGATTGCTGCAGTGTGGAGAATGTCTGAGTGTTCCCGATGAGCTTTGAGCTGGAAATGACCAACCAGCTGAAATTGTCAGCCCTGTGACTGAGATCAGACAATCATAACACAAACAAATAAATAGCGAGAACAGTCTCCTCTCTTTATGAGTGGGTCCTTGCATTCTCCCTCTCTTCCTTCCTTCTTTTTAGAGCAAAACCGAACATCTTCATGTTTCCATCCTGTGGCGCTGCAATCACTTGGAAATACATTTCGATCAGATTCGAGCTGGTTTGCCTCATTAGGTTTTTCTGTTCATCCTTGTCAAGATCTCCCACCTGCACTGTGGCATTATTTCCTTGGTTGGCTGTCTCAGGGGAGAGGAGGCAATGGCAAGAAGACCTCTGCTGAGAAAGGAGGGGTTTAACAAGGAGTTGCTGCCCCTGAAGCCCCCATGGAAAGAGCACATTCTATTTAACTAGAAGGGCACGTTGCAAATCCTGTTCAGCCGCCCTTCTTTTCCTTCCCCACACCTCCCTGCTCCCGGGCCCCTGCCTCTTTGGGGGAGGGAAGGGGCCGCCCTCCTTGGATTGAACCTGAACTGGAAACCAGCTCCTGTGAGCTCAGTTAACTCTGAACAGAACTGTTGGCTCCTTCTTCTTCCAAAGGAAAATTTACAGCTCCAATTTTTACAATTTACATCTTTCATTTAATATTCCAGCCTTCTTTCCCCAAGGCTTCCGGCACAGCTCGTGTCAGAAGGGACTACTTATTTCCCCAACCCTTTTTGCATTATTAGTTTCATTTATTATTTTTATGTTTTCTATTGGGTTCATGTACATATCATTTCTCTGAGCTCCCCGGAGGAACTGACAGGGAGCTGGGAGCCGTCATCTCACAGCCAGGGAAGCTAAGATGCTGTCATAGGTTCTCCAGGGAAAATATTTCTGGCTTGTGCATTTCAAATTAGCCCCAATTAACCCCTCATCAACCAGCCCCAAAATGTCCATGCAGATGTTGTCAAACCTTCTGTTCCCCATTCCTGTCTGCTCCAGACGGTGGGGGGCTTCAGGGGACAACATGATATTTTAATCTCTTAAAGAACTAAACTGCCTTTCTCCCACATCCATTTATCTTTTGGAGATACACAAAGCCAGAGAAGACTGGAGTTTAAAGATGCATCATTGTTTGAGAGTAGACAGGCAAACTGATTTTACTTTGCCTTTGAAAATCCTAATATTTCTATTAAATAAAGGTGAGACAGCCACAGAGCAGCTGTGTGTCCTACGACACCTGCTGGACCGTGGCAAAGGAGCCTTGTGCAAGGTTATGCTTGGTGGCAATGATCTTTACTAGATGCCCCACGTCACTTTCAGAAAGGTAAAGACCTTTGAGAAAGTCACCTTTCTAGGCTGGTATTTAGCAGACACATTTTGTGTTATCATGGGTGTAAATGAATTCTCACTCAGCTTCTAAGAGGCAGGATTGTCCCTTAGAAACATTTCTGTTTGTGGGCAAGAGAATTGTTGAGCGTACATGTTCTGGTAACTCAGGGCAGAAAACTGCTTCTTTGGGGCTTGGAAAGACCCAGAAAAGTCACAGTGATTGTGTGTGGATTGGAAGCTCTTTGCTGGGAAGACCTCTGTTTCCCACCTTACATCGGCTACAGTGATGCCTTTGCCTGGATTTCATGCAGGGGGGAGATTCCTGATGTTTGCTGATCTAATCACTTCATTCCTCTTCCCGGGGGTAAAGGGTAACAGGGTGTCAGCGAGGAGGGGTGCTGAAGCATAGTAGGCTCGAAGGGATCAGTGCTTCCAGAGTTGCGGCAGTTTTGTGGCAGGCCCCTTTGTGTCCCGTCATCAGCTCCATGGCTAACCCTTCCATTGCCTAGTCAGGTCCCAGGTCCTCCGCTGAATAGGCTCGGCATGTTTGGTTGTGAAGCACTTGAGAAGCTCAAGGTTAAATGGAAACCCCTTGTTTATTTTGGGCCGAGTCATTCCCATGACCCATTCCTGGACTCAGCCCCACGTACCACATGACTTAAAAGGCTGCAGATTTCCAGTCACCCTGGGAGAGTTTGAAAATCTTAATGTGAACAAATGCAGTTACATGAGGATCAAGCTGAAAGAGAAGTTCATGTTTATGTGTTTACGCCCTCAAAGCACTTCCTCACTCGTTATCTCATCTGTGCTTCCTTAGCCCATCACAAATGACTCGTTTTCTCCTCCACACTGGATCCTTCTTACAAAGTGCTCTTTGAAGTTAAAATATTTGACAAGATAAAATTTTGCCCAGATTGAGACTAGCCTTGGAAAACCTGACTATATCTGGGTCAGATACATTGACAGACAAGAATTGATTCAAATTGTGCCAACACATGGTGTGTTTATTTCTTAGAAGTAATAGTAAATTAAGAACAATAAAAAAGGGAGAGGTGTATTTTTTAAAGTATATATCTTTTTGAGAAACACTGTGTTGTTTATTAACCTCCTTGGCAATGGACTCCCCCTCATGCTGAGGCTTGGTGACATGTGCTGGTGTCGGTTGCTCTCCCCCTGGATGAATAGTAAGTTTCCGGAACGGTACTTACAGTCTGTAATGCTATTACCACTCAGTCTGCTGTGGGGTCCCTCAGTCATTTTTTTCAATTAAAAAAGGCCCAGTGCTCTATTAACCTTTTGTCTGCGGCTCCATCCTTCATGCTGCCATTGCCCTGAGATGACGATCCATGTATTAAAAAGGGCATATATTACTGTAAGCCACCTCCACGTTCTCTGTCATTATAAAGATGAAGCATCATTTTTTCATTAAAAAATATGAGACAGTTCGTCATACTCACAGCTACCGGGCCTGCCTGCAATCTCCTTGTTACAGGATGTGAGAGGTGACTCCCACCACTCAAAGCCCGTGGGCTGGAAGCTCTCCTGAACCACTCCCCATGGAAGATGAGCCAGCGAAGGGTTTTGTTGCCAGGAGGCAAAGATGAGGCCTATTGACATTTTTTCCTGATGGCTGCTCTTAGGTGAAACGCTAGCCTTGGTTTACCAGATGCCTGAGCAGTAAATAAAACTGCAGCCTTCACACCATCTACAGCTGCACAGAGCAGCTTTCTGAGTCCTCGACTGCCTTCTCATGTGGGAAGCAGACAGCTTCTCCAGGAAGCACAGAGTCCAGGCCATACACTCTGTGCTGTGGATCTCTCTGATTTTCAAGTCTTACAAGAAGCTGCCCAGAGTGGCCAATCTGGTCAGGTTACCAGGGTTCGAGTCGACTTAGAGATAAGCACAGCCAGGTGTCCAGAACCCAGCCACCATTGTTAGCTCTCTGACACCAGGTGACAGCCATCTAGGGTCAGTGTCTTGGCTTCCAGTTTCCAGAACACTCAAGGAATTGCCTTTCTTTTCTCATCCCAAACTTTGGGGGAAAGGTGCTGAGACCATTGGGTCTTTGGAAATACAATTTGGCTACACTGACATGGAAGTTGGAATAGGTTTGATTGCGACTGTTGTTAAAATCACTGTTGGGCTGCACCTACTGGATTTCCATGTAAACCTCTGCTTGTCATTCTGGCCAACCATGGCTCTCTGTGTCTCCCCTGCTCTCCCCAACTTAGGGTCTCAGGGTCTCCTAATCCCTCCAGCACCTCAGTTAGAACTGACTCATGGGAAAGAAGCCAGCTTCTCATTCAGTTCAACAAGCATTTATGGGCCATGTTGATCGGCACCATGACTAGTTTGTGATTTCTGACCTCACTTGTGAAAACTGTGCACTTGTGAGCTCTTCCAAGCCCTGCTCTCCCTTCTCATGAAAGGGACAACATTGTCACTTTCTGGCTTCTGTGTGCCAGATATTGGGGGAAGCAGGTTTGCGTCGTGGTTGATATAGTTGCCAAATTGCTCAAGTTCAAATTCTAACTCTACCAAGTACTAGCTCTCTGCACTCAGAAAAGTTCCTTGACCTCTCTGAGCTCATTTTGTCACCTGTTAAGTTGGGCTATTAAAGAGTATCTCTCATGGGGTTACTGTGGAGATGTAATGAGACTACCAGGAAGTCTGTGCCTGGCATGAGGTTAAGTGCTCAACCAACTCTAGCTGCTGTTATTTTCAGCTACTCACTGTCACATACTTACCACTTTAACCCTTATGAGAATCCTCTGAAGTAGGCATTTTATCCGATTTTCATTGGTGAAGAAATTAAGGCTTGAGAGGTTATGTGACTTACCCCAATTTCCCCAGGGGTAAGCTGTGGAGCTGGTAATCACACCCAGGTCTGTGGTTTCCCAGGTGTATCTTTTTTCATTTATAAAAATATTTATTTATTTTATTAAAAATGGAAGCGTTCCCCCCACCCCCGGGCAAGGCGTGCACTTTACATCGTACCTCCAAACTCTTCATGGCCTTCAATCATATTTCTACTCCATTCCAAGGTCACTGTGCTTATTTCATCCCCTTCAGCTTCCTTCAGAACTTGGCTCCAAAAGTTTTCACTGTACTCTTTTTCCTGTATCTTCCATAGCTCCCTCTACATGGCTTGGTCCATGGGCTTTTCTTCTATTAACAACAATGCCGATCAACAACACTTTTTAACTCCCATGCATTGGTGGGCTGGAGATAACTCCTACCAGCTCACAAGACCTGATTGTTAAAATACCAGGAATTTTGCAAGACAGTTGACATCATGTTGGTAGCTTGAAATCAGCCACGAGCATTTACACTATGGACATCAGCAAATGCTACAAATCAGGGCTTTATTTTTGGTGTCCTGAGAATTGGTTGTTAAAGCTTACCAGCATGTCACTACTCCCACCCACACGTTCCCAACTACCAGCATATCTCCCCTTCTCTTTAAAACCAAAGTTCTTTTTTTTTTCTTTTTTTTTATTGGAGTAAAATTGCTTTACAATGCTGTGTTAGTTTCTGCTGTACAATGAAGTGAATCAGCTATATGTATACATGTATCTCCTCCCTCTTGGACCTCCTTCCCCGCTTCCCCCCACCCCAATCTAGGTCATCACAGAGCACTGAGCTGAGCTCCCTGTGCTATACAGCAGGTTCCCACTAGCTATCTATTTTACATATGGTAGTGTATTTATGTCAAAGCTAATCTCCCAATCTGTCTCACCCTCCCCTTCCCCCGCTGTGTCCACATGTCTGTTCTCAATGTCTACGTCTCTATTCCTGCCCTACAAATAGGTTCATCTGTACCATTTTTACCTCTCTACCTCCCTTTCCTCAAATTACATCTAGTCTCCAGAGGAAATGAAGCTTTTGTCTCCACTCTTACCACCAAAATCAGCGATGACCTCAACCCATCTCAACGAGCCCTCATTTGGTGCTGTTGATCTCTCCCTCATGAGTCTCCTTTGGTTGATGTGACACTGTCCTGATCACCCTCCTTTTCCGAGCACTCCTTTTCTTTTCCTCTGGGTCCTGTCTGTGTGCCTCTTCTCTTCTCTCTAGACTCACCAATTTTATCCACTCCATGATGTCAAATATGACCCACATCCTCTTGATTCCTGTAGCCTATGCTTTATGTACACGCACCACAACTCCTCAGCCCACTGGATTTTAGTGCACCTGTGCTGAACAGCTCATGCACACATAAAAATGCTCTGGGTGTCACTTTACTCTCCTGCCTCAGGGCTTTTTCTGAAGCTGCAGAGGGCCAAATTTGAGTGCAGGAAGCATGGAAGACTTAACACTTCCTGGGTGCAGCCCTCACCTGATGGGTATGTGGTAAGTGGATAAATCCTCCACCTTTCACCTTTAGAGGGATAGCTCTGTAGTGGCTACTACCATGTGACTGCAGAGAATCTCTGGTGAGGCTGAGCTCCAGTTGCCCACTGACATAAGCCACTCAATAGCACACTTCACTGGCTTTTCTTCATGCCCCGTCTCACTCTACACTTTTCTTTACTCTGCTCTGTGGCATCACCTCCCAACTAAACTACCTGCACCCGAGTCTGTGTCTCAGGTTCTCATTTGGGAGGAACCCAAACTAGAATACTCCATGGCTGAAATTTCAGTTCAAGACTCACTTCAGATCTCCAGACCTGTAGCATCTGTAGACGGATACTATCTCAAGATCAACATGACCCAAACTGAGCCCATTCCATTGACTTCTGCTCCTGTCCCTACATTGATTTCTGCCTCTGATACTGTCTGCACTCTGGATTATTCCATGTTAGCGTGATCTACTCAAGTTCCCAAGCTAGAAATCCCAGAGAGTAATTTTCTCTTTTATTTTGTCTACTACATCGGATTACTCACCAAGTCTTATAACTTTGAAATGTCTCTCAAATTTGTCCCCTGGGCTGAGGAGAAATTGGGGGAAAATCATCAATTCACCAGGGGCTCTTTCTCCTCCAACAAAGAAATTGTGCAAGCCTCCTCTTGGCATTCACAAAACGAAAGCGGCATGAAGGTTTTGCAGGTTCAGAATGCTCTCGGGACATTGGAAAGAGTATGTTTTCACTACAAGTATGCATACAGTGGCTGAGATGTGTTCTTCCTTCTTCATAAGAAGTGGCTGCTGGTTCAATCACGAAATCACAGGAACTGTGGCTTAGTTTGATGAACTTTGTTTTTGAAATGCCAACCAATTGAAGAAATTTTTTTTTTTTTTTTTTTTTTTTTTTTTGCGGTACGCGGGCCTCTCACTGTTGTGGCCTCTCCCGTTGCAGAGCACAGGCTCCGGATGCGCAGGCTCAGCGGCCATGGCTCACGGGCCCAGCCGCTCCGCGGCATGTGGGATCTTCCCGAACCGGGGCACGAACCCGTGTCCCCTGCATCGACAGGCGGACTCTCAACCACTGCGCCACCAGGGAAGCCCTGAAGAAATAATTATTATAATAAGTTAAATAACGACTGTTGCTCACTGAACCAATCTTGCTTCCTCAGACATCTGTGGTCTGGACCCTTCTTACCTGCTCTGGGTAAGAAGGGTCCACATGCTTCTGGCACGTGTTTAGGTAGAAGTGGTAAATGGATGCATGCTTCTGATGCACCAAAGCTCTACTTGCCAGGGCACTGCTCTATTTTCAGAGCTGCTAGGCAAGTATCTCTTCATCAAACATCACCATTGAAGTATGGCAGCCCTTCCCCCAGAGACTGCAATTTTCTAGACCCACAGTTGGCCCCAGAGTCCTCCCGAAACAATGATATTCCCTCTCCCAGGAACTTGGAGTTGAGATTCAGAGAGGCTGGCTCACTTAGTTGCCAGCACTGGCCCTGATGTAACACTGTTAACCAATGCAGATTGTCTTGACTATTGAGGTTGCCATATTGGGGCAACCATTTTGATCAACCATCAGTGATTGACATTGACAGGCATCAGAAAAACCAGGTTAAAGAAAAAAGCAGAAAGATGCAGAGAGAAACATAAGTGAGCCCCCAAGGGAATCCAGAGAGAGGCAGATTCTATATAGTTTTCTGACATAAACAATGCTTGGAGGATCACGTGCACATCTTTCCACACCTATGATTATTTCTTTTTTGTTTTGTTTAATAAATTTATTTATTTTTGTGTGTGTTGGGTCTTTGTTGCTGAGCATGGCTTTCTCTAGTTGCAGCGAGCAGGGGCCACTCTTTGTTGCAGTACGCAGGCTTCTCATTGAGGTGGCTTGTCTTTGTTGCAGAGCACGGGCTCTAGGTGCGCAGACTTCAGTAGTTGTGGCACGTGGGCTCAGTAGTTGTGGCACACGGGCTTAGTTGCTCCACAGCATGTGGGATCTTCCTGGACCAGGGCTCAAACCCCTGTCCCTTGCATTAGCAGGTGGATTCTTTTTTTTTTTGGCAGGTGGATTCTTAACCACTGCGTCACCAGGGAAGTCCCTGATTATTTCTTTATGATAACTTTCTGCAAATGGAGTTTATGTCAAAGAATATTTACATTTTAGGGATTTTGATATATGTGCCTAATGACCCCTGAATAAGACTTTTTTAAAATCAATTTTTACCCTTATTTATAGTCTGTGTCTGAGTCCTTGTGCTCTGATACTCCCCAGATATTATCCTATAAAGAAAATATTGGGAACAATTTGAAGAACATAAACGTACATTTCATAGGAAAGGAGATAAAATGGTTATTTAATATATGAGATGATGCCCAGACTCACTTACAACAGGAGGAATGCAAATTGAAACTATCCTGAGATAGCACTTTTTACTCATCCATTTGGTATCACACTCTGTTGGCAAGGCTGTGGAGAAACAGGCACACTCATGTATTTTACGTGGGTGTGTAAATTGGTAAAACTCTTATAGAAGGCAATTTGGCAACATTTCCTGAATTAAAAATACATATACCCTTGGTCCCAGTAATTTCACTTCTTGGAATTCATTCTCCAGACACCCTGGCATATTTGGGAAATGACATATGTTCAAGGTTATTCGTTACAGCATTGTTTGCAAGAGTAAAAGACTGGAAACCATCTAAATAAATTATTGTACATCTATACAATAAAAAACTATGTAATGCTATATAGAGAAGTCCTTAATATACCCATATTAATAGTTGTCTAGCATATATTGTTAAGAGGGAGAAGCTAGGTGTGAAACTGTGGATGTATGTGTATATATATAATGCTGTATTTTATTTAAAAGGGAGGAAAATAAATAATAATGCATATTTGCTTGTGTATATGTATATAAACTCTGGAAGGGTACACAAATATTCATAGCAGTGTTTGCCTTTTTGGGGTGTGGTGAGTCCCAGGCAGATGGGGGGACAGGGTGGGAGGAAAATGGTTCACTGTATTCTTTGCTTTTTGATTTGGGGACCATGTAAATATACTTACTTTTTTTAACAAAAAAAATAAAATGAAAAAAATGTAAAACCCACTCACTTTTACAATTTAAAATTTTAATTTGCCTTTAAATATTTAGTGAATTTGAACATTTTTTCATAAACCTATTGGTCATTTGCATTTCTTCTTTGGGAATTATGCCGTTGGTATACTTTGATGATTTTTTTTAAAAATTGAAGTTTCTTTTCTTATTGATTATAATTGCATCCTCTAGCTTAAGAAGACTAACCTCTATCTCTCACATTTGTTTCATATGTTTTTCCCAGTTTGTTGTGTATCATTTAAACCTTAACAGTACTTGATTTGTTACATTGGAGTTTAAAATTTTTATGGAGTTGAAACTATCTGTTCTTTTACTTGTAAAACTTCCTTTGCAAACATAATTAGAAAATTCTCTCCTCTAAGATGAGATATTCACCTATATTTTCTCCTAGTTCTTTCAGGGTAAATCCTTAATTCTTTTGGAATTTATTTTTAGGTACTGTACAAAGCTTTTCTTTTTAGCAAATTGCTAGCCAGTTGTCCCCAAACTAGTTATTGACTAAAAGTCATCCTATGCCCACTAACTTGAAATGCTAATGTAAACTATTTTTACCCATGGGCCTGTTTCTGGGCTGTCTTTTGCTCCTACACTGATCCACCTAGACCTGTACCAAACCAACCTGGCACTCGTTAAGAACCCACCAAGTTCTAAGCCCAGAGCTCTGTGCTTCCACATAGCATTTGCTAGACCCTGGGCAGGAACTGAGCACTCCTCCTGAATCCCCGTGACATGCATCACCATATGCTCTGCTGGGGAAGGGTGTGCTTGCCCTCCAACTCCCATTGTATCTGAAGGGCATTTTCTCCTTCTCTGCCAATCTGTGAGCTCTTCAAATATAAGTCTATATCTTCTATTTTTTACACTTCCACCATGTGCCTACCATCTGACAGAGCACACAATTTTGGTTTCAGCTGTGGAACAATGGAGAATCCACTAAATTCCACTTTGGCCACTTAATAGCATTTTTATGTTATCTTGGAAAAGAAACTTACCCACTCTGACCCTCAGAATCTTGGCCATTGAAATGAAGGTAATAATCCTTACCTCATAAAGTTAGTGTGGGGATTAAAATAAGTAATACTCAAACATTTCTGGCACAGGCCCTGGTACATAGGAGGGCCTCAGTAAAGTTTCATTTATTCATTCATTCATTTAAAGTTCTTGTTCATCAAATATAAATGAATATTTTGATTGATTCATCTGTCTTCATCATCCTGAACTTGGCTGTGCTGAATTAACTTCTCCCATAATGGCTTCTCAGACAAGGGACTGGCCAAGCCTGCTGATGGGCTCCCGATGGCTTAAAGCCAAATAAGATCCCAAACCACCTCCAGCTGGGGTTTTGAACATTTTGGGGTGTGCATAGAGAGAAGGACAGAATAAGGGGCACTGAGCTTGGTGGGGAAGCCGGAGGCTCTGATATGTGTATGTGCATATATGTGTATGTGTGTGTATGTATATATACATAGGTGCATATATTTGTGTATGTGTGTATTTATATTTAATGCATTCAGTTGTTTTTGTTTGTTTCCAGCAGTGGTCAGAGATTACACATTCTGGAGATTCACAGAAAGAGAGAGAGAGAGAAAGCCAGAGAGAGCCAGGTACGTGGTTGGCTGCAGGTTCTCTCCCCTCCCCACTCTTCCCTCCTCCCTTTCATCTTATCCCTCCCACACCTCTGCTGCTCCAGGAGACTCGGAGCTGCTCTCTGTGGGAGTTTCCAGAGCTTTTCATCTGAGCTGTGAGTCACACTTCCCTTCTTTGGAGAGCAGGGTGGAATCTGTCAGGGTCAGGGAAGAGGGTGGGGAAATGGGCAGAGGCAGGGCGGATCAGATGTGAACATGCATGAAGCTCTGTAAGGACAGAAAGCAGAGCCCCGGCGGCCGTGCGGGAGCCCCCCCGCCGGCCCCCGACTTCCCGGCCCAGCTGGCCTCTTCCTCCTCCGGGCTCCCACAAACACCACTCAGTCCTGGATTCGCTCCTGTAATTGTGTGTCTGCGTATCTGTTTTCTCACTAGGTAGTGAGCTCCTCAAGGCCAGGCATTGATTACTTTTTACCCCTTGATCCTAGCACAGGGCCTGGAATATAGTAGATGCTCAGGAAACACTTGCTGTATAGACGAGTGAGTGAATGGATGTGGTGCATGCTCTGTGGGTTAGTAGTAGAGAGAGTTTCTATAAGACTGCATGCTCTTGTCACTCACCCCTTCGGGTGTGGATAAGGATACGCTGTGCTCCCTATTCCTGAGCGGCCGGGGTTGGCTTCGGTTTCCTGGTCTTCTCTGGGATAACCACAATGGAGTGTTGCGTCCTGCCTCCTGGACTTTATGAAGATGAAGACAGTGCAGGTTCACGCATCCCGCCTTGCCTCCCTCCCCCACCAAGAGGAAGAATCTAAATACAGAGGCTTTTAGAATAAGACCAAAGGGGGCCAAGTCCTGCACTTCCTACCTAAGTGACTCTGGGCAACGATTTCAGTACCTTTAAAGTGGGAACTAGAAGCCTTCTCAAAGGGCTGGCATCAGGATTCCGTGAAATAGCACGTGGGAAGTCGTGAGCACAGTGCCGAGCATACGGTTGGCGCTCCATAAATGTTAGCAATATTCCTAAACTACATCAAGGTATAGGTAAACAGCCTATGTCAGGGTAGATGAAAACAGGGGTGGGGAGAGGAGAGAGAGAGAGAGGGAAGGAGGGAAGGAGGGAGCGGGAGGGAGCTAAGGCTCTCGGCCAGGCTTTACCTCACTGGTTCTGTGAAACCTGCTATGTGACCTGTGGTACATCATTTCAGAGTCATTTCAGGCCTTGGGGCACTGGCCCTGATGTAACACTATCATTTCAGGCCTTGGGGAGGAGGGTGTAAATTGAGGTACAGGGTTGTTTTCCAGGCCTGTAGTCACAGCCCATGAGAGCTCTCAACCAGGTCACTGAGGGAGACTGTCTTCTGCTCTCTTCTGTTTTTTGGGGTCTGAACAAAGTTCTAGAGATGGAAAGATTTCCATATTGATCTCTCCAGGCACATTGATTAAATACGTACTGTCTGCCAGGGGATACAAAGATGAATTAGATACAGTTCTCGCCCCCCTGAAGAGTTCCCAGCCTACTTGGCTTTTACCTACAAGGTAAAAACTCAGAAAAAGTTAAATCTTAATCCAAGAGTTGAAATCACAGCTCAAAAAACCCTCCCATGAGGGCAGCACATGAGTTTTGCCTGGTGAGCATGATGGTGAGTGTCAGCTCCAAAGCAGGGGTCCGGGTGGAGTGGGCTGCTGAGAGCGGACTCCCCAGACAGAGGCTGAGGGGAATCTGGGTCCCAAGAAGGAAGGTGTTCTGGGGGAGCTGTGGGGGAATGGAAGTAGTCTTCTGGGGGCGGTGAGGAGACCAGTCTGAATGGAAAGGAGGCAGGAAGCCTGGGCAGGCAGGTTGGCATGTATTTGGAACCATGGGTAGCTTTTGAGCAGGGAAGTGACTCCACGTGTATGACATTTCTAGAACTTCTACGGAGGACTTTCCTGAGTGTTCACACTTGTGCTGTGAATGTGAGACCCACACTCGGAGGAAGCTGGGCGTCCCAGCCTGGAGGCTCTTCCTGTACCTCCGAGACCATTAGGGCCTGGTTGCTGTTCCCTCAACCCCAAGTCCTGTTTTCTCAGGAGCTGTTTCCTCAAATCTTTTGTGGCCAGAAAGAATCATGGTTTCATTTGGTCTTCGCAACAGCTTCCTGCAGAGTGAACAGTGTGAGTGACTGGCCTGGTTTATGTGATAAGTTAGTGGCAGGTCTGGGCGCTCCTGGACTCACACTCCAGCTTCCTGGGCCCAAGTTCAGGGCACTGCGTCCTACTGCACAGCTGCCCCGGGAGCCACAGCTGCTCCTGAAGGTTGGATACAAAAATCTGGTATGAACTGAAGTCTTTGCCTTTAAGGGCATTTTATGTGATCAGAATAGAAGCCATTTCCCCAATTTTGTCTTCAGAATAGCTGACAGGCATGTAGGAAATGATTCAAATAAGATAAGGTAGTCAAGGCACTTAAGAAAAAGTTGCTTCAACCCCTCCCCGACCCCAATGGCTGAGGTTTGGCCATGAACCTCAGTGTGGGACTGATGACCAGTGTGCAAGAGTCCAGCAGACAGTTGGCCATTCGACCCCCGACGGGAGCACCCCTGTCCAGTGGGCCTGATGGCAGAGATGGGGTTCATTGCTGGGAGCAAATGATTGCCATGGGTACAGTGGGCAAGGTAACCTCGGGGCCCACCTGAATCGACCCAAGAAAAAGCCCATTTCAACCCCTCTGTGGCCCTTTTCGAGCCAGGCCTGGAGACCCTCTAAGAAGCTAAATAAGTAGGAAAGTGAGGAGACAGCAACCCAATTTGGCAATCAGCCTGCATCAGGCCAGGCAAGATGGATTTTCAACTTCAAGGAGATTGACAAGAAGAGCAGAGGGAACCCTTACATTTTTCTTTCCCATTCTGTGTCTCTTTCCAGTGAGTTGAAAAATCTATGCTGCAAAACATATGGGCCCAGAAAGAACCCCAACCTGAGGAGAGTTTTTGCCGTTTGATGTATTGTCCCATTTATTTAAAATGATGAAAGAGAGAAAATGTTTTTCAAAGTGACATCATTTATCTTATGATAATCAATGAAACCCATTTAAACTAATATATTAAAGAAAACATTTAAGTTCAAACCAAGCAAAAATGCGAGAGGTCTTTGAAGGAACCCCAAGGCTCTGAGGGGAGGTGCCGTGGTCTATTCTGTTCCCCTTTCTTAGGTCTGTTGTGTTGGTCATTTAATTTTCTGGACCCTCTTTCCGGCCAACCTGGGCGGCTGCTCTACTAATAAACCACAGGGCCAATTGCTCCCGGCTCTTCCCCTGCTGGTATCGTCATAAATACAACGAGACCCACTTGACACCCTCTGCTTGGGGCTGATCTTGATTATTACCGAGGGGCTGGGGGCCAGGACACCTCTGCCCACTTCTCGGGACTCCCTTCTTTTCCAGGGAAGCCAGCCAGGCAGGTTTGATGTTCCTGGAAATCTTTGGCCACTAGTACATGGGGCCTCAGGCAAAAGCGGGTTCATCCTTTCGCTGCATTGCTGTTCCAGGCCCATGTTGTTTATTCATGTGCCTGTGATTCCCATGGCAGAGAGGAGGGCTGGGAACGCGCCTCTGCCTACCCTCTCCCACCTGCGCCCACCAAGAATTGCTTCTCGGTACGTCTCCATTTTTAATAGTTTCTGACCCAGCTTGGCATGCAGGTGCCCCCAGTGCACTGAAAAGCTGCAATGCCAGTAGGCTTGCTTCCACGTTTGGGCCAACTTCCCTGACGGCCGAGGGAGGGAAGCTGCCTTGTATCCTGTTTGGGATAAGGCGTCAAGGAGGGTTTAGTTTTATGTGGAAGCAGAGGGGTGGTTACCTTTATGACTGTGATCCGAGGGCACTAGGAAGCTCCTGCCACCAAATATCTTACTTATCAAAACATCTCAGTGTCTGAAGCTTCACCATGGTATTTTATGCATAAGGTTAAGCATTCCTTGTTTGCTTTAAAATATATATATATATATATATATATATAAATATATATATATATATCGGGGGTCTCTGTTCTTCAGAATTTCTAGGCATCTTCTTGTAAGATGCAAGACCTCTTGTGGGCAACACATTGAGTCCGTAGACTCTAAGCATGAATGAGTGGGCAGAAGTTTTTCCCTCTGAGGGCTCAGGCAGTAGAACTTTTTCTCTTTAGTCTCTTCCCTGGACCCTGGGGGTATTCAAACTCCTGGAACACAGTGGACACTTTTGCTAGCTTCCCTTGTAATAATGCTCTGACCACATTTCAGGCACCAGACTTAACCCTTTTCAGGCATTAACTCATTTATTTCTCTAGTATATAAGTTATATGAAAGTAGGAATTTGTCAGTGCTAGAACATTGTCCTTAGAACATAGTAGGAGTTCAAATATGTTGAATGAATGAATGATTCCTATCAACAATCTGTATTGTTACCATAATTATCTTCATTTTAGACAGAAGCCAGCTGTACTTTAGAAAGATTAAGTAATGTTTCCAAAATCTCCCAGCGTGTTTGCTGTAAAGCTGAGATTTGAACTCAGAGCTATGTGATCCCAAAGCAGTGCTTGTAACTAGTCCTCAGAGTGACTGAACAGTAGAGAACTTGTGGAGGATCTCCAGGTAGGGGTAGGGGGTGACACTAGGAGGTCTGCCATTTTTCTATCTCGCCAAGTTCATGCCAAGGGAATCAGAACAAATCTGGTCCTGTGTCATTCCTCTTATACTTGCTCCAAGTTCACTTATGGGTCAGAAGGGGATTACCTGATGATAGAGTCAAAATTGAAGTTCTAGCCCAAAAGACTTGTCATGTGATGATCTACAGAATGATGTGCTATGACCATCCCAACCCCAATGGCGATGATTGAACCACCAGTGGAAACTAATGGAGCTGCCAGAGAAATGTCTTCTGTCTTGAAGCAGCTAACCTTTAAGAGAAGAAACGTGCTGCACGTTTGGGAGGAAAACATGGTTTCTTAATCCATAAAACATGTCGTCCTCCGTACTGAAAATATACACTTGGGAAAGTGGGAAGAAGGACGGTAGGAGGAAATGCCTCAAAACTCCCCACAGTGAAACCCTTCAGGACTATTTATTTATTCTCTAGTTTGTCATCAGGTACTGGGTCTTATCTTAAACTACATAACTATGTCCCTGATACCTCCTATTACGATGAGCTCACAGTGGAGGATTGATTCACATATTTTAATATAGGAACTCATTTAATTTTAAAAATACCTTGAGGGTCCCCAAAATAAATGTTTCAAAAAAAATAAGAGCTCTTTGGAAGACAAAGTCTGTGTCGTATTCTTCTTTGTGTCCCTGGGCCTAGTACCAGGACTAGCACATAGTAGGTACACACATAATGTTTGTTGAAGAAAATGAATGAATGAATTCTTTGGTTTAACATTGATTCGAAGCACTCTTGTTCTTACAGCACTGATGTGGAGATGGTGGTGAGAGTGGGGTGTGTAGTAGAACCCTCTACTAGAAAAAGGTTAATCTCTTGGAGCTGGATTAATCCAAACTGTTACTTTACCCTGCCCCTAAGGGCATCATTCAGTTCCAGACTCTTCTTAGTTCCAAGTAGGAACTGGGGTAGACCTTGCCCCATTGGCTCAGCTTTTACTTAGTCCTGCTGATTCTTACCCCATAGCAATATCTCCCAATATTGTCAGATCCTTCAACTTTTTAAAGAGAAATTTAAAATCTGTATTTGTAACATATCTCTTTTTATGTTTGCAACTACAGTAGGGACTGTAATTGTCCCTAAAAATATTTTTTCTTCTTCTTGAAGAGTGAAATAATTTTTAGTTGGGAAACAAGGCCACTGAGAATAAAGACTACATTTCCCAGCCTCCCCTGCAGCTAAGGGTTGCCATGTGACTAAAATGTGACCAATAGAATGAGAGTGGAAATAACAGTGTGTACATTTCCAAGTCTTGCCCTTAAAGGGAGGGGTGTGCCCTTGCCTTCCCCTCCCCAGCATTCCTGCTGGCAGTTGTACAGACATGCTTGTAATCACTCGGAAGTATATGGACAAAATAAACACCCTGGAAACAACAAGCCAACAGGACAGCAGGAGATGGGGGCCCTGCACCAGCCTAGATTTGACGTGATATAGAAATGCATTTCTATGTTGGGTTTGTTGTTTATGGGTGATCTTGTAGTTAATCAATATAGTAACCCAGTTCATTGCTTAAAATGCTTTGCAGTGCAAATGAAGCAAGTTTGTTCTTCAAGACAAATGTCATTTTGTTGCATTTGGCTCTACCCTATTGCTCTCCTCTCTGGGAGAATTCTGTGAATTGATGGTTTGAAGAGAAGGTCCAGTACCCACTCTTTGGAACTAACATTTTCCTGAAAACACTTGGAAGAGGGGTTGGGGCATTGGTCCCCCCTCTGACCCTGCCTCCTGCCTCGAGGAGTGATCTGGTCAGTGTGGCCCGTGGCTGAAGGAACTGGTATGTGAGGCACATATTTGGGCTCCTCTAAATCAACCTAGGAGTTTGGGGCATGATTTCTTCTTCTAGTTCTTCTCCTTCACCCATCCCTTCTTCTTCTTCCTCTTCTTTTAAGAATCAAGAGCCCATGGAAAGGCCTGTATTTCCAAGCAGCTGGCTGTGGGATGGTGGGAAAGGTTTGGAGTGGGGAGACCATGGGAGCAGACTGTTTTTTCCTTTCTCCCCGAGGCCTGAAGCCTATGGTTGTTTTCTCTGTAGGAGGATTGTGAAGAATCTGCTGCACTAGAAAACAAGGATCTTGAGACAGTTTCTCGCCTGTAAAATGGGGGTTGGACTTACTTGTTACTCAGCTGAGCATGAGAGTGACAAGGATGGATGAGAGTGGGGTCTGTTCTCAGGAGCTCAGGGTAACAGTGGGGACACAGTGGGAGCAGACCGCGTGGAGTTCAGCTGTCCTGTTGCCGGTATGCTCAGGATAGAAGGGGCGCAGCAGAGGAGCTTCTGGCGCAGCGACTTTCGCCAACACAGGTTGAGTCTCCTGAAGGTCTCTGAGCTCTACTAGTGTGTAGACTCTGCTCAGAAAGTCTCCTAAGAGGACTGTGCTCACAGGCCAAGGAAGCGTTCTGCCCTTGACCATCTCCAGCTGGTGGTCGGGCCATCGTTCCTTCATTCACTCCTAATTTACTGAGCATCCTCTGTGTTCCAGGGACCATGTTAGGTACTGAGGTTAGAATGTTGAGATGCCTGGATCACGTCACCATGAGGTGACAACATAAAAGAAAGGCCAAGAGACTCGCAGAGAAGCCTGCTCTGACATTGTTCCTGTGGGACCTACTCCAGCAGCCCTGA
This sequence comes from Monodon monoceros, assembly GCF_005190385.1. Taxonomy (NCBI): domain Eukaryota; kingdom Metazoa; phylum Chordata; class Mammalia; order Artiodactyla; family Monodontidae; genus Monodon; species Monodon monoceros. Next base: position 16,905,365 of record NW_021703765.1, read on the forward strand.
ACCTTCCAACTACTTCTTACTTGTTGAATCCACAGAACTCAGTATAGGCCCTGTTTCCAAGGAGTCTAATGTGGACAAATGACCTGTGAGTGGATAAGTATCGGAGTAATGCTTAGGGTTGGCTAGGGACACGGAACAGGGCTGCTGTACCGGCCATTTCCAGAACTACTTTCCACCCTTCTGTACCTGCTCTGGTCCTGGGAGGCGGGCCCAGGAGGTCTGCATTAATGGTCTTCCTTGTCCTCTGGCTTCTGGCTGGGCTGGACCAGGCCAATACAAGTCTCTACCAGGAGATCAGAGGCTGAGATGAGAGTGAAGTCAGGGCACTCACCCCTCCACCCCAACTTCCTCCTTGCATGGGTCATCCTTTGGAGTAGCTGAGTTCACCTAACACAGACGACAGCTTCTGTGGGGCAGCCCTCTCCTGCAGCTACAACTGCAGCTCTCTCCAAGCTCGGGAAACTGTCTCCTCCTCTGGACCTAGGGCTGGAACTTCCCTCTGCTGGGCTTAACCCCAGGTGCTCTGCCCTCCTTTGCTGCTTTCCCTTAACCCTGTCCATTCTTTGCGAGAGTCCCTTCCTCAGCTCTCCCCCAGATACCCTGACTGACGGTGCCATCTGTTTCCTCTGGGGCCTGACCACGCTGGTCCCTGATGCACACTTAGGCCCCATCATGGTGCTAGGCAGATCTCTAAAATCATATCAATGCCTATGAAATAGATGCTTTTACATCGCTGAGTCATACTTGGTCCTCATAAGAACCCTGCATTGGAGGCAGAAGGGAAACCCAGGACCCTTGGATGGAAGGCCGCAGAAGCTCACCCAGCTAGTGAGCATCAGGGCTGCCATCTTTGACCTCATGAATGGCAGCCCCTACACTGAGAAAGGAGGGCGGCTCTCCTGTATCTCCGAGTCCTCTCTGGTGCAGGGACTGGTCCACACAGCCTCCCTGAGCTTCCATTGTACCTGCTGCATCCCCCCCTCCCCACTGCACTGCAGTCCCCAGCCAGCACCAGCCCTTTGTTCCACACTAACGAAGCATGTTCTACGGGGAGCTGGGGGTTCCACTTCGATTTTCAGGGCCTACAAATAACGCTCTACAGCATATCGTTTGCTCAAAATTACCCAGAGTTCAGCTCTTCCACGCTCATTCTGTGCTATGGAAAGAAGCCACAGCAACAATCGATGGGTTTTCCATGGTCTCTGACTGTCCACTAGCTCTTATTTTGCTTATGCAGTCCCAGCTGTGATTATCAATACGGGAGTCAAACGGCTCCTGGCTCTGATTGCAGCAATTGTAATAAGATTTTTTTTTGTTTTTGATGGGGCAGGGGTTGTCTATCTACCACTCTCTGCAGGGTTACAGTCTCTGGACTGAGGGAGGGTAGGTGAGAGAGCAGAGAGCAGGTAAGGAGGAAGGGAGAGAGAGTGTGTGAGAGCTAGTGGTGAGGGAAGCCCCAGCAGGAGGGAGGAGAGAAAGGAGAGGGCAGAGTAGACTCAGTACCAGCCAGGCAGTGAGCTGCTCCATTTCAAGAAAACTTGAGTCCTAACACATCCATCTCTGAGCTCAGGCTCTCTGCATTCGCAGACCAAACTGCTCTCTCTAGCTGTTCCCTGTCACCCCTTCAATCCTTTAAATACAGGCAGATAAAACCAGCACGTTGCAGGATAAATGAACATGTTCAAGCACTTACCATGGCTTTATGATAATGCAAGTACAGGGGGCTTATGCGTTGAGTCTGGAGGAGAGAAAATGAACTTCTGAATCCTTCACATTGTCTTTAAAAGCCTTAAAGCAAAAAGGGAATATTTTCCTGGTCGAGTGTGGGTAGGGGTGGAGATTGTAAGACCAACTGATTTGCAATTCCCAAGCTAAGTGAGAAATTTCATTTCAAATCTTCAATCAAACCCATGTTTCTTTAGCAAGTATCTTCACATTTAATTTATGCAAACGTTCTTATTCATTTCTCTTAGAACTCACCTAAGCAAATGCTTAGACTTATGATTCTTTGGATATTCAAAACTGGTCAATAATTTGTCTAGGATACTAGGTGGGCCTAAAAATATCTTGGGGCGTGTGGGTGAGTGTTGCGTATATATGCGTGAATATTGCAGAAGTTATAATTCGAGTCAGACATAGCCATTGGAGACACACAGAATTCAATCAGTTATTATATTAATATCCATACAAGTTGCATAGTTCTAACAGAGAAGAAGAATAAAAAATGGATCAGAATGGAATGGAGTAGCAAATAGATTATTGAACCCAATCAAATATGAGGTTACCTGAGGAGAGGTTATAGGCACTGCATGACTTAAAAATTAGCTAAAATCATAACCCGGGGAGAATCAGGACCACATGCCCACTCCATTCTTGGACTTTTGAAAGCCAGGAGTGGTGACTGCAAACATGGCTTTATCCTGGACGTTGGAGTTGCAAACAAGAGTCTGGTCAAATTCTGGTTAACACCCTTGGTCATTTAAGAATCCTCTCCAGTAGAGAGAGAGAGAGAGAGAAAAAAAAAAAGCCAGGGAAGGTAACCCCCAAATTTGTTTAGGACAAAATTGTTTCCTTAGAGTGCAGGCATGTTTTAACTCAAAAGTTTTTAAAATTAAAAATATGAATGTTTAAAAGAATCAAATTGGTAGCATTGATATTTTCATATCAGGGAATTCTTTGCATATTTTGTATTTTAATTTTCTAAAGTTGAAGAGAATTTGTCTTCCGTAGAAACAGTTCAGCCTTGTAATCTTAGTTTAAAATGGGAACTGAGTGATTCATGAGGCTTATGATCTTAAATGGAAATTTTATAAAATTAACATACAGGGTTAAAACATTTAGGAGAACTTAGGGTTCACCACACTCAGAAGTTTAATTTATTAGATTTATAAGAATGTAAGTAGCTGGGAGGGTTTTGTTTGTTAAATCAGTCAGATGAGGTACTTAAAAAGGAAAGAGAACATAGTAAATTTATAACTGCAGTTTAAAATGTTTAAGGGAATTTAATTAACCAAGTTTATAAATTGAATCAACCATGCATCAAAGTCTCCCTTAAAGTGGTTGTTAAAATGTGTTAGACTTACACATAGAATAATGAGATTTATAAGCTAATTGTAGAAGCATAACTTAGAAGCAGGTTTTCAAATTTGGCTCTTTAAGGAGAAACAGTAGAGCATAGCTCTACTGTTGCTGGAGCCAAGCTGCCAGGGTTTAAAACCGGCGCTGCCATTGAATTGCTGTGTGATCCTGGGCTGGTAGATTCACCTGACTGTGCCTCGGTATTCTCACCTATAAAATGGACATGCTGACATTAATAGCAGAATATTAATAGAGCATTAAATAAGATAGTAGATGTAAGCTCTTAGAATAGTCCCTGCTATATGATAAGAACCCATTCAATGTTAGCATTCATTAGTAATAAATTGGAAATCTTATTTCTAAAACAAAACTTGAAACAGTCTTTTCTGCATACAAAAATCCGCCTATGAGAATATCAAAAGACCTCGCACAGTGACATGGGTATCTATATAAGGTGCTTCTGACACAGCCCAAAGAAGTTCTTTGAAAATGAAAAACTTCAGTCAGTTAAGCGTTTTTTCCCTCTTAGTTCTAAGTACTTGGCACTGAGTTGCCTAGCCTGTCTGGGCTGGTCAAATGTCAGAAGTGCTGGTTCAGGTGGCACCATCTCCAGGTGTGGCTCCAGACCCTGCCTCTGTTCCAGTGGCATCTGTGAGCCTCAGGCATTTCCAATCTGAGGACCCCGGCCAGAATCAGAACACTGTGTTAGCACTTCAGTGGTGTGCGGTCATGTCTGGTAGCTAATGATGCAGGAGTTATGTAATGACCCAAAGTCCTGTGGATTTGAGATTCCTTTCTTGTTTTGCATTAAAAAAATTACTGTATTGTGAACATTTCCAAATATACTTAAATGTTAAAAGGGTTAGAAATTTTGTCTTCAGTAATGGCAGACTAGATAATTCAGACTAAACCTCTCACTTAGAGAAGCCGGACATAACCTAAAATATACCAGTTTGAGGTATTGGAGGGCTCACAGGACATGACTGAAGAATCGTGATGCCAAGAACCAGCAGAAGAAGGAAGCCTAGAGTGTTGAGCCTGGCACTGGGAGGGCTAGTTTGTCCATAGAAGCACCTGCTTGTTTCAAGAGAGAGCGGCCACGAAGCTGAGTAGAGCATGTATGACTGCAAGATAAAATTTGGGGGCACAGCAAGGAAGGGGGGCTCCTAAACACCACCACATGTTACAGTGAGGACCCAAAGGGCTAAACCCCAGAAGTAATATATATACAGTCCCTTGTAGGGATTGAACACTTAAAGAAGAAAAATGAGGCAGAGAAACTTTTATTACTGGATATCCAGATGTATAAAGCTAGGCTAATTAAGACAGTGTGGAATTGGCAAAAGGATAGACAAATAGGCCAAGCAACAAGATAGGAAGCTTAGAAACAAACACATATATGCCGAAACTGCAATTTTTACAAAGATGGCACTGCAGACCAGGGGAAAGGATGTTTGTTTGTTTGTTTGTTTGTTTGTTTAAATACCTGGTGCAGGAGACCTTGACAACTAAGCAAAAAAAATCAATTCCAGATGGATCATGGACCTAAATGGGAAGCCAAAACCTTCCAAAAGATAACGTAGAAAAATAACTTCATGATTTTACGGTAGGCAAAGATTTCTTAAACAGGATACACAGAGTACTATACCATGAAACAAAAGATTAATAAATTGGACTGGGTTAAAATTTAGAAGTTCTACTTATCAAAAGACGGTTTTCAAAGTGGCAAGGCAAGCCACCGTTGCAATATATGCAACACTTATAAATGACAAAGGGCTTATATGTGGAAAACATATAGATATTCTCACAAAACAAGAAAAAGGCAGATATTCCAATAGTAAAATGAACAAGATACTTGAACAGATACTTCACAAAAGATTAAATGGTCAATAAATATATAAAAATGCGTTCAAACTCAGTAGCCAAAAGGGAGATGCAAATTAAAACCACAATGTAATATGTAATACACTATGCACCAACCAGGAAAGCAAAAATTGAAGATTGACCGTATCAAGCATTGGTGAGGTAGTGGGAAAATGAGAACACCCATACACTGCTGGTTCCTCAGTAAGAATCTCTAACAATATGGACAACTTACAGAACTACGATACCACTATTGAATCTAACAAAATGTACAATAATTACTAGGTGTAATTTAATATTTGTGATCATTTTGACTTAGTGTAATTTTAAAAAGAAAATCACAATAGTTCTTGAGTATATTTGAAAGACAGTTATACTCACATGAGAAGGAATATAAGTAGCCAATAACTGTAGGAAAATTTCTTCCTTATTTGTTATCAAAGGAATGTAAATTAAAGTAGCAACTGGGATGACATTTGCCACCCTTAGATTCTAAGATAGCAAAAAGTGTAAAAAAGAAAAAACGGAATCTTATTTAGTGAGAGCTGCACTGCTAGTGAAATTTACAAATTGGACCTTTCCTGGAGGACCTTTTGGCAATCCATATCAAAAACTTTGGGAAGATACCTGTAATTCCACTTCTAAACATGTAACCTGAGGAGAAGACCGAACTGTGGAAAGATGGGGCAGAGTGAGCAGCAAACCACTGTTAACCAGAGTGAGTTCCAAATACTTGGAAACAGTGTTTTAAAAATCCACATATCCCGAATAGTAAGTGGATGGTATTTTTGAAGGAAAATGTTATATACAAAGAATATAATACTATGAAACTGATTAAAATCACGGATTGAATATATTTTTATTATCATGGAGGTGGTTACATTAGAGTTAGATGGAAAAAAAGATTATAATACAACTTGTTATAGCTCATTTTTGTCACATACATCTGTGTGTGTGTTTGTGTGTGTGTGTGTGATGTGATGTGATTGTGCGTGTAAAGTCTTAAAGATATACTCCAAAATACTTATACTATTTTCCTTACCTGACTGACAGTCAGGTTAAAAGTGATTCTAATTCTTTTTCTCTTTGCTTGTGTGATATGCCATATTTTTCTCTGATTATTTTTTCATAATAAAATTTTTTTAATGAAAACCACTTGCAGATATGTATCAGCAAGGCCATACCGATAGCTAACATTTTCTTAGCACTTACGACATGCTAGGCACTTTAAAACTATTATCCCATTGAATCTTATTACAAACTTATGAAGTAAATACTATTATTATTCCAATTTTACACATGGGAAAACAGGATAACTTCATAGTAGATTGTATGATTCTCAAGTATTTGCTGCTCTTCCCTGCCTTGTTGAAGCCTGGTTTGGCTGTGTGATTTGCTTGGGCCAATAAATATGATAGGAGTGATGTAAACCACTTCTGACGAGAAACTTTTGAGTCATTACATGATTCCGCTGTTTCCCTTTTCATTCTGCTGCAAAGTTAGCATGTCCCACCCAGATAGAGGCTTGTTCCTCAGCTTGGGTACCAGAGTAGAGAGGTGGGATAGTGAATGAGAAATAAAACTTTTGGGACTTTCTTGGTGGTCCAGTGGTAAAGAAACTGCCTTGCAATGCAGGGGACGCAGGTTCAATCCCTGGTTAGGGAACTAAGATCCCGCATACTGCAGGGCAACTAAGCACATGCACCACAACTACTGAGCTCACGTGCCTCAACTAGAGAGAGAGAACCTGCACCCCACAACTAGAGAGAAGCCCACGCACTGCAGCGAAGATCCCGCACACCTCAACAAAGACCCCACATGCTGCGACTAAGACCCAGCGCAGCCAAAAAAACCCAAAAGAAATAAAAAAGAAGTAAAACTTTTTTGTTTGTTTATGCTACGGGGATCTGGGAATTGTTTGTTACTGCAGCATAATTTAGCATAGGCTGACTGACACCAAAGAGGTTAAGTAAGTTGCCAATCACCCAGCTAGTAAGTAGATAAAGTGGAATTCAAACCCAGTCAGCCTTGCACCAAAATCTGTCCTATTAACCACCGATGTATTTATTTCTTCTGCCTTTGATTGTACTTACTGTTCTTATGATTTGGAGAACCCTCGCAAGAACAACCCTGTGGCTTCTAGGCTCACTTTATTAGACTTACCTTTAGTATCTTTACCCAAAGCAGCGTGTGGAAGCAATCCCATGCTCAGGGGATCTCTCCATTCTTGAACTTCAAATGTTGGCAATGGACTAGTTCCTCCAGATAGCTACTGAATTTTAGAAGACTCCCCATGAACCCAGGAGACTCAGCATATAATCATTCTTTTCTTGCGCCATTAGTTTTGAGATTCTGTGCATTTTCTTGGACTCTGCATAAGTTTGAAATTACTTAGAAAACTGGAAACATGTTCTTTCCATGAGGCGTGCACAGAGAGGCTGGTAAAGAAAAGTGGTAATCAAAGGTTTGGGGCAGGAAGAAAGAGAACAACATTTTTAGCCTTGGGATTAGATATAAAATTATTCAGGATACCAACACAGCTCAGTGATAGCACCTAATGCAACTCTAGAACAAACCCAATTGCTGAATTCAATTCAGAGTCGACCAAGGAGTTAAACACTAAAATACCCAAGTGAACAAAAAATGCAAGAGCCAGCTAGATAATCTCCCCAAACTCCACTCTCTTTACCAATGCGTAGCTCTGGTTCCATCTTAGCCTCAGCTAGTCCACCCTCCTCCCATCTCTGCCCTTTAAAATATGCACACATACTTACAGACATTCACCATGCTTTTTTTTTTTTTTTTTTTGCATAATACAGTCAACCAGCAAATCTGTTTTTATGCCAACTCTCTTCAAATGTGAAAGACAACTGTACTTAAAATAACTGTGTTGTAAATTTAGAAGAGGCCTTGGATATCATCTTAATCAAATATCCCCATTTTAGAGATGATGGGACTGAGGTCTGGAAATCACTGGTGGGCTTCCTTGGTGGCACAGTAGTTAAGAATGCGCTTGCCAATGCAGGGGACATGGGTTCAAGCCCTGGTCCGGGAAGATCCCACGTGCTGCAACTAAGCCCCTGCAGCACAACTACTGAGCCTGTGCTCTAGAGCCTGCGAGCCACAACTACTGAAACCCTCCTGCCTAAAGCCCGTGCTCCACAACGAGAGAAGCCACTGAAATGAGAAGGCTGCTCACTGCAACAAAGAATAGCCCCCGCTCGCCGCAACTAGAGAAAGCCTGCATGCAGCAACGAAGACCCAATGCAGCCAAGAATAAATAAATAAAATAAATAAATTTATTTTTAAAAAAAAAAGAAAGAAAGAAATCGCTGGTGACTTGCCAATGGGTCAGAAAGAAAGAAATCACTGGTGACTTGCCCTGGGTCAGATTTGAGTAACTTAATCATAGACCCCAGTGGGAACTCAAGGCCCTGCATGTCAGGGCTCCTTCCAGTCCGCCATATTGCTTTGCTGGTTCAGGTATAAAATGAGCAGGGTTTCTGAGGGGTGATGAAAATATTTTTGGATCCAGAGAGAGGAGGTAGTTACATAATGATGTGAATGTACTAAATGTCACTGAATTGTACACTTTAAAATGGTTAATTTTATGTCACATGGATTTTACCTCAATTAAAAAGCATCTTTAAAAAAAGAATACAATGAGAACGGACTACGTCAGAGCCCATTATTAATCGTGCAGGCATAAGTCCACTTGAACAGTGTTAACCTCCCAAGGCCAGTGATATTAATTCAGTCCCCCAATATCATGGTGGTCTGCTGTACAACACTGGGTAAATAAGGCTGTCTGTGTTGGCTTTCATCTCTCTTCAGTTTTAAGACCGGCACTGCTGTTTCCAGGGTACTGTAATGTTGGGGAATTATATTTAAGACATCCTTAACTCCTCCAGCCCACATGGATCTTTCTCTTCTCTGAAACTCCGGCACTTACAGCCTGAACCAGATGATTTAGAACTTAATTATGTTCCATCTTGTGCTGTTCTTTAATTGTTTGATGTAGGATCACCTTGTCTTGCAATAAGACTCAAAGAACTTTGAAGTTAGAGATTCTGTCTTATATTCATGTATTAATGCATTCACTCGTGCATGCATTTAATAAATACTTTTCACCACCAATTATGTGCCAGGTGTTGGGGACCCAGAAGAGAGCGTGATGCATCAACCAGTACCAAGGAGTTCAGGGTCTGTGTACTCCCCTTAGGGCCTGGTGTGGCACAGGGCACACGGGTACACCAGCATCTGGGCTTACAGTTGAGAGACTTTCTCAGCTCTTGGGTCCCCTCTTCCAGCAAATGGCAGCACAGCTCTCAATCAGAGCATCAGTTGTCCTTCCCAGTCACTTTCCCGTGTCCCTCCTTGTCTCTGTTCCCCCCGATGCTCTCCGGCGCCTCTCTTGCCTGGGCTCTGCAGTTGCCTTCAACCTGATCTCCCTGCTTCCAATTCCACCCTCTGCTCACGCCCTCAGGTCAGAAAGATCTTTCTCAAGCGTAGATCTGAGTCTGTCACTTCCTCATTTTAAAACTTCCCACTGGGCTTCCCTGGTGGCTCAGTGGTTGAGAGTCCGCCTGCCGATGCAGGAGACACGGGTTCGTGCCCCGGTCCGGGAAGATCCCACATGCCGCGGAGCGGCTGGGCCCGTGAGCCATGGCCGCTGAGCCTGCGCGTCCGGAGCCTGTGCTCCGCAATGGGAGAGGCCACAGCAGTGAGAGGCCCGTGTACCACAAAAAAAAACAACAAAAATACTTCCCACTGGCTTCTCAGTGTCCATAGGAGAGATGAAGCCCAAACCCCTAGTCAGTCTGCTAAGTCTCTTGTGAATTGTACCTTCCTGATACCTCCAGCCTCATCTCTCCCAATTTCCCCCATCATCCATCATCCAAGCTCCAGATGAACTTTTTACAGATCCTCCCACTATGCCCAGTAACCTCTTGCCTCCATGTTTGCACGTGTTCTTCCTCCCTCCTGTGGCCCTCTCCACCCCCATCCCCTTTGCCTGCTAACCCCAGCTCATCCTCTAAGTTTTAGCTCAGACGTTGCTTCTTTCCCGCTCATCTCCATTCCTGACTTCCATCAAGAGCTCAGGAGCTTGGCTGCAGCCTCTGCTTCTCTTGCTAATGTCCTTATCACACCGTCCTAGAGTGTTCTGTTACCCTGTCTGTATCCCCTTTCATCCTCTAGACTATTTGTTCTGTGAGGGCGGAGACTAATTCAGCTTGTTTATTACTGTCATCCCAGCGCCTGGCATCTAATAGATGCCCAGTAAATACCTGTTGATATAATCGAGTTGGATTACATTGGAGATACAGAAAAAAACACTCGCCTGGATGGCTGCCCATCCCTGAAGAACAGGAACCATCTCCTCTCCAGATGAACAAATTGCAGAGACCAGCTCCATAAGTTTCTTAACTCTCATCCAAAAGAACTCTCTCTCTAGCATGTTGGGGACACTTGGCTCTGAATGTGACAACCTGAAGCAAACCTGAGGTCTGGGGTGAAAAAGGTCTGGAGCCCATGAAGACAGTGGAAGGACAGAGGGCCTGAGCCCAGGGGCGGCAGGAGAGCTGTGTGCAGATTTTTACAGTTTTACCTACTGAGGACAGTTCAGTGTGAGGGGGCCTCCTACAATGCTGTACCATTCTGGAGTTTTGTATCCATTGGCTGCCTGCACTGTCAGTGCCACCTTGCCACACTGGGGTCAAGGGGTAGGCGACTGGGCAGAGTCCAACCGCAGCGATGCCCCGTGCCCATCAGGTCCCTCCAGGCAGGCCGCACACGGGGGATTAGCCATGCGGTGTGGTTCCTGCAGCACCAGCAGGCCCAGGCCTCCAAAAATGTCCTCTTATGTCTGAAAGCCCCACCCCGTCCACCTTGGTTAGAGCTCCCTCCCTTTAGCTCAAGGCTTGGATTGTGGTTACGATGCTGACTGCCCTTTGGATGGGTGCCTGGTAGAGGGCGAGTGAGAGGTCCAAAGTGGGGCTCCAGGAGCATGTGTCAGGAAACTGCAGGAAGACGCTGGGGGCCTCAGCCAGGGGGAGTGAGGAGTGCAGGTGGCCAGGCTAGGGGAGCAGCAGACCCTAAGAAGCAAGGTCAAAGCCCTCTCCTCTCTCTGCGAGGCCCAGTCCTGTCCACTCACGGACGCTGCTCAACCGGGAGACACCCGTGGGCTCTTCCTCTGAGTAGTCCTGGGTGGTGACCAAGAGCTGCCTCTGATGAACTCAGCGACATCTGGTCCAAGTTCCTTCCTGCCTCAGTTCATCATGGAGAACCCCCAGACTTGCTGTCATGTTTAGTCTATCATGGGGTGCCTATACCAAGATGGAGGATTTTCCCTCCAGGACAATAGTGGGGTAGAATTTGGAACTGGGGACACCTGAGACAGACCCAGAGTTCCAGCCACCCCGTCATAGCACAGAACTGGGAGCAGAAAGGCAACAGGGCTTGTGCCCTGCCGGGAAAAGGTTGATCCTCATGATGAGAAGCTGTACTTTACCCAGTACAGAGGAAAGGCAGACAAACCTTCCCTCGGTGCCAGCTGGTTCTTGCTTGGAGAAAGATGAGCCATTGTGCATTTCTACCCAGGCAGCAGGGAGCAGGGAGTGCGCCTTGCCGAGTCTCAGCCGCCCTCGTAGCTTTCAGAGGAAGAGCACACAAATAATACCAGCCTGAGCCCCTTAATCACCTAACGGGTATTTTAAGTCCGGCTTGTTAATGCCTGCGCTTTCCTATTCCAGATTACTTCCCGCCTCCTTTTCTTCTGTTTTGGGGCTGCAGCGTCAGGAGTTTCTCACCCAGGGACTGTTAGCGGGAGTGTGGCCAATTTACTTAGGGACGTCCCCTGCCCTCAGAAGTGAGTTAAACAGCAGCATGGCAGGGCTTTTCCTGCCGTTTCTCCACTTCCCTATTAAATTCATCAGAGGGGAGATCAATGGGCCCGATTGCAATTTTATTTATCTTCCTCCCTCCGTGGGGTGTCTTTGCTGCTGCTGCATCCTCCCAGCTGTAAATGTAATTCAGGAACTGGCTCTGGTTGGCGGTGGGTTTGAGGGAAGGAACTCTCAGTGGGAGCCAGAGGGGCCCCTTTTGCCTTTGTCAGCATTATCCTGAATGATATCACGACGTGTAATTTTACATCAAGGCGTGTCAGAAATCAATAGGCCCCATGGGGGGTTGGCAGGTGGGAGATGGGCAAACTGAGGGGAAATGAGAGCTTGACTCGGCTTAGCCAGTCGCCAGGGCTTTTTGCTTTAAATCCCCCTTATCATATCCTCACAACACAGGAAGAAACTTTCATCTGTTTCATGTCTGGCTTCGCCCACCAAACAGTACGCTAAGTGAGGGTTGAGACTGAATGAATGAGTGAATGAATGAATGAATGTGAAAGTAATGGGGAGAGACAGAGACGTGGGACATGAGGACCTAGCTCATCTGATGCCGTAAACAGAAGCAACTGTGGGAGTTGGATGAAAGCAGTCAAAAGATACAAGCTTCTACTTATAAGATAAAGAAGTACCAGGGATGTAATGTACAACATGATAAATATAATGAGCAGGCTGTATGTTACATATGGAAGTTGTTCAGAGAGGGAAACCTAAGTTCTCACCACAAGGAAAACAATTTTTTTTCTATTTCTTTAATTTTGTCTCTCTATGAGATAATGGATGATCACTAAACTTTTTGTGACAATCATTTCATGATGTATGCAAGTCAAATCATTTTGCTGTGCCCCTTGCACTTTTACAGTGCTATGTGTCAATTATATCTCAATTAAACTGGAAGAAAAAATGTAAAAATTTTAAAAGTGATTTATGTGGGCTGAGAATTCAGTGGGATGAAAACATGGCAGATTAAATGTACTTATATAACTACTGAAATGCTTATCATAAAGAATGAAGTCATATCTGTACAAAAAAGATACCATTAAGTCCATCAATAATTTAGTCTGTCTTGGGATCATTTGTCTATGCAGTGGAAATTTGGATTAATTGCCTTTGTGCCCAAACTGAATGAAATGACTCTGTATTTTGATCTTATATAGATGTTGCTTCTGGTTTATGTGCATAGATCCTGGGTAGGGCTGTCCATTTTCAGAAATCAACTCCTGATCTCAGTCATTTGGAGAAAAACCCTTGGAGAGAGTTCAGTCCTTCTTGAGAGTAGTTCTGCCCCAGCAGAGTTCCTGGAATGTAAAGTGGGGAGTTACAAGGATTTGATGCTGATGCAGGTTGGATCATGCCCTGCACAAATCTAACTGCTCCCCCCTATACAACCCCACCAGGTCACAACCGTTGTACAGGTGGGCACAGGTCTCCAGCCCCAGCTCCTCTCTGGCCCCCGCAGATTCGCTAGACTACCTGCTCCTTCCTTCCTAGTAAGGGTACCTGCTGACACAGGGCTTGGGGATTGGCCTGTCCCCCATGAATTATTTTCTGGAATGGGTGCATCACTTTTTTGTGATTGTTCAGCTCCTTTGTATAGGGCGTTTTGACGGATTAGTGGTTCTCTTCCTTATTGGCTAGATTCTTGCTCAGGAAAACAACATTAAAGCTGCCACGTGGCCACTGAGTAAGCAAGAGCCCTTGTTGGTCCTTCCTATCCAGGCTTGCATCCCAGCCCTCGTGCCCTCGGTCCTCACCTCTCCCAGGGATGAGCAACGGCAAGGCTCCAGCACAGGCAGGGAGGGAATCACCAGGATGAAACCCAAACGCTCCACTTGCCCTCTATGACCAGCCATGGAGCCTGGACCCACCTCTTTCTGAGGTTCATCCCTCCACCCGGGGTAGACGTCTGGGTCTCTAGCAAGTCTCTGTACCTTCCAGGGACCAGCTCAGCTGCTTGCATCTCAAAGTGACAGCCCCCTGGGGAGGAAGGGACACCAGTTTAGGAAGGAGAGGGTCATAAGAAAGAGGCTTGCCAGGAAGAACAGGCCCATGAGGGGGCCCCAGGGAAAGAAGGCATCAGGCATTGCAAGGAGGAATGGAATAGTGGCTTCAAGAATGCCTCAGTCCTTCAGAAGAGGGACGGCATGTGCCTGGGTGTGGCCACCCGGGCCCCAGGCGTAACCCAGAAATGGACACTCCCTGGATCAGTAGGAGGATTTCAAGTTCGAGGGATTGTCCGTTACACAAACGACTGAGCAACCCCTGCTGCCGGCACCCACCCGTCAGGGGACTGCTTCGAGCTCACCCAGGGTGACACAGACACGCCTTTTAAAGGCCACAGGTTACATCCCCCTCCCCTTCCGCTCAAGTTCCCCCTTAGCCTCTTTGCCCTGAGATTTATTATTCTACAGCGATGGCGTTGAATTGCATTTGAAATCAATTAGCACAGGTACTCAAAGATGGATGCTTAGGCTCTGAAGAAAGGTGATGAAAACATACCATTTAAATAGAAATCAATTTTCCTTTCATGTATTTCTTCCTTGCTGCTGCCCCCAAATTAATAGTTTTTAGATATTTGTGTGTAAAGGGGAGGCTTCTTTCACATAAACCATTGCCACCACCTCCTGCCTCCTTGCATTTGCGCTGTAAGGTGTAATCCCCCCTTGTAATGCTGCTGCCTCGCTGTCTCCACGGAGATACTTTATGCCCTGGTCATTTGAATAAGTGCAGCAGTGCGGGGAGCTGGGTCAGCATGGGGGGAATGCCTTCGGGCTTCTTGTGTTTTGTCAACAGCAATTACGGTGAGGGGGGCAGCTAATCCGTTTCCACAATATCAAATGTCAGGGTAGCAGACATTTGATAAAGTCCCTGAGACCCGCCCAGCCCTCACTCTGCCTGAGTCTCGATCAGAAATCCTCGGTGGAACAATTAGACTTTCTATGAAGAGAGGCTGCCGGCAAAGGGATGCAAAGGAAGTGTCACTCTGAGCAATCAGAACCTTTTCAAATGTTGGTATTAGAACTGCTGCAAAAAGAGGAAGAGAAAGAAGGAGAGAAGGGGCCCTGGAGGCAAGTTAGAGGTGAGTCAGCTCAGGAAGCCTCTGTCCAATTTCTCCTTGCTCCTTGCCAACTTCTCCCCTCTTGGGAGCTGGGGCACATACCATATTCCAAGCATTCTACTAAGGATTTTGAATACTCTGTCTCTCTTGAACTTCTCTCCAACTGGGTGAGGAAGGTGCTCTCATCATGCCCACGTTACAGACGAGGAACCGAGGCACTGAGATGTGAAGTAACTTCGATGGCTGATTTTTTTGTGTCGACTTGACTGGGCCATGGGGTGCCCAGATATTTGGCTAAACATTATTCTGGGTATGTCCGTGAGGGTGTTTCTGGATGAGATTGAATCAGTAGAGGAAGTAAAACAGATTGCCCTCCCTATTGTGAGTGGGTCTCATCCAATGCGTTGAAGGCCTTAGTCTAACAAAAAGCTGAACAAGAGAGAATTTGCTCTCTGCCTGACTGTCTTTCAGCTGGGGCCTTCTCCTACTTTAGGACTCAGACTGGGACCTACACCATGAATTCTCCTGATTCTCAGTTCTTGGGATTTCTCAGCCTCCGTAATCATGTGAGCCAAGACTTTATAATAATCCCATTTCCTTTTTCACTTCGCCATTCCCGAATCTCAAGCCAAATCCGTACATCATCTAATCTCTTTAGGATCCTGCCCCTTCCATTTGTTTTTGGTATTTTTGAAATGAAACTTTGTATCTGAAGATAATTGTAGATTCTAATGCAGTTGTATGAAATATTATAGAGGGATCCCATGTACCCTTTGCCCAGTTTCCCCCAATGGTAATATCTCACAAAACTATAGTACAGTATCGCAACCAGGATATTGACATTGATAACCCTTACAGTTTTTCAAAAGAAAAAATATGAATTGAACTTCAGTGAAAGGTATGAAAGTTCGACCTGTAGTTGTGAACACATTCACACTTGGCCTCCCATTACAAAATGGTTTGCCTATATCTGATGTTTATATTTTAAAATGCGTGTTTTCCATGAACTACCTTATCTTACTGGGTGTGTGTGTGTGGTGGTAAATAAGTAAATGAAGGGAGAATGGCTACTGTCAGCAAAATGAGATGGGCTCTGTGGGTGGCTGTGCTTTCTAGGCCCTGGCTTCAAATTGCATAAGGCTCAAAAGGGTGGGGACTCAAATACTGGACTTTTAAGAGAAAATGCTGGACTTACAGGTGGACTTTCAACCACTGCGCCACCAGGGAAGCCCAATGCTGGACTTTTAAGGCAGGTGCCATGCCTTCTCAGGGGAGCATCTGGACCCCTGGATGTGTGCAGTAGCTCTCCATGAAAGTGTTAGCAGCACTGTCCCTCCTGGGGACCACCCTCCAAGACCAGAGATACAGCTCATATTTCCTCCAGCACTTGCCTTTAGTTGCAGACAAGCTGTGGCCTGGCTGAGGGGGAGTGGGCTGCCCTATGGAGCACCATTATCTTTGGATTCCAGAGTATCCAACCCACAGTCCCTCAGTCAAATTCCCCCAGGGTTGAGGAGGTTGGATAGACCACGTCATCTTCCCTTACTGTTTTAGAATCCAGCATGGGAGGAATCCACTTCTCGACAGGGCTGGTCGTTCATACTCTTTACTGAGGTTCAATCCACATTCGTTCCTTTTAAAAAGTGGAAGGAGAGTGTTAAACTTTGGTTTTCTTTAGGTGTTTTAGACATCTTTTTTTATGTTAGAATTTTAAAATGTGCTCGTTCAATTGTGCTTTCTGGAACACATATTTCTCTCCTGCCAGGCCTTTCCAAAGCATATTGGGTGGAGAATTTCTGTCATTTCACGGCAGACTGTAATTATTGTTCAGACCCATTTCAGAAACATTTGGCAGTCATTTCCTCCCTTTATCCTCCCTCATTAAAACATGTCATAAAATGAAGATGTTGGCACAAATGGGAAGAAAAGCACCCTGGTAGCTAAAGGCAGCCTCTCTTCCTTAAAAATGTGTCAGGAGCCCTCTGGGAGAGACCAGGGAAGCCCTGGCTGGGGTGCTGGGCCTCTGAAATCAGAATGCAGAGGAACTTAAAGCATTATCCACTATGGATGGTGAAGATTGAGTCAACTCAACAGGATCACTTTAACTTCCAGTGAAACTGACCAGTGTCTCTGATCCCGGAAGAACACTGAGACACCTATATTTTGCAAGGCTAAACTAATCCTAGGACCAAGCAACATAATACAGGGTTCCTGCTGAAAAGCCTTTCTGTCCCTTGCTATGTAGGGATAACCTAAAATCTAAGATCAAAGCACATCCTGGAGGGGGCGGAGTCAAGACGGTGTACTAGGAGGAGAGGGAATTCGCGTCTCTGCACAACTAGGACACCCACCAGACACTGGTGGGGGACCACAGACCCCTAAGGGAACGGGAGGAACCCCCAGCAACAGGTTGTTTCAATTAAAGTTTTATTTTTCCTAATATATTTTTTATCTTCCTAATTTTATTTTGTTTTTTATTCTTTGATATTGTACTGCTCCTTTTTTCTTTTCTTTCTTTCTTTCTTTTTTTTTTTTTTTTTCTTTTTTACCATGCCACAAAGCTTGCGGGATCATGGTTCCAGACCAGAGGTCGGGCCCAAGTTCCTGTGGTGGGGGTTCCGAGTCCAAATCACTGGACTAACAGAGAACCTCACACCCCAGGGAATATTAATCAGAGTGAGGCCTCCTGGAGGTCCTCATCTCAGTACCAATTCCTGGCTCTATCCAACTGCCTGCAGACTCCAGTGCTGGACGTCTCAGGCCAAACAACCAGTAAGAAAGGAATACAGCACCACCCATAAACAACAACAACAACAAAAAAGAAATGACAAAAAAAATATGTTACAGACGAAGGAGCAAGGTAAAAACCTACAAGACCAAATAAATGAAGATGAAGATGGTAAATTTAAGAAAACTGAAATCGTATCAAGCATCTTTTCCGACCACAACATTATGAGATTAGATATCAATTACAGGAAAAAAAACTGTAAAAAATACAAACACATGGAGGCTAAACAATACACTACTAAATAACCAAGAGATCACTGAAGAAATCAAAGGGGAAATAAAAAAATACCTAGAAACAAATGACAGTGAAAACAGGGTGGCCAAAAACCTATGGGATGCAGCAAAAACAGTTCTAAGAGGGAAGTTTATAGCAATACAATCCTACCTCAAGAAACAAGAAACATCTAAAACAAACAATCTAACCTTACACCTAAGCATTAGAGAAAGAAGAACAAAAAATCCCCAAAGTGAGTAGAAGGAAAGAAATCATAAAGATCAGATGGGAAATAAATGAAAAAGAAATGAAGGAAAAAATAGCAAAGAACAATCAAACTAAAAGCTGGTTCTTTGAGAAGATAAACAAAATTGACAAACCATTAGTCAGACTTATCAAGAAAAAAAGGAAGAAGACTCAAATCAACAGAATTAGAAATGATATAGGAGAAGTAACAACTGACACTGCAGAAATACAAAGGATCATGAGAGATTGCACAAGCAACTCTATGCCAATAAAATGGACAACCTGGAAGAAATGGACGAATTCTTAGAAAAGCACAACCTTCCAAGACTGAACCAGGAAGAAATCGAAAATATAAACAGACCAATCACAAGCAATGAAATTGAAACTGTGATTAAAAATCTTCCAACAAACAAAAGCCCAGGACCAGATGGCTGCACAGGCGAATTCTTTCAAACATTTAGAGAAGAGCTAACACCTATCCTTCTCAAACTCATCCAAAATATAGCAGAGGGAGGAACACACCCAAGCTCATTCTACGAGGTCACCATCACCCTGATACCAAAATCAGACAAAGATGCCACTAAAAAAGAAAACTATAGGCCAATATCTCTGATGAACATAGATGCAAAAATCCTCAACAAAATACTAGCAAACAGAATCCAACAGCACATTAAAAGGATCATACACCATGATCAAGTGGAGTTTATCCCAGGAATGCAAGGATTCTTCAACATACACAAATCAATCAATGTGATACACCATAATAACAAATTGAAGGAGAAAAACTATATGATCATCTCAATAGATGCATAAAAAGCTTTTGACAAAATTCAACACCCATTTATGATAAAAAACTATCCAGAAAGTAGGCATCAAGAGAACCTACGTCAACATAATAAAGGGGTTAACATAATAATATGACAAACCCATAGCCAACATCGTTCTCAATGGTGAAAAACTGAAACCATTTCCTCTAAGATTAGGAACAAGACAATGTTGCCCACTCTCACAACTATTATTCAATATAGTTTTGGAAGTTTTAGCCACAGCAATCAGAGATGAAAAAGAAATAAAAGGAATCCAAATAGGAAAAGAAGAAGTAAAGCTGTTGTTGTTTGCAAATGACATGATACTATACATAGAGAATCCTAAAGATGCTTCCAGAAAACTACTAGAGCTAATCAATCAATTTGGTCGAGTAGCAGGATACAAAATTAATGCAGAGAAATCTCTTGAATTCCTATACACTAATGATGAAAAATCTGGAAGAGAAATTAATGAAACACTCCCATTTACCATTGCAACAAAAAGAATAAAACACCTAGGAATAAACCTACCTAAGGAGACAAAAGACCTGTATGCAGAAAACTATAAGACACTGAAGAAAGATATTAAAGATGATACAAACAGATGGAGAGATATAGCATGTTCTTGGATTGGAAGAATCAACATTGTGAAAATGACTGTACTACCCAAAAGCAATCTACAGATTCAATGCAATCACTATCAAACTACCAATGGCATTTTCCACAGAACTAGAACAAAAACTTGCACAACTTGTATGGAAACACAAAAGGCCCTGAATAGCCAAAGCAATCTTGAGAAAGAAAAACGGAGCTGGAGGAATCAGGTTCCCTGACTTCAGACTATACTACAAAGCTACAGAAATCAAGACAGTAAGGTACTGGCACAAAAACAGAAATATAGATCAATGGAACAGCATAGAAAGCCCAGAGATAAACCTACGCATATATGGTCACCTTATCTTTGATAAAGGAGGCAAGAGTATACAATGGAGAAGAGACCTCTTCGATAAGTGGTACTGGGAAAACTGGACGGCTACATGGAAAAGAATGGAATTAGAACACTCCCTGACACCATACACAAAAATAAACTCAAAATGAATTAAAGACCTAAATATAAGGCCAGACACTATAAAACTCTTAGAGGAAAACATAGGCAGAACACTCCATGACATAAATCACAGCAAGATCCTTTTTGACCCACTTCCTAGAGAAATGGAAATAAAAATAAACAAATGGGACCTAATGAAACTTGAAAGCTTTTGCACAGCAAAGGAAACCATAAACAAGATGAAAAGACAGCCCTCAGAATGGGTGAAAATATTTGCAAATGAAGCAATGGGCAAAGGATTATTCTCCAAAATATAAAAACAGCTCATGCAGCTCAATATCAAAAAAACAAACAACCCAATCAAAAAATCGGTGGAAGACCTAAATAGACATTTCTCCAAAGAAGATACATAGATTGCCAACAAACACATGAAAGGATACTCAACATCACTAATCATTAGAGAAATGCAAATCAAAAATACAATGAGGTATCACCTCACACCAGTCAGAATGGCATCATCAAAAAATCTACAAACGATAAATGCTGGAGCGGGTGTGGAGAAAAGGGAACACTCTTGCACTGTTGGTGGGAATGTAAATTGATACAGCCACTATGGAGGTTCCTTAAAAATCTAAAAATAGAACTACCATATCACCCAGCAATCCCACTACTGGGCATATACCCTGAGAAAACCATAATTCAAAAGGAGTCATGTACCACAATGTTCACTGCAGCTCTATTTACAATAGCCAGGACATGTGTCCATCAACAGATGAATGGATAAAGAAGATGTGGCACATATATACAATGGAATATTACTCAGCCACAAAAGGAAACAAAACTGAGTTATTTATAGTGAGGTGGATGGACCTAGAGACTGTCATGCAGAGTGAAGTAAGTCAGGAAGAGCAAGACAAATACCGTATATTAACACATATATATGGAATCTAAAAAAAAAAAGGCTCTGATGGACCTAGGGGCAGGACAGAAATAAAGACTCAGATGTAGAGAATGGACTTGAGGACACGGGGAGTGGGAAGGGTAAGCTGGGACGAAGTGAGAGAGTGGCATGGACATATATACACTACCGAATGTAAAATAGATAGCTAGTGGGAAGAAGCTGCATATCACAGAGAGATCAGCTCAGTGCTTTGCGACTACCTAGAGGGGTGAGATCAGGGGTGTGGGAGGGAGATGTAAGAAGGAGGGGTTATGGGGATATACGTATGCATATAGCTGATACACTTTGTTATAAGCAGAAACTAACACAACACTGTAAAGCAATTATTCTCCAATAAAGATGTTTAAAAAAAAAAAGCACATCCTGTATGGCTAAATTAAAAAGACTGACAATACCAAATTTGGCAACAATGCAGAGCATGTGGATCACTCATACATAAATGGTGAGAATGCAAAATGGTATAACCACTTTGGAAAAGTTTAAAGTTAAGTATATACTCACCATGCAGCCATGCAAACAATCCTAGTCTTAGGTATTTGCCCAAGAGAAATGAAAATATATGTTCACACACAGACTTATACAGTTGACCCCTGAACAACATGGGTTTGAACTGCATGGGTCCACTTGTATACAGCTTTTTTTCAACAAATATGTACTATGGTACTATACAGTCTGCAGTTGGTTTACTCCATGGAGGCAGAACCGTGGATACAGGAGACCAACTATAAAGTTATACACAGATTTTTGACCCCATGGAGGGTCAGTGCCCCTAACTCCCACGTTATTCAAGGTTCAACTGTACATGAAAGTTCATAGCAGTTTTATTTATAACAACCAAAACCTGGGAGCAAGTCAAATTTTTGTTAATAGATGAACGTGTAAACGAATTGTGGTATATCCATTCAATGGAATGCTCTTTAGCATTAAAAGGGAAGAAACTACTGATATATACTGATGGATGAATTTCAAAACATTATGCTGAATTCAAGAAGCCAGACGCAAAAGACTATGTGATTACATTTAACTTTGGAAAAAACAAATCTAATCTACAGTGACAGAAAGTGGATCAGTGGTTACTTGGGGCTGGAGTGGGTGGAGTGGCAATTGACTGGGAGGGGACATAGAGGAAATTTTGGCGGTGATGGAAACGTCCTCCATCTTGATTATGGTGGTGGTTGCATGGGTATATATATTTGAAACCTCATCAAAATATACACTCAAATTAGGTGCAGTTACTGTGTATAAGTTATACCTTAATAAGGTTTATTATAAAAATAGAATCTATGCCTCACAGTCTTGGGAACTGAATTACAGAATTTCAGATGGAAAGAGGGCATTAAACTTCTCTTAGTTTCCACCTCTTGTTTAATAGAGACGGAGGACAAGAGAGGTTGAGATGTGACCATCTACCTTTGGTTTTGTGACTCACAATACAGTGTTCTTTCCAATACATGCTCTAGGTTCTCAGGAAGTAAAAACAAGATTTCCTAAAATGCCAGTGTGTTCTAGAAGTGGAGAACTTGGCCTCATGAAGCTCGGCATGGAGTCTTGAGTGTGGGCCTTTCCACCTACCTGGAGAAGTTTTATCTTCAAGCCTTCTCTCCCTCTCTTCTCTCCTTCCACTGCCCAAATCTTTCATATCCTCAAGACCTACCTCGTAGATAAAGCTTCCTGGGATCACCCCAGTAACTGCTCTCTTTTCTGAAACCCCTCAGCCAGGGCACAAACAACTGCAGCAAAATATCTTGAATTGCTATTTAATTCTTTCATTATTATTTTAACTTTTATGTTGGCGTATCTTGTTTCCCAACTTTATTGCCAGTTTCTGTGTATCAGCCAGGACTGTGTATTATGAATGGTTTTATATTCCCTACATCTGGGCGCACAGTAGGTCCAATGAATACTTCTTGAATCAATGAAGTGTTTGTTGAGGATAGCATCTACACCCAGTGGTTCTGGATGCTGAGGAAAATACAGGAGTGGAGGGATGTGTAGTCCTCATCCTCAAGGAACTTAGGTACCAAGAGTCTGGAAGCCATGTCTCAAAGCGGGTGGCATCGTTAAAATTACTGGAAGTGGTTCTCAACCTTGGCTGCACGTAGGAATCACCTGGGAAGTCCTAAACAATACAGACACCTGGGTCCCACTGTCTCTATCCTGATATGATGGTCTGGAGTGGGGGACGGGGTCTAGGCATTCAGAGCTTTTTTTGTTTGTTTGTTTGTTTTTGTTTTCTGTTTTTTGTTTTTTGCGGTACGCGGGCCTCTCACTGTTGTGGCCTCTCCCGTTGCGGAGCACAGGCTCCGCAACGGGAAGGCTCAGCGTCCATGGCTCACGGGCCCAGCCGCTCCGCGGCATGTGGGATCTTCCCGGACCAGGGCACGAACCCGTGTCCCCTGCATCAGCAGGCGGACTCTCAACCACTGCGCCACCAGGGATGCCCCTTTTTATTTATTTTTTGGTTTCCCAGTGCATTTATTTTTTTAATTTCTATTTTATATTGGAGTACGGTTGATTTACAATGTTGTGTTAGTTTCAGGTGTACAGCAAAGTGATTCAGTTATACATACACATGTATATATTCTTTTTCAGATTCTTTACCCATACAGGTTATTACAGAGTATCAAGTAGAGTTCCCTGTGTTATACAATAGGTCCTTGTTGGTTATCTATTTCAGAGCTTTTTAGATTTCCCCAGATCATTTGAATATGTAGCTAACGGGCAGAACCACTGAGGTAGAAGGTGTAATTGGGCCTTCTAAACCCCTCTCATTAGCAAAAATGAGACTGGGTCCCAGGAGCCTTCTCTGACTAGGACGTGGGGTATTGGAAGGGGAGTCAACTTTGCCTCCCCAAGTCTCAAAAGAAACTTCGTGACATCCTCCCCCAGCACTCGCCCCACCAGATGCTCTATCAGCATTTCCAAGAGAAGACAGAGAACTCCAGAATGTTCATTCGAGGCTTTGGCAGGCATCAGCGGACAAGATTAGAATTAGGCAAGAACTCATCCCTCTGTGTGGCAAAGGAGGAAAGCAGCTGGTGTTTACCACCTTGGGAAGATGCTCCTTTAAGAGATGCCTGGTACTTGGTGCTTGTTTCTGAGTTAAACGTGCCTTTCTGCTCTACATGCTTGAGGAGACTATTCTAGGTGATTCGAATCCTGCCTTTTCTACCTTAGTACAGCCTTAATCATTTAGCCCTTATGGAAAGGCCTAGAAACCCAGCCAAAGTGGGATTCATCACCCCAATACCTACAGGAGGCAAGGATGGGTAGAATCCTCTCTTGGGGCTTCAGAACTCAGCTGTCATTCTGGGAAGGCCGCATCTCCTATCATCTTTCATTCCATTTGGCTCAACCCTGAAGACTGTGTTCTCTAGATGCAGCCTCTAAGTCACCTGCATTACAGTCACCCGGAAGAGTTATGAAAACACTAATTTTTGAGCCTCACCCCAAATCTTCTGGATTAAGAGACACTTTCAGGGGAGTACTGCAATCTGCATTCTAAATAAGCTCCCAAGGTGATTCTTTTGCCTTCTTAGGTGATGACCACTGACGCAATGGAATGAGCACCGTACTTGGAGTCGAAAGCCTGAATGTGAGTTCCCGACTCTGCCACTCACTAGCGGCCTGACATCCAGCCAGTTGTTTTGTCCATCTGAACCTCTATAATAAGGGGCTAACTGTGTTGCGACAGTTAAATAAAATACATGTAAAACTGTTGCACACAATGGGCCCTGCATACATATAGATGAATCTAAAGATGACCCTCTGCTTGATTTATTTATTCCCAGCCTTTTATTATGCAAAGTCTCAAGTATATACAAAAGTAGAGAGGATAGCATAAGGAATTCCTATGTCCCCATTACTCAGTTTCAGTAATGATCAACTCTTGGCCATTCTTTTAAAACTTGGAGTACAGTTGCTTTACAATGTTGTGTTAGTCTCTATTGCACAGCAAAGTGAATCTGTTATACGTATACCTATACCCCCTCCTTTTTGGATTTCCTTCCCATTTAGGTCACCACTGAGCACTGAGTAGAGTTCTTTGTGCTATACAGTAGGTTCTCATTAGTTATCTATTTTATACATAGTAGTGTATGTATGTCAATCTCAATTTCCCAATACCTCTCACCCCCCCTTCCCCCTTGGTGTCCATATGTTTGTTCTCTACATCTGTGTCTCTATTTCTGCTTTGCAAATAGGTTCATCTGTACCATTTTTCTAGATTCTACATCTATGCGTTAATATATGATTTATTTTTCTCTTTCTGACTTACTTCACTCTATATGATAGTCTCTAGGTCCATCCACATCTCTGCAGGTGGCACAATTTCGTTCCTTTTTGTGGCTGAGTAATATTCCATTGTATATATGTACTACACCTTCTTTATCCATTCCTCTGCTGATGGACATTTAGGTTGCTTCCGTTGACCTGGCTATTGTAAATAGTGCTGCAGTGAACATTGGAGTGCATGTATCTTTTGGAATTATGGTTTTCTCCAGGTATATGCCCAGTAGTGGGGTTGCTGGGTCATATGGTAGTTCTATTTTTAGTTTTCTGAGGAACCTCCATACTGTTCTCCATAGTGACTGTATCAATTTACATTCCCACCAACAGTGCAAGAGGGTTCTCTTTTCTCCACACCCTCTCCAGCATTTATTGTTTGTAGATTTTTTGATGATGGCCATTCTGACTGGTGTGAGGTGATACCTCATTGTAGTTTTGATTTGCATTTCTCTAATAATTAGTGAAGTTGAGCATCTTTTCATGTGCCTCTTGGCCATCTGTATGTCTTCTTTGGAGAAATGTCTGTTTAGGTCTTCCACCCATTTTTTGATTGGGAGGTTTGTTGTGGTTTTTTTTTTTTTTTTTGATATTGAGCTGCAAGAGCTATTTGTATATTTTGGAGATTAATCCCTTGTCAGTTGCTTCCTTTGCAAATATTTTCTCCCATTCTGAGGGTTGTCTCTTCATCTTGTTTATGGTTCCCTTTGCTGTGCAAAAGCTTTTAAGTTTCATTAGGTCCCATTTGTTTGTTTTTGTTTTTATTTTCATTACTATAGGAGGTGTGTCAAAAAAGATCTTGCTGCAATTTATGACAAAGAGTGTTCTGCCTATATTTTCCTCTCAGAGTTTTATAGTGTGCGGCCTTACATTTAGGTCTTTAATCCATTTT
This sequence comes from Monodon monoceros, assembly GCF_005190385.1. NCBI lineage: Eukaryota > Metazoa > Chordata > Mammalia > Artiodactyla > Monodontidae > Monodon > Monodon monoceros. Next base: position 16,931,501 of record NW_021703765.1, read on the forward strand.
GAGTTTATTTTTGTGTATGGTGTCAGGGAGTGTCCTAATTTCATTCTTTTACATGTAGCTGTCCAGTTTTCCCAGCACCACTTATTGAAGAGACTGTCTTTTCTCCACTGTATATTCTTGCCTCCTTTGTCATAGATTTTGTGTCATTTATACCCTCTGCATACCCCCTCCCTGAGTTGTACTTAAATATATCCCAGACATCTTATTATTTCATCCATAAATATTGCAGTGTCTTTAAAAGATAAGAATTCTTTAAAAGAGCAAGAGAGCAGCATCAAACACTATATGATGTAACTTATATGTGAAATCTAAACAAACCAAAATACCAAACTCATAGATAAGAGAGCAGATTGGTGGTTGCCAGAGGCAGGCGGCGGGCGGGGTGTGTGTGTGTGTATGTGTGTGTGTAATGGGTTAAGGGGGTCAAAGGGTACAAACTTCCAGTTATAAGGTAAATACACCCTTAGGATTTAATTTACAGCATGGTGACTATAGTTAATAATGCTGTATGGTATACTTGAAGGATGCTAAGAGAGTAGATCTTAAAAGTTCTCAACGAGGAAAAAAATTTATAACTCTGTGGTGATGGATGTTAACTAAACTTATTGTGGTGACCAGTTAGCCATATTTATGTATATCATTATGTTGTATACTTAAAACTAATAAACAATGTTATAGGTCAATTATATCTCAAGTAAAAAATAAAGAAAAAAGAAGGAAAAACTACCTTCCATAGCAGTAGTTCTCAAAGTGTGGTCTCAATCAATTACATGGGAGAATCTCAGGCACCCCCCAAACCTACTGAATCAGAATTGTCCACCCCACCCCCCAGGCCCTCCAGGTGATTTCCATGCAGCTAAAGTTGAAAAAGCATTGCTGATCGCATTCTCAAGGTATCCCTGAATATGGTCCTCTCTTCTCTATAGTTAATGTAATTCATAGTTAGATCTAAAGGTTTGATCAGAGTTAGGGCTGATTTTGGGGGGAAGGGAGGAAGAATACTTCATAAGTAGAGTTAACTCTCTGCTTTGCATCACATTTGTATTCATATCTTACTCCCCAATGCTTTGAAAATAGATCAGTCAATATTTGCAGATCACAGAGCAGATTTCTTGCCTAACATCATTCTAAACATTTTTAGTACAATTTCTACGTACTTCCTTAATTGTTCCACTTTGAAATTAAATTTTCATTTGAAGCAAACATGAGTCAATGACTTGGGAAACAAGAATATTATTGTCCATTAACTTTTTACCACCCTTTGAATGGGTTCACATCCACTTGCTCGGGCCATAGAGATGGGAGCATTGGTTACTTTCATGGGGTAATTTATGATGAACTTGGAAAGGACCTCTACCTAAAAGCCCTATGGCCCACGATACTGCTGGACACTCCACCAGCTGAGATTCATTCCTTTGAGTTTAAAGTCATCTGCTGTCCAGTTAAATTAAATTTAAAATGTAAATACTCCTGGGGTAATAGATTTACCCATTTTCAGTCACTAGCATCCCACTGGCTGTATTAGTTTCCTAGGGCAGTCATAAAAATGTACCACCAACTTCATGGCTTAGAACAACAGGAATTTATTTTCTTTAGTTCTGGAGGTTAGAAGTCTGAAATCAAGGTGGCAGCAGGACCGTGCTCCCTCTGAAGGTTCTAGGAAAGAATCCTCCCTTGCCTCTTCTAGCTCTGATAGTCCCAGGCATTCCTTGGCTGTGGGAGCATCACTCCAATCTCTGCCTACCTCCATCTTCACATGGCCTTCTTCTTTGTGTCTGTCTGTGTATCCTCTCCTCTTCTAAAAAGGGTACCAGTCATAGGATTTAGGACCCACCCTAAATTCAAGAAGATTTTATCTTAAGGTCCTTAGCTAATTACGTCTATAAAGAACCCATTTCCAAATTAGGTCACATTCTGAGTTTCTGGGTGAGCGTGAATTTTGAGGGAAGGGCATGCTTTAACCCACTACACTGGCAATATATCTTTTGGCCAGGTTGCTGAGAAATGGGGTGAGGGAGGTTGAGGGGGAATCTGGGGCACAGTTAACTGTCCAACTGAAGCCCCACGTAGGAAGCTTGCTTAACACGAGGGCTCCAGAGGACTGGAGGGATGGGGTAACATCAAGTGAGAGGGACCCACAAAGGAAGGGACCCCCCCAGAAGACCCTGAGGTGACTCGCGCTGACTGCCACCTGTCTGATGCCCATAACAAGGTATATCTTCTTTCCCACCTCACTAATCCTAAGGCAGGACACGAGTTTCCACAAACTCCGTCTCGCCTGTTACCATGCTCGGATGCTTTCTGTCCAGCTAATACTCGACTCACTGCCCGATGAGTCCTTGAAACTTGTTCTTAATTTAAGAGTAGCCAGTGGTGCCCACTTTTTACCATCTTAAAATCATGTCCACCAAAACGTTCCCCTTTTATTTTCTTTTTTTCTCTGCTTCCTTCATGATCAACACTGGGGGATAATAGCCAAAATGCCTATTGTTTGAGAATGCACAGTTCTTTGTTCTCTTCAGTCTGAGCAGCTGTAGCTTCATAATTACCCAGAAGCTAACTTCCTAGATTGGTCAATAATTTCAAATATTGATGACTTCAGCCTCAGCCTCTATGGCCTTAGTTTTCTTTCTTCTAATACCTTCCTTAACTTATTCCATTTGTCACATAAGTTGAGCACCTATTGTATGCAGGTTGCCATGGAGACACAGAGACGAGCATAGCAAGTTCTGGTCTACAAGGGTCTCACAGCCCAGAGAGTTGAACCAGGGATATAGTTGTATATCTATAACTCCAGATATGCACGTAAGAGAGGAGGATAATAACTAAGATTTGGAAAGAAACCTTCCCGACCCCCTCTTCCCTGATGTATCTGGACTATAACATCCCTCTCTGATCCCCAGGTTCCTCCACTCTGGAGGCAGAGGTGAAGTAGAGGGGGCAAGGATCCTTTTTCACCTCCTTATCTCCCTGAGAGAAGGATCTGAACACTGGTAATAGCTAACATTTAGTAAATGCTTACTACACACGAGGTTCTGTTCTAAGCATGTTATGTGCATGACTCATGTAACCCTTATCCCGTCTCCATTTTCCAGGCGACGAAACTGAGGCACAAGAGGTAAGTGACTTGGCCAAGGGCCAAGGTCACACAGCTAGAAAGTGAACCCAGACACCATTTTCTTGTGGAAATCAGTGCTCTGGCTGTCTGCTGTTGTGCCAGCTGGTTCTGCTCAGCCCCCTAAAAGCCCTCGAGAGAGAGAGCTGAACTCATTTATGAGAGAGTTCTCATAAATGAAAGCAAGCTCGGCCAAGGTCCAGAGTGAGTCCTCCCAAAACAGAAGAGGACGCTCTGAAGGCCTCTGCTCAGGCCTCTTAGAGACAGCGCCCAGGAGCTGAGTTTGGGCCACATGTAGACAAGTAGGCGATTCCCATTCCCCCAGCTTAATGGCTCTCATTATCACGTACCAATGGGGTGATCGAGGCCGGTTCGATCCCTGTTTGGGGAACTAAGATCCCTCAAGCATTTCAGTGCAGCCAAAAAAAAGAAAAAAAAAAAAGAGAGTGAGAGAAGAGGGTTGAGGACAAGGCCTGGGGTCCATCCGCATTTGGAGGGGACATGGAGATGACAGCGCAGGAGAGGAAGAAAGATGGGAGAAAGGCATTGCCCCATCCTGGAGGCCCAGGGAGGGGAGGGATTCAGGAAGGAGGGTGGGATCAAAGGTCCCAGAGAGGCAAAGAGGGCCAGGAATTCAAGACTGAGAAATGTGCCCCGGTTCTGGGTGTTAGGGCACTTGGAACCTTCCAGAAGGCTGACTGATTAAAGCATCGTGGGTGAGTCTGACCATGGTGGGGGGAGAGTGGCAGGTGGTGAGTGGTGACAGAGGAAGTCCTAAGGATTAGCTGCTTCTTTTGGAAGACAGAATAAATGAGGAAGAGGGAAAGCTTGGGAGCCTGGTGGAAGGGCTAGGCAGCGTCAGGCAGGGTCTGTTTTGTGTGGGCACATCATGGGGCTAAACGGTGGAGCACAGGCCTGGAGGCGACAGGGAACGGGAAATGTCTGGGATACCCAACACCAGGGCCATAGGGCAGGGCACACCCATATGGTGGTACATTTTGCAGCTGTGAAAAATAACATTTTTGAAAGATATTTAACAACATAAAAACTATTTAACAACATGGAAAATTTTCCCCTAAAATAATAAAGGGAAAGAAGGATCAAAAATAATGTTACACTTGTGAGCATTCTAATATAGAAATATATTCATATTCCAATTTAAAAAAAAACTGTGTTATGATTCCAATTTCCTTGAAAACATGTGCATATTTGCACTGGCAGGAAACACACCAGGATAGATGTGGCTTTTAAAAATTCTTTTCTGTATGTTCCAAATTTTCTCAAACAAACATGTGTTACTTTTACAATGATTAAAAGGAGTACAGATGGCTGGTAGCCTTGGCTATATTATTGGTATTATCATGCCTTTTATTCTGTTGTCCTTCTCTCTGGGAACTGGGAGGAAATTGTTTCCTCCGAGGTGAGGTGCACGAAGCAATGATGTGTTGAGCGCCCAATGCGCTTCCTCCTCTGGGTGAGGTGATGGGTTGTGGGGAGACGGGCAGTGTGCAAAGGGTTTTAGGGTTGGCTGGAGAGAGGGAGAAATAGCTAATAAAAAAACAGAGCCTCAGCCATGAGAAAGAAGGAAATCCTGCCCTTTATGATAACATGGCTGGACCTCGAAAACATTATGCTAAATGAGATAAATTAGAGAGAGAAAGACAAGGACTGTAGGGTCTCACTTATCTGTGTAATCGAAAAAACTGAACTGGTAAAAACAGAGAGTAGACTGGTGGTTACCAGGGGCTTGAGGGAGGGGGAATAGATGCTGTTTAAGGTACAAACTTGCAACTAATAGACAAGTCCTGGAGATCTCATGCCCAGTCTAGTGACTATAAATACAATAAATACAAAGTGAATACAATATTGTATTTTAATCATCAAACTTGCTAAGAGACTAGACCTTTATTATTTCCACCAGAACAAAGAAATAATTATGTGAGGTGACAGAGGTGTATCACTAAACTAGCAATCATATTACAATACGTAAATGTAGCATATCAACATGTACACTTTAAAGTTACACAATGTTATATGTCAAATATATTTCAAGGACAAACTAACAAACAAACCCCCCAGAGCTATGGTGGTGTGGCATTCACCCTTTCAGAGAAGGGATCCATCTGCGGGGGCTGGAGTCAGTGGAGAAGTGGGACTTGATCTAGACCTTGGAGAGTGGAAAGATTGCCATGAAAAGTCGATCACTTTGATCTGGAGCCACTGATATGGGCTTGAACAGGGGAGCTGGGGTGTGCTGGACTGGAGAGGGGAAAGAGGACTCCATTCATCTGGAAGTGGCGGAGCTCCTGGGGTCACGGTGACTGCTGGAACTGTCACTAGAGAATCTCCGGGCTTGGTGGTTCACAAGGGGCAATGCCCTGCTAGGTATGGGAAGCAAGGGGCTTGGAAGGGTGGGCCACCCCACTGGCTTCGGTCCCTCCCTCCACCCTGCTCTCTACTAACTCTGAAGAAAGGACAGTGCCTGAGAGAGAGAGATGATGAGAGAGATGACGTGAGGAGAAAGGGAACAGAGCTCAGATGGCGTTAAAGCTGGGAGAAGGGAAGGGAGGGAAAGGAAGGGGGAAGGGGAGGGAAAGGAGGGAGGGGAGGTGATGGGTATTTGCCATCAGACATCCTTCAGCTCTATCTGGTGGGAAGGGGGGTAAGAGGTGTCACGAGCCCTTTGTAGGCGTGTGAACTGGGCAGGGGACTTGGGGTCTACAGCCACCTCCTTCGGTCCCTGACTTATGTGTTTCTTGCCACAGAAACTACTTTTCTTCCTTGTCCTTCTCTCCACGCCCTCCTTGTCTCTGCCCAGCATGGAATTGGGGATGTTTTCCCAACTTCCTACCATTCTGCGCTGCTGTGTTTGGGGGGCGCGCTGGAAGAACAGCCGTGCCCTGGACTCTATCAGGATGTCTGCTAAGAGTTAATAGAGGATGCATGTCTCTGGGTCCTGTCCTTTGGATCAAAGAGGCAATGATGTCGCTCCATCTGGCATCCACTGAGTGCCTGTTCTGAGCTGGGCACTGCTCTTTGCGCTAGAAATAAAGCAGAGAGCACAGGGACAAAACTGCCTGCCTTGGTGGAGCTTATGTTTGAGCAGGCAGAGAGACGATAAGCAAATAAATAATCATAACGTGCAATGCGTCAGATATTGCTAAGGGTTTGGGAGAACACTGAAGCACGGAAAGGGGCCAGGGTTTGTGTGTGGGGGACATAGGCTCTTGGACTTTCCTCACTGGCAGCCCCAACATCTTCAGACAGATGCTTCTAGAATGAAACAGCCAGGTGCCCAGAGACGCCATGATCAACAGCTGCTTACTTGCCTCAGCCATTTAGAGACTCTACTCCCAAAATAACCCAGGTCTTGAGCAGTGGAGGGGCGGCGCTCGCGCAATGTGGGGCTGCCCTCTGAGACATGCAGGGCTTTGGTGATGACCCTCTTGATGTGAGAGAAGCAGATGCCAACGCTCACGAGTAAGTGGAATCCCTTGGACCAGGGCCATCTCCCCCCATCTGCCCTCAGGAAGTTGGCGCCGTGGTTTTATCCTCTCTCGCCATCTGGCATTGCTCTGACTGAGCAGCTGTGAGTAAGGTCATGGGACAAGTTCTTTTGTCTCTGTCTTCTTCACTTCTCTAAATTCATCCCCACAACTCATCTACAGAGACCTAAGAAACCAGTGCAACTTGAAAGGCTGGGCAAGCATCCCAACTAACAAGAAGGGGCTCTGATGCGGTCAGGGTCAAGGCAGAAGCCACTCTAGATCCCACACAGGGCATCAGTGACACACGAGATGCTAAGTAAGCCAAGCAGAGATAAGGAGACGGCCCAGAGGTTGGTAAGAGCAGGAAGCCATTACCACCAAGGGCCACGGAGGCAATGGAGGAAGACTTGTCACCAGAAGCCAGGCCATCTGGTGGGAGCTAGAACCATTGTCTGGGGCTACTTAGAGGGACCTGGGTCCAAGATGGAAAGCCTGCCCTCTGAGCCCACCGTCGCTGCTGGAGTTGCTCCTGAGACAGAGCAAGACGGGGAGATGGGGAGGCATGCCCTGGCTTCTCCCCTCCTCTACCTCCCAACACTGGCTGTGCCTCTATGATGGTTAATTTTAGGTCACATTGGCTAGGCTAGAGCAGGGGTCCCCAACCCCCCAGGCCATGGACCGGTACCGACCTGTGGCCTGTTAGGAACCAGGCCGCACAGCAGGAGGTGGGCAGTGGGCGAGTGTGCGAAGCTTCATCTGTATTTACAGCCACTCCCTGTCACTCACATTACAGCCTGAGCTCTGCTTCCTGTCAAATCAGCGGAGGCATTCGATTCTCATAGGAGTGGGGACACTACTGTGAACTGCGCATGCGAGGGATCTAGGTTGCGCGCTCCTTATGAGAATCTAATGCTGATGATCTGAGGTGGAGCTTCAGGTGTCGCTGTCTCCCATCACCCCCAGATGGGACCATCTAGTTGCAGGAAAACAAGCTCAGGGCTCCCACTTATTCTGCATTATGGTGAGTTGTACAATTATTTCATTATGTATCATAAGGTAACAATAATAGAAGTAAAGTGCTCAGTAAAGGTAATGCACTTGAATCATCTTGGAACCATCCCCCCCATCCCCCCCACCATCCCCGGTCCGTGGAAAAATTGTCTTCCATGAAACCGGTCCCTGGTGACAAAAGTGTTGGGGACTGCTGGGCTAGAGTACTCAGGTATTTAATCAAACACTAATCTAGGTGTTGCTATGGTAATATTTTGTAGACATGGCTAGCATCTAGTAACAGTGGCTAACAGTCAGTTGACTTTCAGTAAAGGAGATTATCTTTCACAAATTGGGCGGGTCTGATCCAATCAGTTGAAGGCCTTTAAGCAAAACCTGAGACTTCTAGGAGAAGAAGAAATTCTGCCTTAAGACTGCAGCATCAACTCCAGTCTGAGTTGCCAGCCTTGCCAGCCCGCTTTACAAGTTTTAGACCTTCCAGCCCCGCCCCACAATTTCATGAACTAGCTCCTTGAGATAAATCTATCAATCATCTATCTATCTATCTATCTATCTATCTATCTATCTATCTATCTACTATATATCTACCTCCTACTGGTTCTGTTTTTCTAGAGATTCTGACTGATAGCATTGGCCCAAACTACACAGAAGCCAGCTGGGTTGAGAAATGTAGCTCCCTGTGATTCCATGCAAAGCAGGGAAATGTGATTAGCACAGTCTCTTACCTGGAGTGACATTCTGAATTCTTCTGCTTGGTACTTGCCTGGAATGCTCCTTTCTTCTACAGTTCCCAGGTGTTTGCACAGCAACAGTAGCTAGCATTTCCTGAGCACTTGATATGCACCAAGCCCTGTGCTAAGTACTTCACATGTGTTATATCATCTGATCCCCTTGACTATCCAGTGAGGCAGATGCTATAATTATCTCTATTGTGCAGATGAAGAAACTAAGCATTTAAGTAACATGCTCAGTGTTACACAGCCAGTTAGTGGTAGAGCTGGGACAGTATCCCAGCCTCCTAGCTCCTCCCTTTCAGACATAGGAGTGTAGTTAAATGATCATCCATCAGGGAAGCCCATAGTCCTGGGTTTGAATCCAGGGTCTTCTATTTTCTATCTTTGTAATGTTGAGCAAATCTCTGGACCTTGCTTGGATTTCATTTGCTCATCTATAAAATGGGACTATCAGACAGCATTGAAAGGATTGGATGAGTTCATGTCTGTCCCAGTGCTCTACCCCCAGAGGGTACCACAAACCTAAGCATCCTCGTTCACATTTCCATCCTTTTCTCTCCTACTCAAAGGAGTTACTGTACATCTTTCTCTTTTCACTTTACTACACACTGCTCTGATTTTCATTTTCTTTCACCCAATTATACCAACTGATTTTGCCCAGCTTGACACCCAAGGAAGGTAGTGAGTAGTGTCTTGGACATGTCACCATCAGCCAGTCTAAGGGTTGGAAGAAAACAATGTATGATTTGCTGTGTTTAGTGCCCCGGAAGTTTAAAAAAAAAAAAAAAAAGGCATGCTGGGAGCTTCCCAAAGCAGAACTATGGCTTTTTCCAGAAGCAGTGAATTTACTTCCAGCAGGCTCTCACTGGCTCCTTTCATTGAAAAAAGGATTTGTCTCTACCTCCTCCCAGCCCTGGAAACCTGTGTTCACAGTTAGCTGCTTTCTTGCACGTCGTGCCTGGACCGTGAATAAACCATGGCCTTTTGGTTTCTTTTCTCCAAATATTGATCACTGTTCTGAATTTTCCATTCCAGCTTTGTCCTTCTATGATTTATTTGTAAAACAGGAGGGAGGTCATTCCTTCTCAAGCTTCCCTTCCTTTCTTTTGTTGTTTTTCATTTTTACGTACCTACTAAGAAGAGAAAAATAGTCATTGAAACTTAGAGAAATAATCCAGGCCCGTATTTCGCAAACTGGATGATATGTATCTCTGGGGGATATGTGGCCATGTATCAGGGAGTAGTTCTTAAAATACAAATTAAACATGGAATAGCTTTCTGGAGCATTACTTCACCCAAAGATTCAGCAGAGAATATTTTTATATTAAAACAAATATTATTATTTTTTACTAAAACAAACTAAGATTTATTATGGAGTAGATTCATCCACATGAATTTTTAGGTTAAAAACTGAAGTCTGAACTCAAGGACTTCAGGTAGAGGGAGAACAGGGTGAGGCACGCCAAGCATTGACACCTCCAGCCCCCAGGATGCTGAGAACTGGCTTATCATTCCAGGGTGGAGATTGAGGGCTTCTTCTATGGAGAAACTGAAAGGCCCAGAGAAAAGACCATCTTTAATAACATTTGGGGAGCTACCCCCAAATAAAAATGCAAGGTTCCCACATAATCTGTTATTTCTGCCACACTTTCAAAGATCACCAGAGTCTTGGATGTGATGGGTCAGCACTCAGCTCCATCTCTGCCTCGTGTTGTCTGGAACCCAGCAAGTCAAAACCTGTATTTCCCAGACTCCCTTGTAGCTAGGGTATGAGAAGAGATTTGGTCCCACCAATAAGAAGCACTTGGACAATTTGGGAAGATGGAAGGTGGGTAGAGGTCATCTTCCTGATACTTTGGGATGTTTTCCTGCTGGCGAGCAGGTTATGGAAGTTTCTAACAGCAGCCCTCTCCCAGGGCATGTCTCCAGCTTTGTGGGAAGTGAGTGAGTGTTGGAAGTGAGTGTCAGAAGGGCTATCATCAAAAACTCAAGAGATAGCAAGAGTTGGTGAGAATGCAGAGAAAAGGGAACCCTCATACACTATTGGTGGGAATGTAAATTTGTGCAGCCACTGTGGAAAACGGTATGGAGTTTTCTCAAAACTAAAAATAGGGTTAACATTTAAAAATAAGACATGCATACACTTTAAAGAGTGCTAAAAAACTTGTATCAAAAAACAGCAGGCCCCTGACCCTGATCCTTCTTATCCTGAAGTCCTGCTCCCTGGGCAGCCATTTTTTAAAAGTCTTTTAGCTATTTTCAGTTATTTACCTTCAAATAAAATGCTTATACTATACTTCTTGATTTGACTGATTTTTATATTGTCTGTTGATTTTTATTTTGGGATAAGACAATTTAGCTCTCATTTGCTTCCCATTTCCCCTCTTCCATCCTCCCAATATAGTTACATCACAACTTTTGATTAAGTCAACATTCAAAGTGTACATTGTTATGATTACGATTACTGCCAAGCCAAGTCGTGTGCTATAACTGTATTTCCTTTTTGTGTGTATTTTGGAGTCAATAGTTTTCTCCTTTCTTTGTTTTTTTCTTTAATTTTTTGAACTGAAATATAGTTGACATACAATATTATGTTAGTTTCAGGTACTACATAATTTTACGCTTGTATACATTATGAAATAATCACATTGATAAGTTTAATAACCATCTGTCCTCATGCAAAATTATTGCAATGTTATTGACCCTATTCCTTATGTTGTATGTTACATCCCCATGACTTATTTATTATATAGCTGGAGGTTTGTACCTCTTAATCCCCCTCACTTATTTCACCTACCTCCTACCCCCTCACTTCTGGCAACCTCCCATTTGTTCTCTGTATCTATGAGTCTCTTTTCATTTTGTTTTGTTTGTTTGTTTGTTTGATTCCCCATATAAATGAAATCATGTGGTATTTATCTCTCTGTGTCTGACTTATTTCACTTATCATAATATCTTCTAGATCTATCCATATTGTCACACATGGCAAGTTTTCTTTTTTATGGTTGAGTAATATTCCATTGTATATATATACCACATGTTTATCTATTCATCTACTGATGGACATTTAGCTAACTTCCATATTTTGGCTATTGTAAACAGTGCCTCAGTAAACATTGGAGTGCGTATATGTTTTCAAATTAGTGTTTTTGTTTTTTGAGGAGAGTAAAATTGCTTGATCATATGGCAATTCTATTTTTAATTTTTTGAGGAAGCTCTATACTGTTTTCCATGGTGGCTGCACCAATTTACAATCCCACCAACAGTGCACAAGGTTTCCCTTTTCCTCACCAACACTTGTTACTTGTATTTTTGATGATAGCCATTCTGACAGGTGTGAGGCGACATCTCACTGTGGTTTTGATTTGTATTTCCCTGATAATTAGTAATGTTGAGCATCTTTTCATGGGCCTCTTGGCCATCTGCCTTTCCTCTTTAGAAAAATGTCTATTCAGTTTTATGCCCATTTTGTAATCAGGTTGTTTATTTTTTGATGTTGAGTTCTAAGAACTGTTTATATATCTGTTTATATATGTTGGATATTAATCCCTTATCAGTCATATCTTTTCTCCCATAGGTTGTCTTTTCATTTTGTTGATGGTGTCCTTTGCTGTGCAAAAGCTTTTAAATTTAATTAGGTCCCATTTGTTTATTTTTTCTTTTATTTCCTTTACTTTAAGAGACACATCCACAAAAATATTGCTGCAATTTATGTCAAAGAGTGTTCTGCCTGTTTTCCTCTAGGAGTTTTATAGTATCTGGTCTTAACAATTAGGTCTTTAAGTCATTTTGAGTTTACTTTGTTTATGGTGTTAGATTTTTTTTTTTAACCACTAATTTGAAAAGATATGTGCATCCCAATTTTCTTAGCAGCATCATTTACAGTTGCCAAGATATGGAAGCAACCTAAGTGTCCATCAACAGATGAATGGATAAAGATGTGGCATACACACACACACACACGTGCACACATACACACACACACACACACACACGATGGAATACGACTCAACCATAAAAAGAGTGAAATGTTGCCATTTGCAACAACAGGGATGGACTTGGAAGGCATTATGCTAAGTGAAATAGGTCAGACAGAGAAAGACAAATGCTGTATGATATTACTTGATGTGGAATCTAAAAAATACAACAAACTAGTGAATATAACAGAAAAGAAGCAGACTCGTAGATATAGAGAACAAACTAGTGGTTGCCAGTGGTGGAGGAGGGGCAATATAAGGGAGATACAAACTGTTGGGTGTAAAATAGGCTACAAGGATCTATATTCAACATGAGGAATATAGCCAATATTTACTAATAACTGTAAATAGAGTGTAACCTTTAAAATTGTATAAAAATAAAATATTTTTTAAAATAATAAATTTTAAAAATAAAATATTCCATTTCCTTTTTCCTAACCCAACGAGGAGGGAGAGAATAATTATTTGTGCCTCACTTACCACTTTTAGACCCTTGACAACCTGATAGCCTTCTCTTTAGTTAACTGCTTTAGCCCTTTCTCTCGTATCTCAGGTATCTCCCCAACCATTTAGTTCTTTCAGCCATTTTTTTCTGCACTCACTCCAAAGAAATGGGGCTGGAAATCACATGAGATCTGCTCTGTGGGGCACTGAAGGTTTGTTTCCTGGCTGGACAGCATTCACCTTATGCCATTGGTTGAAGCCATATGGCTTCTCCTGCCATCTGGGGGGTCTGTTGAAAACTACATTTAGGTCCCATTTAGCTCTAGCCTGACCTACAATCTTGACAAAGACCAATCGTGTTCAGTTTCATTCCCGAATTTTGTCTCATGGGCCCCCATTGCAGTAGGCTGTTTTCTGTGCCTGCTTCAACTTTTCAACTTAGACTAATTTGTTATGACCCATGGATAGTTTGCATTATTAAAATTCTGTCATCTCGCCTACAGGCAAAGGTGGGTAATCTGAAGATCATCTAATCCATTCTGGAACTAACTCTCTCTATCTCTCTCAATTCTGAAAACAATGGCAACCATTGGCAGCAGGAAAGATCCTGCTTTCTACTCTGCACACACCCAATGTCAATATGGTATAAATATAAAAATGGGTTCTGGTATTTTGAATGGATGGAGGAGGAATTAGCTGAGTATTTTCTGCTTGTCTCTTTGCCATGGAGGAGGTGGACTGCGGTTAGGCTCCCTGGTGCCAGTCTCCTAAGGTCGTAGCTCATGTGCCTAAGAATCCATTCATTCATTTATTCAACAAACATTTATTAAATGCAAACCCAGGAGGCACAAAACAAATGCTCGTCAAATAAAATTGTGTGACAACGAACCTCAACCACTCAGGCAACGGAGCGAAGAGCAGGCGAGGCTGGCAGGAGCTGGCTCTCCCACCGTCGTGTGTGAGAGCTCTGGGGTTCTTGACCCCTGGCCTGAACCATAGCAAGAGGGCTTGTCACTGAGCCTGTCACGTGGGGCAGAAGCAAATGCCTTGCTGAGGTCTCAGGTCGATTACATCTATTGCTTCCACCTTATCTACATGGCCTGTCACTCTATCATAGAAGGAAATTAAATTGGTCCGACGTGATTTACTCTTCACACGGCTGTGTCCATAAGCTCCCCAGGCCTTGCCCCCTTCTGGCTGACTGCACATTGATTGCTTGATGATTTGTTCTAGCATCTTCCCTGGAAACCAGGTTAAGCTTATCAGGCTGTAAGGAATGTGGTCATCTTTTTCTGCTTCCTAAATGATGGGCATCGTGTTTGTTCTTTGTGAAGCTCCCAAGGTAACGCCCCTTCCCTGGGAAACACTCAGAGTAATTGCTGGTCCCTCCCCCACGGTCCCTGCCAATTCCCCATGTCCATTCAATTGAGTGTTGCGAGTCTCTGTGGTTTTAGTTTCAGATAGCTTTTTGCAAAGGATGCTCCACTCTATTTCAGGTACACTGGCCCCAGCCATGTCACGCAGGGTGGGACTCCATGCCTGGAAAACAAACCCAGGGTTAAAGAAGGAAGACTCAAAGAAGAAACCTACTATAATCAGCAGCCACGGTGGGGCTGACAGGAGATCGGAAATCTTGAGAATTATTGGGAACGGGTTCCACACGAGACAAAATGTCTGGTTGTTGTTGCTTTCTGAGTGTAACCCGCAGACCTTACATCAAAATGTAGCATCTTTTGGTACAGACAGAAGTAAATATACACATTAAAACCTCTGCTATTTTGAGTCCTCCGGTTACCTGCTTGCCCTCTTTGCCCATCAGGAATGGTATTTTCCTGGGTTTTTCTTCTGTGCAATGTAAATGAAGAATACTTCTGGTAAAATTTCATGAAAGCCTGTCTAACCTTTCTGCTTCTGTGCCTTGGTGCTTAGGCCACTTCTTTGTTCCTCAGTGATTTGCTCTTTTCCTCCTCTCCTCACTCCATTGGCTCCCACCAGCCCCCTTGTTAGGTCCCAGAACACAGCACCATTTTGCTACGCTTCCTGTCCTTTCTGCGTTCCAGTGTTTTTCCTGAGTCCCCTGAGCTGATTATTTAAAGGGCACTTGTTTGCCCCCATAGTTCTTTATCTCCTTGAGCCTTCTCCTCCATGACTTAGTAAGAAACTTCTTATAAATTCCTTCAGGTATAGAAATCTGCTTTTCAAAGCCTCTCTCTTCTTCATTAACAACACCTACTAAGGATCATAGACTTTTGCACTCAACCCCAAATCTAAATTTTCTTCCTCCAAAGAAACGAATCAAGATAAAGTAAATTGCTCCTAATGTACCATTAGAATTTGGCAATTCTTGTCCTGATTTATTCTGCAGATATTTTAGTGTAGAAGAGATTTTCTGCTTCATCATACACATTTACACCCATCACCCAAGATGCCAACCTGGCATTTCTTTGCAGATCTCGTTTCCCACAGCAGCCCTTAGATTTGTAGATTAATTGGATAATTCTCACTCATTAGAGGAAATGGTTTCACTCTCTTTCCATGAAGAAACCAAGACACTCCAACCACTGCCTAAAATGGCCTTCCAGTTTTCTTTCTTTCCCATATTCTCCCTTACTCACCCCCTCCCCATGCATACAACTTTTCCCCATTTCTCCTTCTTTAGTTTCTTCCTGCAGCTCGTGGGCAGGTTAAACCACTTGTGACATCTGAGGCATGTTAAAAAGTCTTGTTTGTCCCCCATCACTCCCTACCCTGTCCCATCCCACTGCCTGGTCTCTCTCAATTAGTACCAACCTCTTGGGAAACACCTGGTCCAGAAGGTTCTGTGCCATATCTTACTCAGTAAGCTACTATCACGTCCCAGCCCATCAACTTGAAATCATTTATCAGGACTCTGAAGAAATGGGAAATGGGACAAGTAAACTTTGATGACTCAAGAAGGAAACTGCCATCTGCTATGTCACCTGGGAAGGTGAGGTCAGGATGGGGAGAGGCATCAGAGGGGGCCAGTTAGTGGTCTTTGAAGCTCTGAGAAGGAGACAGAAGGGTGAGAAATTAAGAGGGTATGGGCATGGACATGCTCCATTGGTACCATTTGGCTGGAGGATAATGCTGAGTTTCTCCATAAAAAATATAAAAGTGAGATGGGAAAGACCCATTTGGTGACTTGAGCCAAGCCCCACCAACATAGGGCAAATGGTACACGTCTTCCTGGGACAGCTTTAAGTTTAAATTATGAAGTGATGGGATGCCTGCTCCCTAACTGGGCAGATAGAAGGCCTTTCCTGGAGGTACCAGCATGGGAAAATCAGTTCTTCCACTTAGCTGAAATCCTCCTATGCTTGTTTCCAGTCAATAATGACTTCTTCCCAGAGCAGTGGGGTTTTCAGCGATGCTGCTCAGTTTTAGTAGTTTGCAAAGGGAAATTAAGGTAAAACTGATTGCTGTTCCCCTTCCTTCCTCCCACCCCTGATTAAGTCAGTGCTGTGCAGCTGGCTCATTGGCTTTCAACTTGGGCTGCGCATTATAATCATCTGGGGAGCTTTGAAAACTCCCACCCAGACCAATTAAATTCAGAGCCTCTGAGGGTGGGACCCACGCAGCAAAAGTTATAAGACTGCTCAGGTCATTCCAGTGTGCAGCCAAGTTGAGAACTGCTGTGTTTGCTGATCTGTATTTTCCAGCCACCCAACTTGGTGGGGTCAAGACCCCTGTTGGGTCTTTTTCTTTCCCTCTCTGGCTCTGTCACTTCATTTCAGTGGTTGCCAAGCTTTCTGTGTTCGTGTCGCCCTCAGCTCTGAGGTTTTTGGCAGCCCACCTGTGGTGATTCAAAGGCTCGAAGTTACACCGCCCAGCTGGCGCTTAGCACGGGACAGATTGTTTCGGTGTCTCTAGAAATGGCTGTATATGCTCTTGCGTGAGTCGCCATTTTCCACTGGGTTAGAAAACCTGGGCCTGGTCTGAACCCTCTTAGATACTCTCAAGGCCAAGTTCTTACTTGCTCTAGTGAACACACCTTCTTCCTCCGGCCTCAACCTGGCATTAGGCTATGCCAGTAACCCATTTCTCTCAACAAGTTCTACCCAGTTGTACCCCATAGTGTTAGAGCCACTCAGCTTCCATCTGAAGGACACCCAGGAAGCATTAGTTAGTGGCACGAAAATTACGTCATACACACTGATTGAAACTGAGTGTAATCCTGTGAAGAGGTTTGAAGAAGGAGCAGCAGCAGAGCAGTTGCGGTCACCACCCCTAATCACTGCAGTCAGAACCTCCCCCATCCCCAGCCTGGCTCCCCCACTTAGGCAAGGCAGGCACTTACCTGCCCAGCCCCTGCCTACCGCATGCTCAGGGCTCCCTCTACCAGGAGCTGTCCCATCCCTGGAGGAAGCACGTAGGAAGTTTTCTGTCTGAGTGGGAAACTGCCCCTCTGTGGAGCCGCTGTCCTTGTCACTGAGGTCTCCTCCCTGCTCTCCTGCCCTTGGGCCTGGTTTCTGACTTCCTGGCCTCACATCCCCCCACCTTCCTGCCTGGTTTCTCTCCCTGTTCACCACTCCCACCCTGTCCACGAGCCCTCAGATCCCAGCCCCTCCTCTCCCTGGGCCTGGGGCCTGCCTGCCTCCCTTGGCTCCACCTTGAGTCTCCTAACCTGGCTGTCTGGTCAGCTTCCTGAGTGCCTGCCACCACCTTCAGATGCCTGGTGTGGAAGAGCTATCTTCAGCCCATGGTCAACCTCAGAACTTTGCTTTTCTCTACCATCCGTCCAGCGAGGCAGTCATGTTTGTCCTTCTGACCTAGATCCAAATCCAAGTTCTACCTTCAAAGGGGTCCCATTTTGGAGACCCCAAGACTGAAGGGATTCAGCCATTCCCCCTGAGACCAGCACCTGGTCATGGGTCCACATGGTTGACCAAGAGGCAATCATTTATTCCTCTTGATGGCTCCTTCAGACCCCAAAAAGCAAAGAGAACACAAACATGTTCTCCTGGGATGCGACAGGAAACCATGAAGGAAGTTAACCCCCTGAAAGTACTCTTGGTTCCTTTTTCACAGGTCTGTTTGGTGCCTTGTCAGAGTATGTTGGCCAAAACAGCTTGGCTTTTGAGGAGGGAAGGAGAACAGATACTCTGTGTCCTATGTAAGAGCCCTCTCCACTCTTAGCCTCCGCTACCTCCCCTGCAGATGAAATCATCCCAGCTTCTTGTGGAGAAGGTGAATGAGGTGAAGCCCTGATCATGGAGTATTGGCACTGGATCATTTTGTTCCAAGATGGCATTCTGGAGGGCCAACTCTAGCCACTGGTAGTGTCTGCCTGGAGAGCTGGGTTAAGGTTCATAAGGCTGCTGTGTAGACTGGTCATCAAGAATGCAACAATTAATTATCAGTGTCTGCTGTAGATGCAAGGATGGAATTATGGGCTGTATATTTACTCACTCTGATCTGGTTCCACAATTTCATCTCCAGAGAGATGAGGTGACTTGCCTGAAGTCACAAGACTAGTTAACAGAACCAGGAATTGAACTGAAATTGCTGACTTTGGTCCATTGCCTTTAGGTGGCACTTTCCAGGGTGTGCCATGAAGTTAAATGTGCGTATTTGCAATAGATACTTCTCATGTGAACTGGGAATTCCTACAAAGCCCCAAATGGGGACAATCTCCGCAAAACCAGCCATCTCATTGTCTGTCTCTCCTTCTTCCTATTTTTCTACCATTCAACTGATGGTTTTATTTTTATTTTATTTTTTGGTGAGAACATTTAAGTTTTACTCTCTTAATTATACAATACAGTGTTATCAACTATAGTCACCATGTTAGACATTAGATCCTTATTCTTATAAATGGAAATTTGTACCCTTTTACCAACCTCTCCCTATTTCCCCCAACCCCCAGACCCTGGCGACCACTTTCCTCTCTGTTTCTATAAGTTTGACTTTTTTTTAGATTCTGCATATAAGTGTTACCATGAAGTATTTGTCTTTCTCTGTTTGGCTTATTTCACTTAGCATAATGCCCTCAAAGTCTATCCATGTGGTTGCAAATGGTAGGATTTCCTTATTTCTATAGCTGAATAATATTTCATTGTATATATATATTACAATTTCTTTGTCCATTTGTCCACTGATTGACACTTAAGTTGTTTCCATGTCTTGGCTATTACTTCAATGAACATGGGGGTGTAGATATGTCTTTGATTTAGTTTTGATACTGATGTCTTTGATACTGATTTAGTTTCCTTAGGATATATACTCAGAAGTGGAATTGCTGGACCATATGGTAGTTCTATTTTTAATTTCTTAAGGAACCTCTAAACTGCTTTCCATAGTGGCTGCATGAATTTACATTCCCACCAACAGGGCACAAAGGTTCCCTTTTCTCCACATCCTCACCAACCCTTCTTATCTCTTGAGTTTTTGATGATAGCCATTCTAACAATGAGAGGTGGTATCTCACTGAGGTTTTGATTCGCATCCCCTGGTGATCAGTGATGTTGAGCACTTTTTCATGTACCTGTCTGCCATTTGTATGTCTTCTTTGAAAAAATGTCTATTCAGTTCTTCTGTCCATTTTAAAATCAGATTGTTTTGGTTTTTTTCTATTGAATTGTGTGAGTTCTTCATATATGTAGTCAGCACTTCATATCTGCGTTACATCAGGTTTACATGATGTAAACATTGTGTACTGTGTTTACAATCTGTGGTTGGTTGACTCCACAGATGCAGAACCCACAGATACGGAGAGCTAACCATGGGACTTGAATAACTGTGGATTTTCGTATCTGCTGTGGGTCCTGGAACCAACCCCCTGGAGATACCAAGAATTGACTATTTTTTAAAATATTAACCCCTTATCAGATTTGCAAATATTTTCTCCCATTCCGTAGGTTGCCTTTTCAATTTGTTCATGGTTTCCTTCTTCCGTTGCCAAGACTGATGTCAGAGAGCTTATCCCCTGTGCTTTCTTCTAGGAGTTTTATGGTTTCAGGTCTTATATTTAACGTTTTACTCCATTTTGAGTTGATTTTTGTGTATGGTATAAGCCTCCAGTTTCATTCTTTTGCATGTCACTGTCCAGTTTTCACAATATCATTTATTAAAGAGACTATCATTTCCCCACTGCATATTCTAAGCTCCTTTTGTCATAAATTAATTGACCATAAATGCAAGGTTTCTTTCCGGGCTCTCTATTCTGTTCCATTTATCCGTGTGTCTGTGTATCCAATCTTTGGGTATGGTTTATGTCAATATTATACTATTTTGATTACTATAACTTTATAATATAATTTGAAAGCAGGAAGTGTGATATCTCCAGCTTTGTTCTTCTTTCTCAAGATTGCTTTGGCTATTTAGGGTCTTCTGTGGTTCTATACAAATTTTAGAATTGTTTTTCAAGATTTATTATAAGGAATTGGCCCAGATAATTACGGAGGCTGAGATGTCCCATGATCAACTGTCTGCAATTCCAAAGACCTGAGAACCAGGAGGGCCAATAGTGTAAATTCCAGTCCAAGTCCATGTGTTGGAGAAGACTGGTCCCCAGCTCAAAAATAAGTCAGACAGAGAGAGGGCGTTCTCTGTTACCCTGCCATTTGTTCTATTCAGGCCTCCAAAGGATTGGATGAGGACCACCCACACCAAGGAAGGCAATCTGCTTTATTCAGTCTGTGAATTCAAATGTTAACCTCATCCAGAGATGCCATCACAGACACATGCAGAAGAATGCTTCACCAAATATCTACACACTGCAGGCCCGTCAGGCTGACACAGAAAATTAACCACCACAGCTCATATGATGGAATATGTGATGAAAGAAGTTCAACCACTGAAAATGACGTAGGACAATATTTATTGATACAGATTTAATGATATATGCCTGAGTTAACAGAATATGTTCCCAAAGAGTCTATATTGTTTGATACATGTTTTAAACTGCATATATGTGTAGATAAAACATCACGAAAGAATATGTAAGTAGTTAAAATCTTCATGATAAAATTGCCTATGAAGTATAGCATGTCTGCATTTTCTGGTTTTCTACCAAAAGCAGAAGTTACTGGCAGGTAGTCTCCGAGATGGCCCCCAATGATCCCCATCTCCTGTTATTCATGTCCTTGAACCATTGCTTCCTTTTTGCATGTGGGCTGGATTTAGTGACTTGCTTCTAGACAATAGGATGCAATAGAGTTGATGGGATGTGATTTCCAAAATAGGGTATAAGAAGACAGGCATCTGTCTTGGGCACTCTCCCATGCTCTCTTGTTTCCTCACTTGCTTCAGTGGAAGCCAGCTGCCATGTTATGAGTTGCCCTATGAAGAGGTCCCCGCGGCAAGGAACTGTGGGGGGCCTCTGACCAACAGTCAGCAAGGAACTAAGGCCCTCAGTCCAATAATCCACAAGGAACTGAGTCTCGCCAGGAACATGAGTGAACATGCCAGTGGGTCCTCCCCTCGGCGGACTTGCAGATGAGACCGTGGCCCCAGCTGAAGTCCTGACTGCAGTCTTCTGAGATACCTTAAGCCCGAGGCATCTAGCTCAGCTGTGCCAGGATTCCTGACTCACAAAAACTGGGAGATAATAACTGTGTGTTATTTTTAGCTGTTTAGCTTTGTGTTAATTTGTTACACAGCAATAGAAAGTGAGACACTGATGTAATGATATTTTAGAAATTGCTTTTGAAAAAAGTCCTAGGGACAGGTTTGCCAACAAATTTATCTCTAACTAACTCCTCAGCTTCGGTTCCCCTTTCCCCAGCCCAGGGCTTTCTTCCTAACTTTGCCAAACTAGTCAGTCTCAAACATCTGGGTCCTGGTCCCCGCTTGGCCACAGGATCCCCTACCTCTCTAGGCATCTGTTGCCTCCCCTTTGTGAAGACGAGGTGGGGTACAATCGCCAGGGACTTGCTCCCAGGGACCTCTTCTCTGTGCCTCTCAGGGGTGAGCTCTTCACCTCGTCTCCTTGCATTTAGTCCTCATTTTTCTCTCTCCCCTCACTTCAGATATAAAGGCTCCAATATTTATGGAGTGCAGATTCTGGAGAAAAGAAATGAAGTGAAAATACAGGAGCCCCGAGGAGGACGACCCTGACAGGGCATCCCGATGCACCAGTTACACTCAGAGCCAGATTCAGGGAGCCCCTCAGCCATTTCTCCATCCTCTTCAGTACCTAAAAAAATAGGAATAAGTTTAAAAAACCCAACTGCAACCAAACTACCACACTTCACATAAAGTCTCTCCTGAAAGTTCCAAATCTGAAGAAATATTTGCTTGGAGCCTGGCCTCTGGGTAAAATTTAGTTCTGCCTGAGAAAGAGGGGTCAAGATGAGCTTCTCAAAGCCCTACACTGCCAAGTTCCCTGCACGTCGGGGCCTCTGCCAGCCAGGCGTGATGCGAAATTGAAGTGACTCTGAGCCCAAACCCATTAAACACTCCGGGAAGGTGCTTCTGCGCTCATTAATGGAATTAGGTGCTCGGAGAGAAAGAGATCAGATGAATACCTCAGGCTTCCGTTCTGTAATCCTAGGAAAGTGATCTGATCAGGAGCCCAGTTAAATACAACAAAAAGTGCAGAGCGCTCTAAGTACTCTGGAGATCCAGAACCCGTCTGTTTTTCCCTCTAGTGTGGCTCACTGCATAAGCCCAAGACAATCCCACTACCAGCATAGAATGGTATATTTTGAGAGTGATTAAGCACTAAATGTTCGCCAGGATGGAGTTGTAAATGGCTCAGGCAGTCGTGGGATTATGAGCCTCACAGAAAACTGATGTCATGTCGGGCCCACTTTTCACTCTGCTTCCTCTGATGGTTTGATGCTGGGCTTCAATGATGCTGCAGAAGTCGGTGGGTCCATTTCTGACTCTTCCTGTGATGACAGTCCTTTGTCTTTCGGCAAGGTCATTATCTTCCTGTGAGGTTGCAACAGCAGTAATAACAAGTGGGTGATATACGTGTATATTTATATACAATCCTATTTAAATTTTAAGCCTATGGGCTAAGTATTATTAAATCCATGTAGAGAAGAAGAGATTGAAGCATAACTAGCTATCAAGTGGCAAGCCTGGGATTCCCACATAGTCTGTGTGACCATGAACCTGTGTTCTTTGCAATGGATGATGAACTACACTGCTTGTGGGTACTAACCTGAAGCCTCCTGACTGATCTGTGGTCACTACACCAGCATTATCTTGCTTGGAAATCCCCTTGAGCTATGAGAGAGGTGGATGGTCAAAGTCAGTGGTTCCCAACCTGGCTGAACTTACAATCTGCAGGAATGCCAAGGCCCAGCTCCCACTCACAACTAAAACTTTTAGACTCAGGGGTCTGTGATGGGGCCACCTGTCTGAATTTTGTTAATAAGGACTTTGGTTGGTTCTGACACAGTCAAATAGCAGACTAACATTTTGGAACCACTAGGCTGAGTGATCTGAAAATTCCCTTCCAGAATTAAATCTCCAGGGCAGGAGGGCATTTGGAGAGCTGCCTCGTCACCTGGCCCTCTCCTTACTCCTTACTGTCAGGTGTCCCTTTCCTGGGCTGAGCTGCCTCACCCTCGCCCTCTCTGGCTCCCTCTGACCCTGGCTAGGAACACACCACAGCAAACACACTGGCCCTGCCTCTGCCTGAGCTCCCATCTTTGCTAACTCTTTTCTCTGGCTCTGATATTCTACTCCCTGTCATCGAATCCTTCCAAGCCTGTATTTTCTTAATAGGTAATACATACACACAGTACAAATCCCCTGATTTACAAAATGACGTATTGATAAATATCTCCTTCCTACCCTATAACCCAGGCATCCAGGTCTCGCGCCCAGAGGGTTCCCCCAGTCATGCTTTACAAAAAAGAAATACAGTGCTGTGTGCCTGCTGTACATAGTGGTTTGCTCTGCTTATTCTGAGGAAACTGTGCCTTGAAGATTATTCCAGATCCATGCACAGAAGTTCTGCAGCTTAATTCCTTCACAAGAGTAGGCCATAGTTTGTTCTAGCCATCCTCTATTGATGGCATAGACAATGTTTAGGTTGTTTCCAACCTCTGGCTATTACTAACAATGCCACAGTGAATATTTTTGTATGTATGCCATTTCCCACATGTATGAGAATATCTGTAGAGTAAAATTCATGGGAGTGGAATTGTAAGTCAGAGGGTATATTGTTCATCTTAACTCCAGTTTCCCATCCACTTTGAGTCAGGCTTCTAATCCCTGGCACTCTGGGTAACAGAGCCCAGGCCTCTGCTCATTTACGTCCCAAGTCTCTACCCCGGGGCCCTGATTTCCAGGGGCATTTCAATGGGTCTGGGCGGCCCACTCACCCTCACCTGCCCAGTGTGTGCCCTGCTAGGCACCCAGCTGAGCCTCTGAGACTCAGGCTTCCACATTACAGAAGGTTGCAGACATCTTCCTCTCTGCCTGGGCTTGTTCCTCAGACCCTGGGATTATGGCCTCTGTCTAGATTTAAAGTTCCCGAGAGCTCTTTCCAGTGCTAACTGACCTCTTCCGTAGTCGTCTCTGTGCATCCAGGTTCCCTTTTGTCTGCTTCAATCAAACCCAACTCTTCATTTCTTCTAGCTGGCCGGCCGTGTTGAAACCGAAGACCTACCACAAGTCACGGGATCTGGACCATCTCCAGATATAACCTCAGCATAGGTGACACTTGTCTTGGGACCTTTCTGTCCATTTTCTCTGGGTCCCTCCATGCCTTCAAAATGCTCTCCAGCTGCCCAGAGTTTCCTCTGGGTTTCTTGCCTGGATTCGCTGACTGTATTTAACAGCGCTGTGTGCTCCAGATTTCTTCTACTCTCTCCAGCCTTATTTCAGAACGTGTCTGTCTTGTCTTTCATCTCCTAAGGGTCCTATTGGATAAACTCATCCTCATTGGCAGATAATGTCATCCATGTGATAATCCTCCTAGAGGTATTTTCATCTTGGGATGGGGCTTCCCGAGATCCCTTTGCTGAATGAATGGCACTACAGGGACGGGAGTAGGTCAAGGAGGATTTGAGGAATGGAGGGGTGGCTGGTAGAGGTAGCATGGTCCATGGTGTGGTCCATTTCTAACTGTGTGATGTACGTCACTTTGCAGAGCCCAAGTTTCCTCATATTACATTTCTCTTAGTGGTGTTGAGGTCAACTAACATAACTGATGTGGAAGTACTTTGTAAGGTACAAGGTACTGTTACTCTTTCACCAGCATCCCCCAAAGTCCAGAGTGCTGAGCCGCCAGGAATGCCAGCCCTGTGCGAGGCAGCCACTTGGCAAGAAAGGAGGACCAAATTGCTCTATATTGTTTCTACCTCATTCTCTAGAAAGTACAGACAGCAACAGATTAAACAATGAAACCCTTGTGAAAATCTTTCCATCATCAGGGTCAACTCTAATTTTTTCATCTTGCCTCAGACATTGACTTCAATTTCTTAGATTTGCACAGTAACAGATTCTTCCTGGTTATAGGGAGATGGTCTCCTTGAGTTTGTTCTTGTGAATGCTAGACATTTAAGTGTCCTTTTTTGCATGGGTTCAGTTCTCCCTCATTCTTGGAAGACGTTTCCTGGGTCTGGTCTTCACACTGTGTCTTTCTGTTCATTCAATTTGTGGTGGCATCCTGACTGTCACAGGAGGTCTTGGAACAAGCCTAGATGAGAGCTGACAGCTTCCCCGCTCGATGCTGCCTTGGGATTCCCAGAGTGCTATTATCACAGCTTCTGACCTGAACTGTACCAACCCAGGTGACTTGGATGCTTTCTTTGTTTCTCTGTACCGTCCTCCTGCCTTTGTTCTGATTTTTACGTGTCCATTACTACTGGCCCAGGTCACTGTATCCCTGACGACCTCCTCAGGGGAAGCAAGGATTCCAGGAACAAACATTTTGTCCCTTGGCTAGAGTAACAGTAAATGAAAAGAGGAATAAATGCTCCTTTCCACAAAAGATTTAGGGGCAGCTTTGGTTTCTCTATTCCCCAGGTCAACTCAAAAAAAAAAACCCATCAAATTCTCAATCCCAAAAGCTCATTCTTATTCCCAATGTTCTCCATGGTAAGCCTATGACAAAGGTAGTTTGGGGAAACTAGAATCCTGAGAAGTTAAAGGATTTTTTTCAAGGCCACATGCTTAGTAAGTAGTCTGACCAGGATCCAGGAGCAATGAAAGGAAGGGAAGGATCCCTTCAGGACTGAAACCAAGTAAAACACGGGGCCAGTGTTCATGGCAGGGGAGATTCTGCTTGTTTAGAGCAAACTGTATCTTGAAGATTATTCTCCATCAATACCTAGAGACTTCCCCAGCTTCATATTCTATTTATGGGTGTGTCATAATTTATTTTCACCAATCAGGTGAAAACTGGTATTAAAATCAAAACCACCATAGTGTCATACCCAGCTATAATTTACCGTATGTGTATACACGTGAGTGAATAGTTAACAGTTAACTATATCTATATGTATGTCTGTATGTTTGTTTGTGGGGATCTTTATTCATATACTATCTGCTCACATAAATACTAAATCATCTTTTATTTGTTCAGCCATGGTGGTGTTTTAGTTTTTTTAAATGAATTCCCGTGTTGTTCTTTTATGGTCTCAGGTTAAGAATTTGTCCAAGTTCTGTATATTCTTTCAACTAATTGCTTCAATATCAAAATGTGGTGCTTCTTTAAAATTATACATATATTATATATGACATTTTGGTATTTGGTTTTCGGCCTTCCATATTTATTCAGTTCCCCTTCCTCAACACCCCTTTAGAACAAGAGTATCACCACTTTTTTTAGTGGGAAGTAAGGGTCATATTGTATTTTCTGTATTTGTGCACAATTATTTCAAACATGGTGTTCTAGTTTTTTGAGAGACAGGGGAGGAATTGAATTCCCACGTGGGCATGTGGAGTTGGACATGTCTGTTTGACAGCCAACAGGAGCTGTCAAGCATATATCCTCCACCCCCAAGTCCAAACTGGGACTCCATAGTTCCATCTTCAGATGTCATGGTCCTCAAACTCCTTATTGTCTTGGGACCCTACTCTGAGAAATACTCCATTTTTCAAGTTTCCTCTTTAATGCGGCACCAGAATTAAATACAGTGTTCCAGATAATGGTTGACCAACAAGAAAGACACTTGTTTGTTGTATGAGACTTAGAGACTGTAGCAGGTATTCCCGGTGCACAGCTCACATCCCCTTGGGCCTTACCATGTTGGTACATGCCCGTCTGACTTCTCACTGCCAGCACCTGTATGTCTTCACCTGAGGGCTTTCTCTGGCTACCAGAGTCCACTTGGATTGTGCCCAGTTGGAAGTGCCAAGGAATGAGCACTCCCCACAGGGGCCTTCCATCAACGACCGATGGGAGTCGGAGTATAAATGCCACAGCTCTCTCACCTCTCAGCCGGGGTGACCCTGAGATGCACATTCCCCATGCTTCACCGAGTGTCCCAGCAGCGTCAAGCTCCTGTCACCTGCATAGCTACTGGCTTGATACTCACTCTTCATTGGCTCCTTCCCTGTCCACCCCCTACAGGACGAGGTGTCATGGGGTCACCTCCCCAGTTAATTACTTGTACTGGAATCCTTATCTTGGGCTCTGCTTCTGGGGGTCCCCAGACTAAGGCAGCGCCTAAAACTGCATCAGCTTTCTTAGCAGCCACATTGCGCTGTTGCTTTGTCCTGATTTTACAGTCAGATAAATCTCCGACCTTGTATTCACGTCAACTGCTGCCAAGTCATACTTACCTAATGCTGTGCCTTTTTTCCTATTGATTTTTTTAACCTAAACTCAGACTTTGTGTTCAGTCCTGTTATACTCTTGGTTTATTTCCATATTCCAACCTCACAGAATAACTCTGAATATTGATTTGTTCTTTGGCTGTGTTAACTATCCCTCCCAGACATGAGTCATATTTGTAAGTCTGACAAGCACGTCTTTTGTGCCTTCAT
Organism: Monodon monoceros; assembly: GCF_005190385.1. Taxonomy (NCBI): domain Eukaryota; kingdom Metazoa; phylum Chordata; class Mammalia; order Artiodactyla; family Monodontidae; genus Monodon; species Monodon monoceros. The sequence goes on from NW_021703765.1 coordinate 16,959,186, forward strand.
TGACTTCTTTTAGAAAAATGTTGAACAAGGTAGGGTTAGGAACAGAATTCTAAACTAAATTCCTCCTTGGGTTGAATAATCAAGATCTTTTTCCTAAGAATCCCCACTGATAGTGATTCAAACTAACTGCCCAAATTGAACCCAGAATTTACAGATTTGCCCATAAGAATGTGGAGCATGAACGGCTTGGTTGTTTTGCTAGAATCAAGGTGATCCACAGTTATGCTGTACTTGTGATACACAAGTCTAGAACCCTATCAAAAAGGAAATGCGGTTAGTTTGACTTGTTATTCACAAATTCATGTTAACTACTGAGAACCCCTGGCTTTATTTCTAAAAGCCCCCAATCTTCCTTTTAATAATCTGTTCTGGAATGTTACCAGGGTTCAAGTTTAAGGTTTCTAGAATCTACCCTTTCTTTTTTATTTGAAAATGAGGACTTTTACCAATACCTATTTTCCTATCCTCCTTCCTTAATTTCTCAGCAACAGAAAGTAGTACTAAGGTCACATTCGTAAGTACTTTTTGGAGCCTGGCATGCGATTTATCTGGCGACATCAATCCATTTCAAATGGTCACACACTCCCTACATCCTTCACTGTCTCCCTACTGCTGAGCTTCCCATCACTAGGGAGGCTGGTTCTTGCCTGAGAACACAGATGGGCCCCAGAGCCCCATAATCCCCCATCACCCTTCTCAAACCTGGATCCCTCCCTTCCCCATTTTTCTTCTTACACCAGACACATGGTTTAGAGCTTTTGAGATTCTCTTTAGCCCTATGGGAACCCAGGCTCCTTCTGCCTCAGTCCCCACCCCACCCCATCCCATGGTGGATCAACCTACTCTCACCAGATCTCCCTAACCTCACACTCCACTTTGAGCTCCCTGACCAGCACCCGGGGTTTTGCTTTTTGTTTTATTTTATTGTGCCTCTCACTCTCTTTTCATTTTCGCTGAGATCATTCACATTCAATAATCCGATTCATTTTTACCCTTTCCTATTCCCCATGAGAAATACCCCCTTTTATAATCTTTTACCTTGGGATCAAACCCATTTTCCCTCTGAAGTACTTGAGGTGAGGTGGGCATCTCTTCCTGTCTTTGATCTTGCCCACCAACCACCAGCTGTCTTCTTCAGGGTCCTTCATTTATTTTTTTAAAATTTTTATTGAAATATAGTTGATTTACAATGTTGTGTTGATTTCAGGTGTACAGCAAAGTGATTCAGCTATACATATATATTCATATATATATAAATTTTTTTAGGTTGGCCAAAAAGTTTGTTTGGGTTTTTTGGTAACCTTGTATGGAAAACACGAACGAACTTTTTGGCCAACCCAATACATACATATATTCTTCGAGGGTTCTTCAGTTGTGCTAGAACTGTGAGAAGGTTTCAGTCTCCTTCTGTAGACTGCAGTCACCCTGAGGGCAGGGGTGGACCCGTATTCATGTTTGTGCCACCACAACGCTTGGTTCATCCAGCCTGATGTACGCAGGATCTCTGTGGAATGAAACTGGATAACTGGATGCCTTCCTTCCTGCATCCAGGATGAGGGTTACTTGCATGAACCTTGTCCAGCACTGGTGTGTTGAGGGAAAGGGCTGGGGATGCTACTGGCTGCTGGGCAGCAAGAATTTTATTTCCAGGTACAAATTCCCTCACTTCCTAGCAGCCCAGCCGGCCCCCTCAGGAAGCCTGGGGAATCAAGCTGGCAAGGTTGCCCACCATTAGAGGCTTTCAGCTGAACAACTCAGGGGGAGGAAGCCAGCTTGCAGACTTCAGAGTATCCACAGCCCAGGGAGCCGCGGCACTGCACTGCGGAATGGGGCTGTAACAGACACCTGCCTCAGGCGGGTCGGCAGGGGGCGGGGCCTGGAGGAAGAAGGGGGAGGGAAGGGGGGAGGAGGAAGAGGGGAAAGGTAGGGAAGCGGCAGGGAGGGAAGGAGGGGCCAGTTAAGACTCCTGACTCTGCCCCCGAATCCCTCTGCAAAGCCATTATCAAAATTGATTTTAATAAATGAAAGATTTACCCGGTTGAACGGTGCTTTTAACTGGCGGCAGTTAATTAATTAACCATCACTAGCCTGGACATCGTAATGGGATGATATTTTGATGCTAACACATTATTGAAAAGGACAAGCCGTGTTTTTTTTCAAGGAATCAATTAATCAGCCCCAAATGAAGATTCAGACCACTGTGTACGCTCACAGGCACTTTAATGTCTTCCTTTGCCAGGACCCCCAAATACCTGCTTTAGGACTCTGTGCCCTGGTAAGCAGTTTGAGGCAAGTCAATGTTAACTCAGTATTAAAAAAAATCTTACAATAGTTAACTTTAAAAAATCTATGAGACATCTTCTTCATAATTAATAAATGAAAAATGTTCCTGCAGCTAATCAATAAAGTTGTTAGAGAGAATTGATTGGATGAGGAACTCTTTTTGTGGGTACAATTTTTCACCTATTCAGAACAAAAGACTCCCTAGAGCACCATCAACTTGATAGACACTTAAGAGTCTGACCCAAAAGGAAAAAAAAAACCAGAAAGATGATTAATTAAGATCTCCAGCAGTGACATTTACTTCCATCCTGTGGGTGAGAACTGGGTCAGGTGTGCAGGTGGCTACTGTGAAGCTTCCGGAAGGTTAGGGAAGCAGAGGTGCCCAGGGACATCCCTCACCCTGAGGTTGCACCCTGGACATGCTGGAGGTCCAGCCTCTTTGGAGGATAGAAACAGGAGTGGTCCACAGAGACCTGTGTCTTTCAAGCTGGTTAAGGAGCACGGTAGCCTCGTTCTCGCAGAGGGTGCATAAAATGCATGCAAATCTCCTGGAATGGAACAACATCATGCATATTATTTTAGTGTATAAGGTAGTCATCATGTTCAAGAGCAATGGGCCCTGAGTGTTCCGCTGGATCCCAAACCTGACAGCACCCCAGAATTATTTGCACAGATTCTGAGGCCCGTGCATATCCACTGAATCAGAATCGGTGAGACTGGGGCCTGAGAATCTGTGTTTTTAAAGATGTGCCCAAGGGATTTGACCCTGGTTCACACCAGGCCGAGATTACCACTGGTTTTGTCCATTTCTCTGTCTTCAGGTACAAATTCGGGATGAGTGATATGTAGAGTGCCCCCTCTTCTTTACCTTTTGTTGGACCAGTCATAGGACAAATATGTATTGAGCCAGGCATTGTGTTGAGCATCTAATGTGCATTAGTCGTTTACTCCTCACAGAGATCCTATGAGACGGGCAACATGATTATGATCATTTTACAGATGAGTAACTGGAGATCTAAGAAGGGGAAGTCATTGGCTAAAGGTCACATGCCTACTAAGCCCCCCAGGCTTTGAAGCTGGGTTTGTCTGATTTGAGGGCATGTGTTCTAACCACTAGAATACCCTGCCCCAAGTAAGTGATGGGCAGCTGGGAGGACACAGGGCAGAGCTGGGGGCTGGCAGCTCTGAACATACATGTTTGAATGAAAGAATTCAAATCCATGAAGCTTCACCAAGTGTGATTAGGTGGGTTAAAGTAATATCTTATCCCTCTTTCTAGAATGCCAACTACCAGTCTTCTTCAAGCTGAAAGATAATGAAGGTGGGAGAGAGGGTAGATCAGGACAGCTGTAATTTTCCCAAAGCATTTTTGTCCAGCCAGCTTGCTCTTTCGTTAGAGTAACTATAATCTAATTAACTGATGACTGTACGATATTCTTGGCCAGCTGGGGTGTGTGTTCAAAATGCAGGTACTCGGACCCAAACCAGAGCTACTGAAATAGGCGATTTGCATTTTGAACAAGCTCCCCACGCCATTCTGCTCTCTGGTTAAGTGTGACAACCACCGATGTAGCACCTTCCCATTTGCCCCAGCTCCCACGCCCAAAAAGGTGCTGGTTGATGGGGTCATAGGGACTGTATCAGGGAGTGTTCGTGTCATTTATTGCCGTATAACAAACCACCCAGAACGTAGTGGCTTAAAACCATTAAATGCTAGGAACAAACCTTTATTTAACCCACCAATCTGCAGGGAAGGCCCATCCCTGCTCCATGTGGCACCAACTGGGGTGGGGGGCTGAAGAATCTACTTCCAGGATGACGTACTCACAAGGCTGGTAAATCAATATTTCTGTCGGCTGGGAGCTCAGCTGGGGCTAACAGCCAGGGACCTCATTCCTCTCCACATGGGCCTCTCCGCAGGCTGCTTGGGCTTCCTCACAACATGGTGGCTAGATTCCAAGAATGCAAGTTCCGAGAGACAGAAGGCAGACGCTGCCAGTTTCTTAAATTCCTGTGCTGGGAAACTACTACAGCATCACTTACTTCTGCCACTGTTCCATTACTCAGTCACGGGGCCCAGGTTCAAGGAGAGGGACATGGACACTCTCTCAATGGCAGGAATGTCAAAGAATTTGGGGGACATGCTTTAAAACCATCACAATCAGGCTGCCTGGCATGAACCCGCCTTTGCAATTAGTTCTGTCATATCGGAGGATCCCTTTACTTGTCCAGTCTTAAGCAAGATGAATAGGTTGGGTACTATTACTATCTAGGGACCTCTGATTCTATGTCTACACATCACCAGTAGGAGAGGTAGAGAATGTGTGTGCAGGGAAACTCCTCTGTAGGATTTGTTTTAGTTCTTCAATGGTTAATATTGTATTGAGATTCCTTCACACACGCCTGAAATCCATGTCCTTGTGGGGCTTATTTAGCTTGGCTGCAGTTTCAGGTCAATTTCAGAAATCCCCCTGAGTTCCTAAGAAGGCTGTGGAGGTGAACTCAACTACTGGGATACAGGCCTAGTTATCCCGCCATTTCCTCCCTCAGACCTGCCCAGCATGAGGACACAATTTTGCAGCAGCTTGCTCGGAACCTAAAGGTCATTCTTCAGAAGAAAGCAGAACAAAAGAACAGCTGCTTCAGTGTTACTTTAGTGTCAACTCTGAGATCTGCTCAAGAGAGCATCAAATATCCCCCAAGTTAGGGAAATGTCGGGGAGAAGGGATGGATGGGTTTAGCCAATACCATCTTATTTCCTCATTCCAGCAGAAGAGAAAGATGCTGCTACTTCCACCTCACAATGTTAAAGGGGTCAGGGGGATCAGTGAGGTCACGCCATCATGCCAATACCTGGAACACACGATGGGGACCCTTACCGAGACCTCATGTAGGTGTGCGAGTGAGGGGTGAAAATGCTGCACCTTTCAAGCCACCAAGAACAAGTGGCTCAACCTGGAGATGTGCTCCCCGAATCCACAAGACTGGTTCTATGCATAACTGTGGTAAAGACCAAAGCATCGTCATTCTCATTTTTTCCAATGAATGTTTTCAGGGCACCCCTCCAGAGAGGGGTGCTCAGGGGAGAGAGGAAGGGCAAGCAATGGAGACGTGTTGACCTTGTTTATTCAGGAACTTCTGAGCGCACTGGCGGAGTCACAAACCACCGGGAAGTCAGACAGACATCTCAGAAAGGGAACGTTGAGCAAAATAAGCGGGTGTTTAATATTTCTCTTCACTTCTCATTTGAATATATGATTGTGCCACTTACAAGCTCATCTTTCTTTTCATAATAGATGCATTCCAAAGAAGTTCTCAGGAGAAATATCGTTCTAAATAAATTTTATTTTAGATGTGCAATGAAAATTGCTTATTTAAATGACCTTTGAGATAAATTATATTTCTAATGATCTGGAATGTTGGTGTATAATATCTTCTTCCTCCATGCTTTTATCTTTAGAAAAAATCAGGATATCTTTGATATCATTTTCAGTTCTAATATTCCATGATCCTAGGAACTTGTGAAAACTTTTTAGAATTCCAAATTCAATAAATCAAAGAGACCCTATTCCTGGGTTTGAGAGTGTCCAGTTAATATTATGGTCATACAGTGTCCTTTTAAGCACAGAATTACAAACTTTGCTAACAATAATAAAAAAAGGTTAGGGGTTCCTAAACATCTGAGGGGACTCTCTCTATGGCAGTTTCAATGAAAGCTGGGGATTCTATTTGTCAGAACTCTTTTAGTTACTTTCAGTTGACCAATACCCAATTTATCCTGGATTAAACCAAAAAAGTATGGAACTGAGGGTAGTTACAGGAAAGTTTAAGAGATGAAATCTTCAAGAACAGACTGACCCAGGGTCTCCAATGAAATCAATAGATATCGTCTCTCTCTGTTGGCTGTGTTGTCCTCTGTGTTGACTTTATTCTCGGCAGGCTTTCCCTACACGGTGGTAAGAGGGCCACCAACAAAGGCAGCCTTATGTAGCTGCGTGGCAGTTTGAGCTGAAAGGAGGAGCCCCACGTCTAATCCTGAAACATCACTGGGTCACGTGACCGGGGATGGGGTCAACCCCACCCCAAACCTCTCAGACGAAATGAGTAGGAGGAAAACTGGGATACTGTTACAAAAGAAAAGAAAAAGAATGTTGGGCAAGCAAAAAATAAACTCTTTGCCCAGTAAAAATGCACATACTTTGTATTCATTTCCTAGCAGTGCTGCAACAAATTCCCACAAACTTCGTGGCTTAAAACAGGAGAAATTTTTTCTCTCAGAGTTCTGGCAGCCAGAAATGTGAACTCAAGGGGCCAGCAGGGTTATGCCCCCTCTGAAGGCTCTGGGGGAGGGGCCAGCAGGGTTACGCCCCCTCTGGAGCCTCTGGGGGAGGGGCCAGCAGGGTTACGCCCCCCTCTGAAGGCTCTGGGGGAGAATCCTTTCTTGCCTCTTCCAGCCTCTGGCAGCTCCTGGCATTCCTTGACGGTGGCAGCGTAACTCCAGTCTCTGTCTGTCTCTATCTTCATGTGGCCTTCATACCTGTGTATCTCTGTGTGTCATCCCTCCTTCTTCTAAGGACACCAGTCATTGGATCCCACCCTAAATCCAGGAAGATTTTATCTCGAGATCCTTAACTAATTTCATCTGCAAAGACCCTATTTCTGAATAAGATCACATTCTGGGGTTCTGGGTGGACGTGAATTGAGGAGGTAGGGAAGATACGATTGACACCACTCCATACCTCATAAACACACGTGCATAAAATTGGGCATGCATTTTCAGGAGGTTCACGGAATCACTCAAGTCTATCAATAGATCATCAGAAAGGAATATGGACCAAAGATTAAGATACCTTGACTAGGGTATCAACCTTAGCACATGGACATTTTGGGCTGGATAATTCTCTGTTGTGAGGGCTGTCTTGTGCATTGTAAGATGTTTAGCAACATCCTTGGCCTCTACTCATTAGAAGCCAGTAGCACCCCTCCCAGGCACGACAATCAGAATGTCTTCTGACATTGCCAGATGTTCCCTGGAGGGCAAAACTTGTTGAGAACCATTGTCCTATCTCATACATTTTGTGCCATCTGGGTGGATAGTGCCATTCTAGCGATCTAGCAATCCTGGGTACATATGCCAGTGATGTCACATAGAGTAACAGGTGCAAGGATGCTCAGCACTGTGTTGCTTGTGGCAGCTGGTAATAAGGACACACTCCAGGTGCCTGAGGGGAATTAATAAGGCAAGTGTGGTGTAAAGATGCCTTTTATCCCACATGCTCCTTTATCTTCAGACCCAACAGACCTCTCCACCATTAACCATGCCACTAGACCAAGACTTCAAAATGCCTCAAAGGTTCAGTTTGGTGTTTTGAAATATAAGTTCTGTGGCCAGCTTTGCTCAGCCTTCCCCTCAGGGCTCACACCCTTCTATGGTTCACAAGCTCCTTTTTAGGGAAGAGACCTTTCATTCCATCTTTGTTTGCCTTCAAGAGCTTGCTCGATGCTTTGCACTCGAACACCATCCAGTACATGCTACATTTATTAAATGTGTAATACTATTACCTAGAATTTATTTGTTAACTCTACATAAGATGTATAGAGATTGCTTGAGATACAAATAAATGTTTGATTCTTGAGAAAATCATCTATTTTTAGAAAGTAAATATAATTTAACTCAGTTGTCCTGTATAAATAGGAAATCTGATTATTCTTTGATCTTACTTTTCCTTTTTAAAATTTAATTCACAGAGAGATGACTAATTATAGATGACCCCACAGCTTAATAACATATCTGTTAATGTCTGGTTGGGGGGGGGAAGCCAAGGAATTAAATTAAGTATTAACGGGGTTTGAATTGATTCGAGGAACGGAAACAAATAACTATCATACCCTGTTGTGATCTAGTTCTTTGTATTTTTACTGCTCAGACTGACTTCAAGCTTGGAAATAAAGAGGAACTCTGTCCTCGCACCTTCGGAATTCATTTCCCTTTGGTCATGTAATGGTACTAGATGCTTGGTTGTGAATTATAATAAACACAATAGCCAAACTGGTAAGTAAAGTTGGACCATATATTTACTCATTGATTCATCTGTTCACCCATTCAATAAGCATCCACAGGGCACCTACTGTGTCAGACATTGCTCAGAGTCCTAGGGACTTAGAGACACACTAGAAACAATCCCTGTCTCCAAGGAGCTGCCGGAAAGGTAAGGAGAGGCAGGCATGTAAGCAAATTGGGTAGCACCATATCACTGGGCTGGTGATAAGTTGTGTACAGAGAACAGTGGAGATACCAGGTGGGCAGATCTGTCCGGGAAAGGTCAGGAAAGTCCTCACAGAGAAGATGACCCTCACATTGGCACAGCATGGCTTGAAGAACATCAGGGGAAGATGTCCAGGGGGCAGGTGGACATTGATATTTGGAGAGTAGAAGAAAAGTCTGTTCTGGAGATACCGACCCAGGGGTCGTTAGCTTTTTATTTTTTTAAATTGAAGTATAGTTGATTTACAATGTTGTGCTGGTTTCTGTTGTACAGCAAGGTGATTCAGCTCTATGTACATATATAACAAACCAATACAGGCCACTGTGAATGTTATGTATGTATATTATTTTTCATACTCTTTTCCGTTATATGTTATTACAATATATTGACTATAGTTCCCTGTGCTTAGACAGTAAGTAGGACCTTGTTGTTTCTTCATTCTATATATTACAGCTTCCATCTGCTAACCCCAGGCTCCCACTCCATCCCTCCCCCAACCCCCTTCCCCTTGGCAACCACAAGTCTGTTCTCTATGTCCGTGAGTTTGTTTCTGTTTTGTAGATAGGCGTCATATTTTAGATTTCACATGTAAGTGATAGCATATGGTGTGTGTCTTTCTCTTTCTGACCGACTTCACTTAGTCTGATCACCTCTAGTTGCATCATGTTGCTGCAGTTGGCATTACTTTGTTCTTTTTTATGGCTGGGTAATATTCCATTGAATATATATACCACATCTTCTTTATCCATTCATCTGTCAATGGACATTTAGGTTGTTTCCATGTCTTGGCTATTGTGAATAGTGCTGCTATGAACATAGGGGCATATGTATCTTTTTGAATTATAGTTTTGTCCAGATATATGGCCAGGAGTAGGATTGCTGGATCATATGGTAGTTCTAGTTTTAGTTTTCTGAGGAACCTCCATACTGTTTTCCACAGTGGCTGCACCAACTTACGTTCCCACCAACAGAATAGGAGGGCTCCCTTTTCTCCACACCCTCTCCAGCATTTGTTACTTGTAGACTTTTTAATGACAGCCATTCTGATGGTGGTCATTAGCTTTGAGGTGGTTGTGTGATGCTGGGGTGTGGCTGAGATCCTTCAGATGGCACCTCAGAAGATGAGGGTGAGAGAGAGCTGGTCTGAGCCTTAGCCAGAGGAGGAGACCAGGCCTGGACCTTTGGAACTGAGGGCCAGTTCCCAAGGCCGAGACATCTGAGGAAGCTTACCTTCAGAGTCTAAGAACACAGGCTCTGGACTCATGTGTGGCCTTGAACAGACTGCTTAAACTCTGTCTGGCTCAGTTTCCATAACCGCAGAAAGGGAGTATTAATAGTACCTTCCTCAGAGTTGTTGGAAGGAATAAATGACATAATATTTATAAAACAATGCCTGGCACGTAGCAAATGATCATTGAACACTACCTATTGCTGTCATTTTATTATTAAAATGGATGTGAGAGAGTAGGGAAAAACTTTAACCCTTTAACTATTAGATTGTAACATAAGCTTTTATTTATTCAAGAAATATTTACTGAGTGCCTGTGATATGCCAGGCATGGATTTGGGTGCTAGTAGGCCTGAAGAGCTTGAGCAGAAGTTAAGCACTCAAGGAACCTGTGAACTCAGATGGGGAAAAAAATGTATCTTTATTTTCACTAAAATAACAAAACTTTAGCATTCCTTCAATTATGAATATAGGCCACAAACCACAATATTAGCAGTACCTGTGGTTTGTCACCAAAAGCAATAAATATTTTCATATATATCACACTACAGTTATTGCAGATCAACAAACCACAGTATTAGCAGTACCTGTGGTTTGTCACCAACAGCAATAAATATTTCCATATCACACTACAAGCTCTTGCAGATACCTGGGAATATTTATTAGAATTAGCATTACTTCAAAACTCGGGATTTGGCAGCCACTTTAGATCATTAAAGTGCTATTTTATGTGTTATTAAAGAAGCACGTATATCCCAGTGTCATAAATTTGTGGGTTCTTCTGTATTTCGATAACCATATTTCAATATGGTTGGTTTCCTTTGTAAAACTACGTACAGACAGCCCTCAGTACCTGCTGGTTTTCACATCTGTGGATTCAATCAACCCAGCAGATACAGAGGGCCCGCTGTATTGGATCGTATGCATTTATAGCACTTTATTCTGAAATGGGGTCTGTAGTCTTCACCAGATTGCTCATGGGGTCATGGGACACAAAGAAAAAGCTTAAGAACACCTGATATATATCCAAGTCTGGGAGAGACGGGCCCAAAACAAATTACATGAGTATGTAAGATGTCAGGTAGTAATAGGCTCATTGAAGACCAAAAGGCAGGGGAAAGGCATAGCGAGTGGTGGGTTGATTTAAACAGTGAAATCAGAGAAGGCTTCCCTGAGAAGGTGTCATTTGAGCACAGACCTGCAGGAAGCCAGGGAGAGTCATGTGTGTATATCATTCCCCAAGATATACACACAAGCTAAGGGGTCAGCAAGGTGAAGGGTCTGAGACAAGAGGGCACTGGGCGTGGACCTGGGGTGGAGCTCATTCAGTGGGGGGTTGAGAAGGAGCCTTGAGTCTGAGAGAAGATTTGAGCCTCTGTCTTATGCAGTCTGGGGTCCGCAGCACCTGGTCAAGTGGGAGCACATAGTAGGCACTCAAGAAATAAGGCGTCCAAGGGAACTAACTCACCTCCCAGGTGAAACAGGTTTGCCTCCCAGGTTACTCTCTAAGGGAAAGTCTGGTGGCTGCCGCTGGGTGTGGGACCTGAGGTTCAGGAAGAGCTGACCTTCCTGTCACTCAGCCCCAAGACTCCTGGCCCAGGAGAGCTGCAGGGTGAGCCCCAAAGACATAAATAAGGTCTGAGCTGCTTCCCAGGGTACTGCATAGACCCCCACTTGTGAGATGATAAAATAACTGGTACTCTCATCTCTCCCCAGCTCCCACTACACAGTGACTCCACACCCACTCCCACCTGCCAGAGCTGGCTCTCCGGAAATCACGTGGTGATGGGCGGCAGCAAGTGGAATAATCATAACGTAACTGATGGTTCTTGAGCCCTCTTTTGTGTCAGGTGCTTTTCTGAGAGCTTGACTCGTTTAACTCTCACCAAAAATCTTTTAAGGTAGGGAGTCTCATTATCCCCGCTTCACAAATGGGGAAACTAAAGCCCACAGAAGTTAAATAACCAGCCCTAGCACATAGAACTGGTCCGTGACTGGGCTGGGAGTGGGCCTCGGGCATCTGACTCCGGAGGGTCCTGAACCTTCCTCTTAACTGCCACGCTGAACTGGCTCTGGGTGCTGTATACCTGGGGGACACCACACCCAAGGTCAGAGGGACCTGGGGCCAGCAGCTACTTAGGAAGGACTCCAACCAGACAACATTCGACGGCATTCTATCCCACCCGCTCCTCCAGATGGGGCTGGTGTGACCTGAGAGACCAGAATTATAGACAGCTGGGAAAAGCTGCCAAACGTCAAGAAATCTAGCTCGCTGATCAGAAAGCAACAGGCTTAACAGAACCTTGCTAATTGTTGTGCTGACATCCCCAGGATTGCTCGGAAGATTCTAGAATGCAGACCCAGGCAGATCTGACAAAACCATGCCCCCTCCCATCACAGGCACAAGGGATAGTTTTGACCTGGGTACCACTCAGCTCTCCTCCCGGAGGACTGCATGGTGAGCGCTCAGGGCAGCGGGGCAGGATCCTGTGTGAGTGCACAGTTGGCACCATCAGGAGGCACGGAGGCTGTTCCCACCATCACTGGGGCGCGGCACGGAGAGATAGGATCCGTATGGGCTTGTGGGACTCTCCCTAAAATGGAAATGTGCCAGTTGTTCTTTTAAAAAAAAAAAGGAAATATTTGACTTTTGGAGCTAGACTCGCCTTTCAATCCAGTCCTCTAAAGGAGAACAGTTGGACGGAAAAAAGATAAAAGGCATTGTCCTCTATGACCCAGACAAGATAACAGAAGAGGGTAGCCCAGGGATCCTGACCTCTAATCCGGGACCTTCCCCACAGTCCAATGGGGGCCGTGTTGCTTTTCCACGACGGTGAGCAGTCCCCTCGTCCCCCGTGCACACCCCACCCTCCCAAGCTCCAAAATGGGGGTGCTGAGTGGACTCATCGAAGGAGGGAGAGAGAAGAAAAGGAACCTCTGGTGACTTTCCGGAGATGTTTTGGGAGAGTGATGGAGCATCTAGGACCTGCATGTAAACAATTGGAAAGGGACAGAGATCTCGCAGACATTCAGGGATGGATCCTTCAAGCACTAGGCTCAGACATTGATGGGGCTGCAACCAGCCCGCTTTCTCCCACAAATAGGCTTTTCTGGAAGTGGCAGAGCACAGGAGCCCCGGGACACAGGGGCCTTTTAAGGCAGTGGAAATCTCTTCCTCTTGCATGCCTGAGGGTGGGCAAAGCAATTCATTGGCAGCCCTCGGATCGGAGCGGGGAGAGGGCAGGCTGCTTAGCAGGTGCACTGCAACCCAAGGAATGGACTCTCCTGGTTCACACGTTTTATCTGTAGGGCTCCTTCAAAAATATGAATTCTTGGTCCCTATAACCACTGGTTTCACTGTCGAAGTATGCTCACCCCACGGTAAGGACACAGGGGATGTGGTCAGACTGGGGCCACTGGGACAAGGAACAGGTGACCATGCCCATCTGTGAAGAGTAAGGTCGTGGGAGGTTTTGTCCCAGCCAAAGCAGCTGTCTCTCCATTGTGTGTGGTATTTTTCTTTTTCTTTTCCTTTTTTTTTTTTTGAGCAGTTTTAGATTTACAACAAAATTGAGAGGGAGGTAGAGATTTCCCATATACCCCCTGCCCCATCACACACACAGCCTCCCCCATTACCAACATCACTCACCAGATCGGTACAGTTGTTACCAAGGATGAGCCTACGTTGACACATCATAATAATCCAAATCTATAGTTTACCTTAGGGTTCGCTCTTGGTGTTGTACATTCTATGGGTTTGGATAAGTATGTGATGGTACGTATCCATCATTATGGTATTATATAGAGTATTTTCACTGCCCTAAAAATCCTCCATGCTCTGCCTATTCATCTCTCCCTTTCTACTCACCCCTGACAGCCACTGATCTTTCTTTCTGTCTTCATTGTTTTGCCCTTTTCAGAATGTCATATAGTTAGAATCATAAAGCATGCAGCCTTTTCAGATTGGCTTCTTTCACTTAGTGATATGCATTTAAGTTTCCTCTGTGTTTTTTCAGGGCTTGATAGCTTGTTTCTTTTTAGTGCTGAATAATATTCCATTGTCTGTATGTACCACTGTTTATCCATTGACCTACTGAAGGACGTCTTGGTTGCTTCCACGTTTTGGCAGTTATAATTAAAGCTGCTATAAACATATTTGTGGACATAAGTTTTCAACTCCTTTGGGCAAATACCAAGGGGAATGATTCCTGGATCATATGGTAAGAGTATGTTTAGTTTTATAACAAAGTGACAGTCTTCCAAAGTGGCTGTACCATGTTGCATTCCCGGCCAATAATGTATGAGAGTTCCTATTGCTCCACATTCTCACCAGCATTTGGTGTTATTAGTGTTCCGGATTTTGGCCATTCTAATAGGTGTGTAGTGGTATCTCGTTGTTGTTTTAATTTGCGTTTACCTGATGGCATAGGATGTGGAGCATCTTTTCATATGCTTATTTGTCATCTGTATATCTTCTTTGGCGAGACGTCTGTGAAGGTCTTTGGCTCACTTCTAAAATCAGATTTTCTTGTAGAATTTTCAGAGTTCTTAGTATATTTTGGATAACCGTCCTTTATCAGGTATGTCTTTTGCAAATATTTTTTCCCAGTCTATGGCTTGTCTTCTAATTCTCTTGATATTGTCTTTCACAGTGCAGAAATTTTTAATTTTAATGAAGTCCAGCTTATTAATTATTTCTTTCATGGATCATGTCTTTGACGTTCTATCTAAAAAAGCATCGTCGTACCCAAGGTCCTCTAGGTTTTCTCCTATATTATCTTCCAGGAGTTTTATACTTTTGCATTTTCCATTTAGGTCTCTGATCCATTTTGAGTTAATTTTTGTAGAGGGTATAAGGTCTGTGTCTAGATTAACTTTTTTTCATGTGGATACCCAGTTGATCCAGCACCATTTGTTGAAGACACAGTCTTCATTTAATTGTATTGCCTTTGCTCCTTTGTCAAAGATCAGTTGACTATATTTATGGGGTCTGCTGTGTTTTCATTTTAACATTTTATTACAGACATTCTCAAACATATGCAAAAATAGAGAGAATAGTGAAACAAGTTCCCCTGTAGCTGTCACCCAGCTTCAACAATTATCCCATTTGGTCAGTCTTGTTTTATCTTCATTCTTTTCCCTGTCACCCCACACTGTACAGCAAATTCCTGATGAAACATCTACAACTCAATAGCAAAAAACCAAATAACCTGATTAAAATCTGGGCAACGGACCTCAACAGGCACTTCTCCAAAGAGGACGTATAAATAGCCAACAGGTTACTGAAAAGGTGCTCATCACTAATCATCAAAGAAGTACAAATCAAAACCACAATGAGATATCACCTCACACCTGTTAGACTAGCTCTTATCAAAAAAAAACTGAGAGAACAAATGCTGGAGAGGGTGTGGAGAAAAGGGAACCCTCGTGCACCGTTGGTGGGAATGTAAATTGGTGCACTCACTGTGAAAACAGTATAGAGGTTCTAAAAATTTTAAATAGAACTACCATATGATCCAACTATCCTACTTTTGGGTAAATATCCAGAGGAAATTAAATCAGTATCTTGAAGAGTTACCTGCATTCCCATGTTCATTGCAGCATTATTCACAGTAGCCAAGATATGGAAACAACAAAAGTGTCTGTCAATGGATGAATGGATAAAGAAAATGTGGTGTATATACACCCTGGAATATTATTTGAACCATAAAAAGATGGAAATTCTGCCATTTGTAGAATATAGATGAACCTGGAGGACATTATGCTAACTAAAACAAGCCGTCACAGAAAGACAAATATTGTATCATCTCACTTCTGTGTGGAAATCTGAAAAAGTCAAACTCATAGAAGCAGAGAGTAGAATGCTGGTTACCAGGGGCTGAGGGGAGATGGGGAAATGGGGAGATGTTGGTCAAAGGGTCCAAACTTCCAGTCATAAGATGAATAAGTTCTGGGGATCTAACGTACAGCATGATTATTATAGTTAATAATATTGCATTGTAAGTTGCTAAAGGGTAGATATGAAGTGTTCTCACCACACACACACATACACGTGTACACAAAAGGTGAAGTAATTGATGTGTTAATTAATTTGACTATGGTAATCATTTCACAATGCATGCATATATTAAATCATCACGTTGTACGCCTTTAAGAAATCATGTTGTAAAACTTAAATATATGTAAATTTTATTTGTAAATTGTACCTCAATAAAGCTGGGAATAAAGCAAGTTCCAGACATTGTAACATTTCATCTATAAACACCTGTGTATATTTCTAATCAAGAAAGACTTTTTGAAACATAACCACAAACCACGATCATTCCTAACAACCAGTCCGTGATCAAATTTTCCCGATTGTCTCAAAAATGTGGTTTTACAGTCGGTTTTTCAAAGCAAGATCCAAACCAGGTCCACATATCAGTTTTAATTGATATGTCTATTAAGTCTCTTTCACTCTTTTAAAAATTAGCAACCAAATACCCACCTTTGTGGTCAGGAGGGCTTGGTTCCAGCCCCCCCGGGCCGACTGGAGTGACTGAGCCCTTCACCACTCCTGCCCTGTGGCCCTTGGCACCATCTGCCAGCCACGGACCTTTCTACCCAGGTTTGCTGACATCCTAAGTGCGAAAAAATGCTTTCACTGGGGAGACGTAAATGACGGGCATCCGCCCGCCGTCTGCCTCGTCCGTATTTGTCTGCATAGCACCTAACACTATGGAGTAGAGTAGGTGATCAATTCCCGCTGGATGACGCTGTTCAGTCAGATCCTCTCCTAACAGTGGGTTTCAGGGAAAGGAGAGCCGCCCTTAAT
Organism: Monodon monoceros; assembly: GCF_005190385.1. Taxonomy (NCBI): domain Eukaryota; kingdom Metazoa; phylum Chordata; class Mammalia; order Artiodactyla; family Monodontidae; genus Monodon; species Monodon monoceros. Next base: position 16,975,777 of record NW_021703765.1, read on the forward strand.
AACAGGAGTGCAAAGATTTCAAACAGCAAATGAACAAAGCGTGACACTAATAAACTCATATCAAATTACCACGTGCCAGGCAAGGTTCTGAGCACTTTACACATACTAACTCATTTAATCCACACGACAACCCCATGGACGTAGATACCATAATCTGTTTTGCAGGTGGGGAATTTGAGTGAAGTGAATTGCCCAAGGTCACACAGCTAGAAGGTGCAGAGAAAGGGAACCCAGGGAATCTGGCTTTTAACACCCACACTGTCTGCTTGGGACACCAGAATACCAGCTGTGTGGGTTTAGCTGTGTGCCCAAGAGCTGCCTCTGAACACGCAAGGGGACCTCAGCGGAGAGGCAAGAAGCTGACCTCATGGATGTTTAATTTTGACATTTGGATGTGGGGAGGAGCAGAGCCCTCCCCGCCCACGGGCACTTGGGGACCCACGGAGTGCATGGGTGGCATTGGTCTGGGATTCAGGGGGTTGGGGTAGTGGGGCAGAAAAGCCAAGGAAGGCCGCACAGCCTGGAGGGGAATCCCAGCCTCTCTGCCGGGGGCAGTACCCTTGGCCAGACCTTTCTGCTGAGAACTGCAATAGTCCAGAAGCCAAACCTCATTGTTACCAGTTTTTGAATGACTGTGAAATCAAGAGCTCTAAAAGCAGAGATCAGTAATGTACGGCAATCAGGGTTTCCTGCGGGGGAAATCCCAAGGTCATGCTTGCCATTTCTTAGCTTCCAGCTAAGATCCTCAGCTAAAGTCATGCATGCACTTCCAGCTCTGCCCCACCCAGAGCAGCTGCAGGAGGAGGTGGGTGGTCAGGAAGGTGCCCTGTGGCCTCCAAGAGTCAAGGTCCGGCCTTCAAAGGAGCCTGCCTCCTGTCAGCGATGGGCCCAGTGGACTGGAGGGAACGCGCTTAATAAATGTTTTCACTTTGGCATTTGGAGGAGGGCAGAGCCGGGCCAGGCGTCAGAGCACTCTGAAGTGCTGTGGGCCCGCTGACACTTCCCTGCCCTTTCCAAGGTGTTCTCATGACAGCTGCTACCTGGGGGCCGCGGGGCTGGAGCAACTGCTGTGCAAGGTGGTGACCTTCTAAATCTGGATCAGTTAATGAACCTGGCCGGCCCCGGGGGCCCTGGAGGCTGCACCCTCCGTGGTGGCTTCTGCCGAATTTCTCTTGTTGTTTTTGATTCCCTTCTTCCTCCCCCACCTTCCCATTATGCCTGACATTTCTAAGGCCAAGTTTTGTTACAAGCAATTAGCCTGTGTCAGCAATCTGGGGAGATGAGCTGGGAGCCAAGACACAGGCTGGGGTACAAGAGCATGAGGGCTGCCTGGAAGCGGGCTGCCGAGCGGACCCTGCACGGGAGGCCGGGTCGGTCCCTGCGCTGACGATGGAGCGGGGGCTCCGAGGGGAAGCAGCGGGTTCGAGGGTGCAGGACCTCCGGCTCCATGCAGCCCAAACAGGGGTCTGCCACCCTCTGCTCTGGAGCCCTCTTCCTGACCGTAATCTAGAAACTCATTCTCCCAGCCTGAGTCTCCCAGATCCCGGAAGTGCTCAAAAGCCAGAGTTCATGACCAATTTTCACTTGTTGAAGAGAGAAAAAGAAATCGTGCATGCACTTATGCACAGTAAGCTGTACAGGTATGTGTGTGTGTGTGTGTGTGTGTGTGTGTGTGTGTATACATATATATATCTATATATACATATATAGTTATTAGTATTTTTAAAGTTTGCCTGGAATTATTTGTCCACTCAGTATGGTTGCCTAGACACTCAGTTACCAATTTTGTTCAGTGCTGACTAACAAAAACTAGGAACATGGGCTTCCCTGGTGGTGCAGTGGTTGAGAGTCCGCCTGCCAATGCAGGGAACACAGGTTCGTGCCCCGGTTCGGGAAGATCCCACATGCCGCGGAGCGGCTGGGCCCGTGAGCCATGGCCACTGAGGCTGCGCGTCTGGAGCCTGTGCTCCACAACGGGAGAGGCCACAACAGTGAGAGGCCCGCGTACCACAAAAAAAAAAAAAACACAAAAAACAAAAACCTAGGAACATAAAATATTTCTGAATCGATGCATTTCGTGGAGGAGACAACGTACTTCACATGCGGGGTGCTGCGGGGGGGGGGGTGGGGAATTGGGAAGAGGGAGGGCCCCTGAGTCCACTGACTGTTTGGCATGGACTTCCCCAACCTGGCCTCAGGGCTTCCTGGCCCCATCAGCTCCCCGCAACCCCAGACCTCCACCCTCAGCTCTCCCAGAAGGATGTCCAGCCATTCAGACTCAACCACTGGAGTCTTGGGTTTAAAACTCAGCCATTCAAACCCAACCATTGGTTTCAATGATCTTTTCTCTTCCGTATAGGGATACAATGAACTGACTTAGAAAATCAGTGTGTACTCGTGAGAGAGGGCCTGACCTAACCCTTCCAGGTCACTAAGGAGGATTTCAGAAGCAGCCTTCTTGATGTAGCTTCCATGTTTGCTGTGGAGCCACCGGTGAGCATTTCAGGAAGATGAGGGAACTGAGGCCCCGGGAGACCACGTGGGTTGCCTAAGGTCACACAGGGGATTGTGTAGATGCCTTGACTGAGCTCAGGTCACCAATCCCCACCCAAGGTTCTTCCCACTTTGAGAAAGGCAGTGGCTCCCTGCCATTTGCTTTCAATCTATGTTTCATCTACAATCCATGAAGGGAATATAAAAAGAGAGTGTGCAGTAGCAGCACGATCCAGACACCAAGAAATAATCAATTTTAGTCCTAAAGCAAATAGTGCGCTCATAGACTCCCTTGCAGCCGGATGACAGGAGGCTGCCTGCCTTTCGAGATCAAGGGCAAGGGAAAAACAAGGAAGAAGGGGGGACAAGCAAGAGAAAAGTCTTGGTGGAAGCTGAGGGGGAGGACGGCTGGACCTCCTCGTGGGTGGGGGCTCTCTCTCCCCAGTAGACGGGGTCGAGGGGCTGGGATCAGCTTAGCTGTCTTCCCTGGGGAGGGCTGTGAATGGCCTGAGTGTAGAGAGAATGAGTTCATTGACCCCCATGTCTAGACTCCATGGGTTGCCAATCCTTCCAAGTAGCCTGGGCCACCTTGGCTGATGGCACTCCTGACACCTCTCAGAGAGCTTCCTCTCTTCTAGTACTGCTACAGATAACACCACTTTCCTCTCTTCGCTCTCTTCTTACTGACACCAGATCAGCCACGACCATACGCAGCCCCAGCGTGTGGTTTCCAGACCGCGCAATGTTGCTCTAGCTCAAAAGTTTTGCATTGGAAGGTGGGGAAAATCCCTCTTCCATGTTGTCCAGAACAGAACAGATGTGACCATTCAGCATCTCTTTCCCCACTCTTCATACCTTTTTCAATGTTTTCAAGGTAATAAATTGATATGATAGTTTTAACAACCACGACAAAGAAAGGGGAAAATAAAAAACCAAACACATTAGAGGAAGCAGCAAGAAATGTGCACCGGAAACATCAGTGAGAAGCCCCACTTTACTGTGTGCTCAGCAATGCCATGGCTCCTCCCATGACTTCGAGCTGGACCACCCTCCACTGCCCCTGCTACTTGTTAAGATCCCCATTGGATGAGTTTCATTTTCTCAGTCTTGGAACCTGCCTGTTACATTGGGACAACTGATGACAGGTCTAAAACGCCAAACCCCATTGAACCGCTTTCTTGCTCTTTCTATCTGGAGTCCGGTGATTTTAGCGCTGTAAGGGTGGAGGACACAAAGAACGTGTTTAACCCTCAGGCTTCGTTAAGAACACTGCCCAAATCTGGCATCCCCACCTGCCAATGGTACCTTAACTGGAGGCACAAAGATGGGGAAAGGCTAGCGTGAATACTTTAGACTTGCTGGGTATTTGTAATCGTCTGTGAATTGGGGTGAGGGATGAATTGGGGTGGCGTGGGAATAGCACTCCAGAAATGACAGCTGAAGTTCCAAAAATTGAGTAGATGGGGCTTCCCTGGTGGCGCAGTGGTTGAGAGTCCGCCTGCCGATGCAGGGGACACGGGTTCATGCCCCGGTCTGGGAGGATCCCACATGCCGCGGAGCGGCTGGGCCCGTGAGCCATGGCCGCTGAGCCTGCGCGTCCGGAGCCTGTGTTCCGCAACGGGAGAGGTCACAACAGTGAGAGGCCCGCGTACCGCAGAAAAAAAACAAAAACAAAAACAAAAATTGAGTAAATGGAAAAAAGAAACTTGGGAAAGCTTTCTTCCTCCTCCGCCTCTCCTGCCAATCATAACAAAACAAAAATAGGCAAATAGCCAATATCACCTTTTATGTTTAATAGTTTAGAGACTAGCCATTTTCAGGAAGTAGAGACAAAATGAATTACTAAGGGAAGCAGTTCTGGTCCTCCAGGGCAGAGCCAGCTACACTGTAGATCTCAAAGGATGTTCTGCAGACCAGCAGTCCCAGCAGCCCTGGGGTCTTGTTGGAAATGCAGATGCTCAGGCCCCACCCCAGACCCACTGCATCAGAGACTCTGGGGGTGGCCCAGTCATGTATATTTCAACAATATTCACCCTCCAGGTGATGCTGACGTCTGCTCAAGTTTAAGAAGCTCTCAGCTACAGCCCCACCCCAGTTTCCTGCATTGGGGGCCATTCAAATGGGAGTGGAAGACTCTCCAAACACCCACTCCCTGCCCCCAGCTGTTCTTGCCCATCCCCACCCCTCTGCCTGTTCATTCCCTGCCCTGCCTACCGGGGCATCATACCAGCTTGTGTGTTTCCCAGCTCTCTTTCAAAGGCTTACTCAAGTCTCTTCCTCCAAAGGCCCCTGCGCCATTTCAGCCTTGGGAACTGCTCCCTGCTCGGAATCCACACGCACTAATATCTCCACCTCTCATTCTGCACTTGCCTGTCTATTTTAATACCCATTTCCCCAAACAGGAGAGAAGCGCCTTCGGGAGCGGCACCCTTGCCCTGGAATTCCCTGAGTCTCCCACCCCATGACCCTCTGCACACCCTGGATGATCCCAAGTGGTGGGCCCAGCAAGCTTTTCCTCCAAAAGAGATCCCAGAGCAAGTGTGTAAATCAAAAAGGATGGCCTGGGGGCAGGGGGACCTCACCCGTTTCCTCCTAGGACCGTCCTCCCAGTGAGCACAGCCTGTGGAGCAGGCCCCCTCCTTCCGGCCCCTTCATGTTATTCCCCACGTGCATTAGAGGCTGAACGCAAACAGAATACAAAAGACAAAAGACAGGGAGCCTTTGCTGCTGTCAGAGTCTATAAAAGTCTTGGAAGTGACAGCAGGAGCTCTTGCCTGCTGCTGCTACCCTGAAACCCAGAAAGAATCAATTTCAGACTCAGGGCCAAATAGTGCCCCAGGGGGCGTGCCTGTGACAGACAGTGACTCCGCCCAGACCCCCAGATGCACCCCAGCCCTGGGTCTGGAGGGGGAGAGGGAGGAGGGAGGGGTGGAGGGAGCATTTTGCGGTTTACAAAGGGAATGCACCTCTCTCTCTCCCTCCCCCTCTCCCTCTCTCTCTCTTTCTCTCTCTCCTATTTCTCTATTCATTCTCTGAAATCATCGTCATTCCTCATGGGAGTCACACTAAAAGAAATCATCTTCTTTCTTGCTTCATGAAACCTGGAATGTGACCCCAGGATAGGAACGGTGCCACCTTCCCCTTTGCATCCCAAGTCCCCTAAAACATATTCATTTTCAATAAATGCTTGTAGATCATTGATAAGGGCTGTTTAGGGCTCCAGAAATTACATTCATTTATCTTCCTGGATTGCAAGAAAGGAATTATTTATCAGGGACCAGCGGGTATGTGGGCATGTATGAGTGTGTGTGATGAGATATCCCGACATGCTATTAGCTTTATTTGTTTACTTATTTATTTTCAGAATATTGTTCATCATATAAGTTAGTGTTTTCCATTTAGTAGAAACAGGAAGCTCCTAGGCTAGGGTTGCCAGATTTAGCAAATAAAATCACAGGGCACCAGTGAATTTGAATTTCAAACAAACAACAAATATATTTCTAATATAAGTATATCCCAAATATTGCATTGGACAGATGTAGACTGACAGTATCTGTTGTTTATCTGAAATTCAGATTTACTGAGTGTCCTGTATTTTATCTGACGACACTATCTCAGGACAATTCAAGTAGAGAAGGGCAAAGAGATGCTGGTAGAGGAAAAGGATAGAAAAACTTTAAAAATTGTATTATACTTTATCATACTTTTTTAGAAAAAAGAACAAAACCAAAAATTGCTTTTGCAACACGTTTCTTAAAAGCAGAAATTAGGCTCCTTTTATGTGAGTGCAAACGTAGGTGCCAAGCAGGGGTCTCAGATGGAATGATTTTAAATCTCAGAAAGAGCTTAGCTGTTTTTGTAAAAAGGAAAGTTGGCAAGTGATTAGGGCCGATGTGGGCCAGCTGCTCTTTTGTACTTTGAAAGAAACAATTAAAATGGCTGGGACATTAAACTTTAAAGAGCTGGGCGTTCATATTCAGAAGCTAATTTTAAAAGGAGCCTGATACCTGGGAGAGAAGGACATTTTCCAAGAGGACATAATTTCCGTCCTGCCCTTCTGCCTTCAAGACTCTAAATTTTGGAAAATCATTTAAAATAGCTCATAGTTAAATATTATGGATAAATAGATGAATGCTGGGATAAGAAGGCTTTCTCTTGCTTAGTCATGAAGAGGCCAGATATATATTTTTCCCCATATTTTAAATGATAAAAGGCACAATCTGAGAAATTGAATACATTCTGGAGTAGACATATCCAGAACGATATTCTTTCTACAAATTGCTGACCCCTTGTGATATACCAGGCACTAGGTTTAAGAAAAAATACTGAACAAAGCAAATCCGGACCCTGGAGGAAACTCACAGTTAAGTAGGGAGGACAGATCTCCAAGCAAAGACAGCTCCCCGTGGAGGAGAGGCAGTGTGGAGGCAGGGTTCAAAGTGTGGGCGCTGGGATTGGACATGGGCTCAGACCCAGCTCTGCCACTTGGGCTACATTTGTAAAACGGGGATAAAGGTAGGATCACTTCATGAGATTGTGAGGACTAACTCAGTAAGCAAAGTAAAATGATTAGTACATCACCTTCCACACAGCAAGTACTTCCTAAATGTCAGCTGTTGTTATAAGTGTTGGCATATTTAGGGGGATTTACGGGAGCACAGGTCAAGGAGACCGTCACTCTGCCTGGTCGCAGAGATGGGGGCGGGCATGGTGATGGCGGCTGCCTGGAAGCTGAGCCTTAGAGGAGAGTAGGACTGTCAAGTGGCTGAGGGCATTCCCTTCTCAGGGCATAGAGGGTACATGGTGTGTACAGGAGAGAGACAGTCATGTGGCATGGCTGTCACATGGGAAGGACAGTGTTTGGGGCAACAGAGGTGACCAGGAGCCTGAGTATCACGGTCCCTATAAACTATGCCAGGTGTTTGACCTTCTAGAAGAATTGCAAACTCTGGTGGAGTTTAAAGGGGGCAGGGATATAATCTGTATTTCTTAAAAAGATCCTTAATATTGGGGCAGAAAATGAATGGGATGTGGGCAAGAGGGAAGGAAGGGAGACAATTTAAGCAGCCATTTCAATGACCTATGAAGGAGATGGTAAGGACTGAATTACGCTGGTGGCCTGGCAGGTGAAGGAGAAAACAGTGATACAAAAGTGACTCAAGGGCTTCCCTGGTGGCGCAGTGGTTGAGAGTCCGCCTGCCGATGCAGGGGACACGGGTTCGTGCCCCGGTCGGGGAGGATCCCACATGCCGCGGAGCGGCTGGGCACGTGAGCCGTGGCCGCTGAGCCTGCGCGTCCGGAGCCTGTGCTCCGCAATGGGAGAGGCCACAGCGGTGAGAGGCCCGCGTACCGCAAAAACAAAAACAAAAGTGACTCAAGAGACAGACTCATTCTGGGGCTTCGGCACCAACTGGGCGTGAGGAATAGGGAAAGGAGATCAGGATGGCTCCCAGGTTTCTGACTTGGGTAACGTGCATGAAGGTGTTATTTACTAAATGGAGAACAGCTTTGGGCACGAGGATGCAGAGGTAGAGGACTGTGCATGATACGGTCCACGTTTATTTACTGAGTTCGAGGTGCTTAGGGGACATTCAGGTGGAGACTAGTGCCTAAGAAGTCCAAAGAAACAGGGACCTGGGCCTGGGAGAGACATCTATCTCTCTGGAGATAGAGAACATAGGTGGCAATTGCAATGGCGAACTTAGATGAGATGGAGGAAGGCTTGGGGAGCCCATGAAGGGGACTGAGAAAAACAGGCAAAGAGGTGGGAGGAAAACGCACGAGCCTGGGATTGTAGCCTGCAGAAGACCAAGTTTCAAGAAGGTGTTCCCCAAATCATCCTTCAGATACATTGTGTTCCAAAAGGTGTCCTTTGGATTTGGTGGTGGTTGGTGGGCCTGGGTGGAGGCATCAAACAGATGGCAGATGGTTTCAGCGAGAGAATTTATCGCATCTAAGAGCTGCAACACATCCAGCCCCACCCGTTAGGAGAGTGGAGGCGCACAGAAAGAAAACACCAGCATTTCAAAAGAAAAGCAGATCCTTGATTTCATCGAAACACTCTCTCTCCCCCGAGTTAAAATGGTTTTGCCTCTGAAATGTGGACACTATATTGTTCTATGAGCTCTGTCCTAACTCAGAGATAGTATATTTCACTGAGCAAATTCACACAATTACAGCCTCCGTCAATAATCTCACCCCATAGCCTTTAAGATACAAGTGCAGACAGCTAGAAAGGTTAACACTTTGAATCTCTTCTCTAGGAAACAGTGAAACCACCAAGATTTCACCACAGCAGTTCCCTACCTCCACCCCTCACCATCCCCATGATCAAGGCAACAAGGTTCCATATTTGTTAATCAATCAATGTTTATTGAGGGACTAGTACATGTGTCACCCTGTGCTAAGCTTTGTGGAGCTCACTCTGTGCCCGGCACAATGTAACACTCAATTAATGTTTGCTGTGGCTGTTGTATAAGATACCCAACATGGCTCCAGCCTTCAAAAAGCTTACAGTCTGGTTGGAGGGGAGAGAGACAAGGAGGGTAACTCGGGACCTATATAAACTTCACGGGAACATAGATGTAATGCGAGCCCCTAGGACAATGCCTGGCATCCCTGTCATGTGTTGGAGAACGTCAGAGGCTAGAAGAACACGGAGGATGGGAGAAGGCGTTGCAGAAGAGCTGGGGCCTGACCTGAGTCTTATTTTATCCATCCACTCTGTGTGCCCTTCCGATTGTGTAAGAGTTCTCCATCTTAGACTGCAGTCGCCTATATGGATCAGCAATGAGATCTCCATGGTTCCCCAGGTGCTGCCACATACACAGATGGACACTCACTTAAGCTTTTTTTTTTTTTTTTTTTTTTTTTTTTTGCGGTATGCGGGCTCCCCACCACCACGGCCCCTCCCGTTGCAGAGCACAGGCTCCGGACGCACAGGCCCAGCCGCCACGGCGCACGGGCCCAGCCGCTCCGCGGCATGTGGGATCTTCCCGGACCGGGGCACGAACCCGCGCCCCCTGCATCGGCAGGCGGACTCTCAACCACTGCGCCACCAGGGAAGCCCGTCACCTAAGCTTTTGATAGTGACCATAGTAATGCTATGGCAGCCACCAGCTCTGCACTGAAAAAGGTCCGCTGTCTCACACGAGTCCTCGGCCTCCTCCTTCCCAAGTCTTAGACTGTGTGCTGGCATGGTTTTCCTGAATGGCTCACTTGTGTGTTATTTGTAATAGTAGACGTCGAGGTTACCGTAATTATCCCGTCACCTTTCGTCAGGATTTAGGGCACAGGACAGTTCCCACTGAGTCCCAAACCACTGCTCCCGGCTGCCGGGCAAACTGGAAGGCCACTGGAGTAACTCCACTGACCTCTAGCTGACCTGCAGGGATCAATGAACAATTAATTACTAGCATCCCGCTCGGGGAGAGATAGCACGCTGCCATTTCTCAATTACAAGTGGAAGGGGCCCTTGGCTGACAGCTGCCCGTCAGCCGAGCCAACCTCCTGCTGATTCGAAACCCCCCCACGCCCCGCCCATCACCATCACGTGCACACATGTGCAAACACCCGGGACCCACCTCGGATCACGTCCATTCCTCCACTGCAGCTGCCAATACCCACACTCACACTTGAGTGTCCCATACAGATCACCCGCACACTACACCCACACCGACAGTCACGCTAGGGTCTGACTCATATCACACCCCGGGTCTTTATCATCTCCATTTTCCTGATGTGTTATGTGGCTCCTATTCTGTTACTGTCTAAGGGTAAGGATGGCTCCTTGCAAAGCCAGGACTCAGGGAGATTCGTCTTCACTATACTTCGTGTCACAGCTCTACCAGTGGCACCTTGGTATTTTCCACTTTCACCTCTTCCTACATCTTTGGTGCTCTCTCTCCCTAATACCCCACCCTAATACTCTGTGCTCTGTATCCTCCCCAGTCACCCCAACATAACCTACATCTTTCCTAGCCCCTCCCCATGTAACAAAGTGCCTTCAGCTCATCCTCTCTTTCAGGGCCCCTTTCTCACAATAAATGACTAAAGCTGGACTGATCAACTCCAACTAAGATACTCAAGGCTGCTGGCTGATATCTCCAGATACCCCGCCTGTGGGTAATTATAGGGCATTTCATCCTAAACTTAAGAGTGAGTATGGTGACATCTTCAGAGGCTCTGGTTCAGCCTGGAGGTGGGAGTGGGCTGTTTTTGGTCATAGAGGCTCTGAGAACATTCCTATCTCACTAGATGTGCATTTTTCTACTTAATTTCCACAATAAACTGTCTGAAGACTGTTCATCCCATTGGATAGATCCACTCGCCAATGCTTTTTTGGTTGTATGCAACAGAAACCCAGCTCTAAAAAGGAGAGAGTTGACTGGAAAGCCAGAAGTATATCTAGCTCAGGCTCTAACAAGGGACCCAAATGTTTGGATAAAGTCAACAAGACTTGGTCTCTGGCTTGGCTTTCCTCCCAAGCTGCATCTCTCTACAAGGACTCCCCCCAGATTCCCAGGCTTACATTACCCACATACTTAGCAACCTCCACGGACAAAGGAGCTGCTGCTTCTGAGAAAGAGACGGTCCAACAAAAGCCCCAGGATTCTGTCTCTTGCTGTAACCTGAGCCAATCCCCATCCTCGAACCAATCACATTAACCTGGGGCTTGGAACACAAAAATTCAGAAAATTCCTTCTTTTCTCGAGCTCCTGACCCGTAATACCCCATAGCAGACTCAGTCTATGGCCAGTCCCGGTCCCTGATGGCTGTCTAGGGGTGAAAGCCCTTTGCTAGCCCAAAGGCTGGTCTGGGGAGACCAGTGAGTGTTTAGAGGAACTGGCAAGCCTGTGGCTTCTGGTCCCTTGTCAAGAAATCAAAACCACCTTAAATGAATAATGCGCGTAACATCCTCACCAGAATGCCTGGCACCTGGGAGGGGTTCTCAGCAATGGCTGCTATTACAGGTATACAAGTATGACCCTACTCCTTACGTTTTCACCCTGTTGCCCCACGCCCAGAAGAGAGAAATGTTGGAATAAACACTCCCAGTTCCTCTCCCCACCCCTCACGTGTGGCTCCAGCCAGAGGAACAGTGAGTTCTCTGCCCGGGGACATCTTGGAGAACCAAGCAAATCCAGTGGGTCACATCTGCCAGGAGCCGGCTCCCTGAGTAGACGTGGACATGTTTTGCTCGTTCTCACTTGAACCTGCCTGACTTCGTCTAGAGTTTGCCACCCTCCTCCCCTGCCCACCCCCATCCTCTAGGGAGGGGGGCCTCTCTTGAGGGGGCCAGTGGCTGAGCACGTAAGTTCAGACTGGAGAGCCGTTATCCAATTTTACAAGGGAGCCCTAGGTTTCAGGTGACTCTTTGATCCTATTTAGCTCTTCAGTAGGTTAGAACCAAGAGGGGAGAAAGTGTGATTAACGCCTCCCCCATGTTAAGCACAAAATAGCAACTATTATTATTATTATTACATAGGTCATCTCCCCAAACCCGAAACGGTAAGGGAGCCAGGCCCAGCCATAGCTGTGGCCTCTGCTTTTCCTCCCAAGAAGAATCACCTGCCCTGAACGTCCCTCTCCTGGGAACTGAGTCTTGTCCTCGGCAGAAAACACAAAAGTAATTGGAAAGCCCTGTTTCTGGCCTACAGAAGCCCTCCAGTTCCTTGGGGCTCAGGCACCAAATCATACTACAAGCCCATATATCTGCCCAGGGAAGAAAGAAAGCAATTGAAACCCAGTATTTAAAGGCAGTCTCAGATCTATCCCTGCTCTCAACAGCCTACAAAATGTTGGAGAATAGACCCTGCCTTTCTCTGGACGATAAAACAGGATCCACTATCCAGGAATTGGCCCTGAGAAAGTTCATCGCTCATCCTCATGCGACCTTCCTGAGAACCCAGAACTGCCAGCCAAAACTCTTCGTTCTAACAGTTTTATCCTTCCACTCACTTGTGAAGTGAGTATTGTCTTGCCAGCATCCCAAGATGCTTTATTTTTGTGCATTTTAATGGAGAAGACTCTTACCCGCCAGCTTTGTTTACCCAGTGCCCATCCTTCTCTACTGGAACCCCATCCTAATATGCTCCCAGAAAGGAATTTTAAGACCAAATAGTCCGGCTTTTTCCCATTCAGAAAGCTTCCCTGTTGTTTGGACATTAATGAACTAAAATCCAAGTCCTCGGCCAATTTCCTCGCCCCCTAACCTGACTTTGGAAGATTGCTGGTTCCATGTTGAGCTGGTTACCGACAACAGGCAATCAGTCATCACGCCTTGTCTGTGGGCGGGGAGCCCAACCGCCCTGCAAGGCCAGACAGGATTGCATCACACACGGCTATCAGTCCAGAGAACCCTGCACAGCCCCGGGAGCCGATAACCTCATCCCTGCGCTGGCCATGGAAGCTCATGTTATTGTTGACAATTAACCTAATCCAAGAAACCCACATAAATCAATCACTACAGCCAAAAATAAATAAATAAAGTTCTTGCTCTCCCATAGTAAATGTGTGGACAAGGTGACAAGGTCAGTGGCCTGGGTTTACAATGTTGCCAGTAGAATCGGAGACATTTCTGAGAATATATAATTTCCAGAGACCCATGCTGGGCGATCGGCATTCCATTGGCCCTCAGACCTGTTTCCTTAGCTCGGTATCTGATGCCTCCTTTGGGTTCCTTCTCGATGCCTCCCTTCAGCACTGTCAGTCCCAAAGCTTCCCTCTGGTTGCCCATTGGACCCACGGTCCCTCCCCTCCCCTCCCCACGGGGTACCAGCCCAGACAGTCCTTGATACAGGTGCTTTCTTGGACCCCTCAGTCTGCTCCAGGGGATCCCACCACCCCAAATGTTCCCCAGCAGGACCTGTATTTAAGTTTCCTAGGGCTGCATGGCTGGGTGACTTAAACAACAGAAATGTATCGTCTCCCAGTTCTGGGCAGGGTTGATTACTTCTAAGGTTGTTCCTGGCCTCTCCCCTTGGCTTGTAGATGGCCATCTTCTCCCTGTCTTCACATTTTCTTCCCTCTGTCAGTGCCTCTGTGTCCAAATGTCCCCTTCTTATAAGGACACAGTCGTATTGGATTAGGGCTCACCTAACGACCTCACTTGAACTTGGTTACCTCTGGAAAGACTGTTTCCAAATGAGGTCACATTCTGACTTATAGGAGGTTAGGACTTTGACATATGAATTTGGAGGGGACATAATTCAACCCATAAGAGGGCCCTTATCCTAAGAAGGTAACTGGCCCCATTCCTCTTCTGCACCTCACTGAGGACAGGGACTGTGTCCAGTGCCCGCCATCGGGTGGGCACTGAATTCACACGCCTCTCCCCACACCTCCTTCATGTTGTACTGTCCCTTGCTAGTGACAGCACAGCCCGATGGCCACAGGGATTCCTGAGCTGCCCAGAAATTGGGGCGGGGGGGCGGGGGCGCCTGGAGCCAGCCCGCTGTCGGCAGCGCTGCCTGAATGACCTAGACACATCCTCGCCATCGACTCCAGCCTCGAGGGAGCAGCCACTGCTGGGGACGCAGGTCCCTCCCTGGCAAAGCCTGCATCAAGCTCTTTCTCTGGCTCCACTTCTTAATCTCACCGGTGGTTCCAGGAATCCAGCCCCACACGCTAATGGGCCCCTGTCATTAGAGGCTTGGCAAACGCTCCCACGCCAGGGCTCCCCAAAGCCCCAGAGAGCTGGCCAAGGGCTAAGAGGCACCAAAGCCATTTTCAAAGCAAAAGGGCAACAGGATCATAGTCTGACATTTTTTTTAAACCTGCATTTATTTAGTAAATAATGTATGTTAATGCAACGTATGTTATATTATGCAATAATTATGGAAACGACCCGCCCCTGCCATCCCAGGCCTCACGTGGTCTTGTGGGGCTGCTCGGCAGGGATCCTGCAGCCCCTCCAGCAGAGCCTTCTCCTTGGGTCCGTGAGAGGCTGCGAACATGGGAGCTCAGCCCCACCCCATCCCCTCTGCACCCCCAATGCCACCCACGCCCCCCCCCCCCCCCCCCCGTCACCTGCTGGGCTGCCTGCCTCTCCCTGTACCTCCCTTCTCACACCAGACCACTCGCACCCCACCATCTTCCACAGACCCTCCTCGGACCTGCAAGACCTCCCTAACCGGATTGGCCTAAAGTCACCTCCAGACTTGTAAAAGTCACATCATCCAGTTGTCATTCTGGCCCTAATTGACATAGGAGGAGCAGTTGCACCTCAGCTGTTTCCCAGGTCTGTCTCTAAGCAGACCCTGGAGTTACAGAGGCCTGCCCTCTGTAAGCCAGTTTGGACCAGTATAATTATTATCAGTGTATCCTTATCTATACTGACATTATATTCCAGGGCTCCAGGGCGGTGCTAGGCACTGAGTCAGAATTCTTCCAACTTCAGGTGACTAAAACCTGAACTTCAAGTCAGCTCCATGTTTGTTTGGGGGCGGTTATGTGGGATGGGGGGTAATTAACTGCAAAGACACGTGACGGAACTTTCTGGGGTGATAGAAAGGTTCTAATTCTAGACTGAAGTGGTGGTTATGTGGATGGATACATTTTTTATACCCACCAAACCGCACAATTAAAATCTGCCTTTTGTTGTATGTAAATTATCCTTCAATAAGGCTGATTTAAGAAAAAAACTAATGTCATCATAACAACACAGAGAGCCAGGTTTCCCTCATGCTCTGACGACTTTGACGCTCTAGCCCCTTCCTCTGGAGAGATCTGTCCTAACAGTCAATTCTTGTGACAGCTCACCTTAGGGGTGACAGCTTGTCATTCAGCAAAATAAAACAATAAAACTTTTCCTTTGGGATGTTTTCCTCAAACTAACTGGAAGACTATGGGTGATTGGTGCTAATATATGGCTTCCATAATTTCATTTTCACCTACTGGATGTAGGTACATTTTTTTCCTTTACCTAATGTAAAAAGTTAGCTTTCATTACATTAATTTAGTTATACAATGAGAACCACATGCTGTGACTGCAACAACTGTCTGTCTGTCTGTCTTGAGCTGTAAGTCCCTGGCTACAAGGATGAGAATACCTGAGCAGAAGCTCTCACTTTATCTGAGGGTGGTTCTAATAGAAAAGGTAACAATCAAGCCCAGAGCATCATTTAGCCCATCCATCAGCTTCCATCCAGTTCTTCGAGAGTCAATGAAACAACTGTGATCATCCAACAAGGAAGGAAATATAATCTCAGCGAATAATCAATTCACATAATAGTGGATTGTTTCCTTGCTATGATAGGCTTTTGCTAGATCACGAGAGGAATTTTGAGCTACTCTCTAGAAGTAAAGGATATATGGTATAAAAGAAGATGTTTAAAGACTTACTAAATAACGTTAATAATACCAATATGATGCTCGGTCTGAATTTTCTTGAAAAAAGAAAGAAGGCTAAGTCGTGAATAGATACATATGATCACCAACTGCCAAGTTGAATAAGGGAGACTACATTTCCCTGAGGCTTGAAATAAGGATAATAAAATATTGCTTTTGCAGAGCCCCTTTCTTGGAAGAAGAGCTCATAAAACTTTATCATACATATATTTGCTGTACTAATTTAATCATTTAATCTCCCTCCTGCTTTTCTGAAGGCATCTTTACTACCGTGTGGCAGGGACCGCAGACTAATTGTGTTTACAGAGAATGTCAAACCAGTCTCTGGCAAGGTCTGATATTCTGAGGGAACTCAACAGTGAAAAACACCACATGATTCTCCCCTTTATCAAAAAACATTCTCAGCGTTTCAGAAAACTGTAACCTGTGTCCCTATGAAGCAATGAGCTTGTTGTGTTGATTAACCTTATCTGTAGTCTTCTCATTCATTCTCTTGGTCACACAGGCTGTGTGGGAGAGTAAATACTGCCCCAGACCTTACCTTTTCACCTCTTCCTAATCTTCCTTCAGGGGTTCCTAGCAACTGTCCTGCCCCGAGAACCCAGGTAAAATATGGAAGGGTGGAAACTCAGGCAAAGCATGTAGTCTTTCGACCGATCTTCACCCGGAAGAGGGAAGCTGAGAGGCTCCATTTTGGGGTCTTCCTTAAAGAAGTTAAGCTAACCCTTAGGAGTGTGTCTGCCCCTCCCACACATGCCCCTTTATTCTTCCATTTTGCCCAGAGAAATAAAAAGCCAAACACTCTCATCTTCAAGCAGAGTGCTGGGGGTGGCCAAAGGGGAAGAGACAGTGTAGGCAAGATATCTCACAGGTGAGGGGTGAGGGCTGCTGGCCCTGCCTGGCCCTCCAAACACAGAGGCCGGCTTTGGGGTACTCACTCCCAACCCAGGCTGATTTCCTCCCAAAAGATGCTTCTCTGTTGGTATTGAGCTTTTATCCCTTGCACAGTTAATGAAAAGACAGAAAAGACAAAATTACCAGCAGTTTCGGGGCCACAAGAGCATTTCCAAAGCCAGTGCTCAAATGTCTCTAGTCATTATGGTCCTGTTCTCTCTCCTGATAAAACTGGTTTCTAACTCTTGATCTAACTGGAATTCCACATCCACGCCTTAACCCCTCTGCTCTAGATGGAAGCCCAGAGGGCTCCATATATGGTTGTTTGAATGAATGAACAAATACTTTTTTACATGCAGTGTATTGTTCCATCCTTAGAACCACCTGGTGAGATAGGAAAGTCAGGTATTCCTCCTTTTTTTAACAGATGTGCAAACTGAGGTGCCAAGGGACCCAATGACATCCTAAGGTTCCATGGAAAATGAGTTATAGGGCATTAGACCTCACACTGCTCTTTCCACCCTGGAAGGAAAGATGAAAAGCAGTCAGTGACTAATCCACAGACTGTGTCTCGGTTGTGTAAGTTTTTAGCTGAGTCATTTATTAATAAGTAATCAGCCTGCTACCTTATCTTGGTGTGGCTCCCTTCCCCTCCCCCTTCTGTCCTTTCCACACATTCCCAGTGCCCCCAGGACTTCACAGTCCAACAGAAACACTATTTCCTCCATGGCACCTTCCTGAGACCCAGCCATGGAAGTTGACCTTTCCCCACCCCTCAGGCATCTCCCTAATGCTGGTGGTGCTTTTCTATCCTGCCTTATCTCCTCCACTAGAATGTCAGCTCCATGTCTGGGTCCTCTTAGCAGTATTCATGGCCCCAGCCTTGCCTGTCGGAACACTCCCACCATCCCTGGAAAAAGTCTAGTTAGAGGAGGTTTTTCCATCAATTATTTTGGAGCAAAAGCTAGTTTACGCCAAGGTTGTTCCTTTTCCTAGGGAGAAATGGGGGCCACCAGGAATCAGGTAACGTGGAGAAATGCATGGAGTGTGATCCACCTTGGGTCTTATTATTTCTGGACACAATGTTATTACTTCTTTGGTCCTCTCCTTCCTTCTTCCTGTTCCCTCAGGCACAGGGTAACCATATAGCAATGGGATTGATTTTTTTTTCATTCATTTAAATGAAAAGGCTTTCCTTTAAAGTACTCTCTTATTCTAATGACATCCCCATTGTTCAAAATGTATTGCTATCTCTCCTGGCATTTCTTTCCTTGCTGTTGAATATTCTTTTGGGTAATTCTCAAGAGTGGCAATTTTTCATCCCTGGGGCTGGGTTTGGCCATGGATATTTAGCCAGATAATAATAACAGCTGTGAATGTATGGAACATTCTACAGGTTCAGCGAACTAAGGCATCCTTCGTGTTGACAGAGTCAGAATTAAGACTTACAACTAAGGTGGTACGTATCGTTTGAGAAGAAACTTTGACATGATAATGAAGAAAAGGGACAGGTTTCTTGGGTGGCTCAAGGGTAGCCCCCAAAGCAAGGCCAAAGGCCAAGTTCTGGACCAGCGATGAGCAGCGGCAGCCTCACTGGACAGCTATTGCCACTGTTGGAGGGTAGAACGGATTTGGGTGCATTCATTCCCCTGTGCTACTTCTTAACAATCACAGCCACTGTGCTAGGGGCTTTCAACAAGCATTCACAGAGTTCCTACAAAGTGCTCAGTGCCGCAGTAATAAAAACAGGTACAGGGCTCCAATGTCTGGATTTGCGGTCTCGTGGGGGCAAATATAATAGTGTGACACGTGTAGGAACGGTGGTCTGTAGGACCAAATGGCACAAAGGAAGGAGTTGTCACATCTCTTGGAGCTAATGGGATGGAGGGGGCTGACGACCAGGCATAGGGTGTCAGAAGAAGACTCCACAGGGTTTGCACCAACCTTCACAACCACCCCTAAGGTGGCCCCCATCGTGTGGGCCAGAGAAGTTGCAAAGCTGGCCAAGGTCACTCAGCTTGGAAGTGTGAGAACCAGGGATATTCTCTCTCTGGTGGGCTCATTGCTGGATCTCCATGTAGTGACACTCAAGGAACATACGAGGAACTGAATCTGGGTCTATCTGAGGCCCAACACGATTCTCTTTACACTAGAGAAATCTGTCTCTGCCTTCCTTTTCTTGAAAGATCGGTTTTAAAAAAATTTTTTATAGGAATTTTTCAACTAAAGCAAAGCATCTAGAATAGTCTCTGGCACAGCAACCAGGGAGAACTCGGCAGAGGCTCTGCCTATTAGTCCCTGGGAAGCCTTGGGAAGTCACTTCACCTTCTAGGCTCCTGTTTCCTCAGACAGAAAAAGAGGAGATTGGGACTTCCCTGGTGGCGCAGTGGATTCTTAAGAATCCACCTGCCAATGCAGGGGACATGGGTTCAAGGCCTGGTCCGGGAAGATCCCACCAGCCACGGAGCAACTAAGCCCGTGTGCCACAACTACTGAGCCTGTGCTCTTGAGCCCGCGAGCCACAACTACTGAGCCTGCGTGCCACAACTACTGAAGCGCGCACGCCTAGAGCCCGTGCTCTGCAACAAGAGAAGCCACTGCAATGAGAAGCCCATGCACCACAACGAAGAGTAGCCCCCCCTCGCCACAACTAGAGAAAGTCCGTGCGCAGCAACGAAGACCCAACGCAGCCAAAAATAAATAAACAGATTAATTAATTAATTATTTTTTAAAACAAAGAAAAGGAAAAGAGGAGGTGGCTAAATTCAGGTGGGGGCACAAACCCAGGCTCTGTCAACATCTGGATGCACCGTAAGTGAGCTGTGGCCTCCAGAAGTGTAAGAAGGTGGCCACCCCTCAGCTGTGCCCATGTAGGAATGGGGCCTGGAGTTGTCAGCCAGAGCTTCCAGTATTTCCAGAAAGTCTCTCAAACTTTATTTGAAATCTCCAGATTTTTAAATATTGACAACAAACTCCATTTCAAACAAAGAAACAAGGAAACAAACCAAAACAACTACTCAGGTCCAAAAAGACGTGTCCATCGTGGAGACCTGTCTGGCCGTCAGTTTTCAACGTCAGATTACAGGACATGTGAAGTCAGCTCTAGCTCTGGAATTTGGCAATTAAGTGGAGGTTGCTTGTTTCTCCTCCTGTGAAGTGACACATGAAATAAGAAGAATGAAACCTAGGTGCCTTCTGTCTTTGAGGCCACGCTGCTGAAGGCTGGGCCTGATCGCAGGTGACAGACGTTCTCAAGCTGATGGCGTTTCCTCTGACCTTGGCTGCCAGCCTGGAGCCTCACTCCTCCTTTCACGGTTAACGTGGCTTCCCTACCCCCGCTCCCACCCAGCTGGAGGCTACCACGTCAGCTGGTGACCCTTGTCATCCCCCAGTGCCTTCAGGTATGTAAGCGTGGTGCTTTTCTTTCCAAAACGGACAGAGAAGACGTACTGTCACAAGGCAGATATGTGCCTTAAAGTCGCAGCTCTAGAGAAAGGTAAGGTTCAGGAAATATTTTGTTGACAAAAATGTGTAACTATGAGAAGGGTCATCAGATAGTATCAGCTTTTACAGATTGGGGCTGCTTAGAAGGGAGTCTATAAAACACTCTTCACAGAGACTCAAAGGAGTATTGATTTTTTAGGAGCAGAGGGGGTCAAAATCACGTCCCTTGCACAACAGCTGCCACTGCTCCCCCACTCTGGACCTTTTTAACAAAGAACAAGACAGGAAAAGGCAGAAAGATAGAGCCGAAGAGAAGGATGAAGAGGAACGCGTTGTCTGGTCCCTGAAAAGCTTCCCCGGGGCCGCAGTGCTGAGGAAGGGTGAGTCCCTTCAGGGAAAACCAGAACCTGGTTTCGTGTTCTGGCTGCTGCAGTGGACGGCCGCCCCTGGGGACACGCGCTTTGTGTCTGCAGAAAGGCAGTGGGAAAGTTCACGCAGGGCGGCCAGTGGCCCGATGACACTGGCAGCCAAAAATTTCTCAGGTTGGGCTTCCCTGGTGGCGCAGTGGTTGAGAGTCCGCCTGCCGATGCAGGGGACACGGGTTCGTGCCCCGGTCCGGGAAGATCCCACGTGCCGCGGAGCAGCTGGGCCCGTGAGCCATGGCCGCTGAGCCTGCGCGTCCGGAGCCTGTGCTCCGCAACGGGAAGGGCCACAACAGTGAGAGGACCTTGTACCGAAAAAAAAAAAAAAAAAAAAATATTTCTCAGGTTGAATCACCTGTTCCTGCAAGTGCATGAAATGCCCAGAAGACACCAGACATTTTCATACTCCAGAAGGAGCGTGATGAAACTGGCCTCCAGGACACTGATGGTACACGCCACATGACCGGAATATGCATGCTTGCTGATGCTTTTTGGTCTGGAAGGACAGGCACGTCGAAGGGAGAAAAGGGTCACTCTTCTGCTGTTACAAAAGGTGACCCAGTATTAATGTCCACCATGTGGGCCTGGGAGAGG
This sequence comes from Monodon monoceros, assembly GCF_005190385.1. Taxonomy (NCBI): domain Eukaryota; kingdom Metazoa; phylum Chordata; class Mammalia; order Artiodactyla; family Monodontidae; genus Monodon; species Monodon monoceros. Next base: position 16,996,974 of record NW_021703765.1, read on the forward strand.
TCCCTGGCCGGAAGAGGGAGGGGAAGGCTTCTTTAGGAGGGAAGCGGGATTCATAAATCAGAGGAAGACCACTTTCCGGGCTGCTGCACCCAGGAAGATATCAGAATGAGGAGTTAAACAAAGAAAGCTCGGGATTAGCAACAGAGCAGACAAGAGATCCATGGCGCCTTAATTCCTGCTACTTACTAGAAGGGAGGAGACCTTATTCTCCACACTTCCTCCTTTCCAGGGCCAACCAGTTGATAACTAGGTTCAATTTACCTAGAAAGGATCAAAGTATTAGCCCCTTTACCCAAAGTGGAAGGCTCCGAGAGGCTGGTGTGGAGAGCACTACAGTGTGTCCTACTTGCCTCCCAAGTTGGAAGTGACAGTCCCAGGCCTGGGCCGAGTCACTGGGAAGTAGAAGAGGAAAAGCTCGCTCCACCTGGGGCGGGGCGTGGGTGGCAGGTGTAGGGAGGCCAAGAAAAATGGGCCATGTTGACTGCATTTCAGTGACGTGAGCCCGTCCTGGAGAGCTGGCCTTGCAGATACAGGCCCCAACTAATCCCATCACACAGCCCTGAGGACGGGGAGATGAGACCAGAGAGTTCACTCCAATACTGCTCCTCCACATGGAAACATGAGGAAGCGGGAGATAAAGGTTCCCCCATCTCTCACATGCACATTACAGAGTAGGGCTGGGCCCTCCAGTGGGTCAAAGCCAATGTGAGAGAACCAAGCTATAAAGTTAGACACCAGCTAAAATAGAGCGGGTTCAGCAGACCAGTCATCCATGCTGCCTCTGATGAGCGAAGTCAACCGACAGGGTGACACGGCCAAGCAGGGGAGCCATGAGAATCGGGGTCTCAGGAGCTACAAAAGAACCAAGGAGAGGAAGGCTGCAAAAGGTGGGCAGAAGGGGTTGCTATGGGAGCACAAAGAATCTTCAGCCCTGGCTGAAGACTCTCCTTTTGAAAGCCCATAGCTTGACCCCTTAGAACTGCCTTGGTGGTTCTTTTTCCAAAAGATTCAGTCTCCAAGCCAGGCATCTGGACATGGGCCAGATACACATATGGGGAGCCCAGAATTATAGGCCAGCCTGAGGCGGCCAATGGCCCAGAGTCTGTAAGCATAGAAGAACACAGGCAACAAGGAGAGAGGTGGGAAGGTGTACTGGGATCACAGACTCTGTGAAGAATGGGGCAGGGTCAGGTGAGAAGCTCTAAAGGTGAGGAAAGCTGAGCTCCAGGGAGGGCTAAAGGGGAAAAATCTGACCGACTTCGCACACACTGAACTTCCAAGAATTTCCAAGTATGCGCTAAGAGATAGACTAGACACCAAGTAAGGTCTTCAGGGCCTGATTTGGACAAGATCTGACCAAGATGGCAGCCATCCTGCCTACAGCCTGCAAGTGCTGAGTGCCAGGGGCACGTTCTGCCTCTGATGGCCTTTAGGCAGAAGGAGACCTCAATTTAAGGTGCCACAGAGCTGCTTCCCCATTCTAGAATTTTGTGAGTGTGGAGATTCACCTTAGTCTGAAGTTTTAGGAAAACTGGGACATGTCCATGATGACAAATGAGCTCAAGCCTGGATAAGATTCCAGTGAAAGGTGGGACTTTTCCTGAGTGAAGTAAAAAGCTTCCACACAATAGCAAATCCTATTCATTCACGTTTCTCAACTTCATACAATCTCATTCAGTCAAATCTTGCTAAGACCTTGTCTCTTTGTCTGTGTACACACTTCCCACCCCTCCGCTAATAATCCCTTAAGGCTCAAGCCTGAACTTGAACAAAAATATTTATAAAATAAAGCTATAAGCAAAGGTCATTATTTAAGGTTATGTTGACACTTCCGTTACCAACCAACAATAGTCTTTCATTAACCAAGATCTCCTTGTTTGGTCACTAGAGATTGATGCCTATCAGTGAAAGACTGAGGGCCTCTGGTCCGTGGACTTGCTCCAGGTTGCTCAGATCGTGACAGGCACCCACAGTCGGGTCAGAGTTTTCTGAGCAACCCGACTCTCGGGAAAGCTCAGGACTTACTTCAGGTAATAAATGATTATCTATCACAAAAACACCACAAACTGAACCCTAAGAAAAGATTTCGCCAATGGCCCTGCTGGCTTATAGGGATTAGTCTAATCTTTCCCACCAACAATTGTCTCTCCTCTCTCTACCTGGGGCTCCCTGGTTGGCTCACCCTCTGAGGAAACACTGGCCACAGGAAGGAAGGACTGTTTGGAAATTGGACATAGTGAAGACATGTTTATCCTACAAAGGGTCCCCCGTGGAAAAAAATGGGAAATGGGGCTTTACCCTTCTTTGGAGCCCCCAAACCTCCCCCTGGACTCATCCACTCAACAATGGGTTGAGGCCGTACAAGAGAATAGGACTTCCCAATGTCACCCAGCGGGGACAAGAGTCCAGATTGGACTCTCAGCTCTTCGGGGCTGTTTTCACTGTACCACGTGTTCCTGCAAAAGGGAAGCTGGCAATGGAGTGTGCCAGCCCTTAGGAAGTAATAGAAGCTAAAACCAACACCTCACCTAGCTCAGCAAAGAGGAGTCTGGGAGTGGAGGGGAAATCTACACTGACTCTCAGGATGGTAAATACTTTAAAAAGATGGATGGGTTCAAGGACATTTCTTCCTCAGCCTTGAATGACCCAGTGACCCATTCTACAAACGAAGAAACTAAGTTTCAAAGAAGTTAAAAGACTTGCCCAAGGTCACCAGTTGATTATCCGCAATAAAGCACCCCCAGGCCAATGCTCCCTGCTGCACTGTTTCCCCACATCCAATTGGTTCATTTAACACGAACTTCTGCTTCTTGCCATCTTTAGAAAAGATGTATGTGGATTTTTTCTTTTAATTCCGCTTCTAGGAAGTTATCCTGCTGATATACGCTCACATCTGTGAAAAGTGTGTATAAGATTATACACTGCAGCATTTTTGAATGACTGGAAACAACCTCTAAGTCTCCATTAATAGGGGATTATTCATATAAATTATGGTATGTCCATGTGGTGAAATACCATGAAGTTATTAAAAAGAATGAAGCCGCTCTACTGAAGCATATGCACTTATGCGAAATGACCTGTAAGATACAACGTTAAGTGAAAACGCAAGGTACGCAACAGTACATTTTATAAAATGTTTGTGCGTGTGTTTGCCTGCATAGAATAAGTTGAGAGAATGTCTATGAAACTGGAAACAGTGGTTGCCTCCTGGGTGCTGATGTTTGGCACATAGTAGGTATTCAATGAATTTCTGTTATTGGAGGGTCAAAGTGCACCCTGGCCAATATTTGCTTTTTACAGAGCATGAAATAGAAGTTTATGTATCCAATTATTCTTATTCCCCCGAAAGTTGACACCAGGGTCAAAGCCAGGATTCACTTTATAGAGTGATTATCCATCTGTAGCAAACATCTCTGCGGCATGATCCATCCAAGTGTTTTTCAGCAAAGCATAGACTGAAGTCCAGCCTGATCACTTACTTTATAGTGTCAGAAAGAGAAACTCATCAGACACTTAGTGTCCCACAGGAATACTTTAAAGTGTTTCCTAGACAAGTCTACTGGGAAGTGATAATCTCTTCAGTAAAAAATAAATGCAAAAGTGGCCCAGGCAAAAACTCCAGTAAAACGACACACTCCTTCCTCAAAATCATAGGAAAGAACCAACATCGGAAATGGCTTCTTTTCTTTGTTAATTTCTAAATTTTTATCAAAGAAATATAGTCCCTCATGCTGGCAAGATCACTCCCTTCTGCCGCCACACCTGGACAAACCATCCTCCTGGACCACCCATCCCCATCAAAGTTTAGCCTCTCAGACTCCAGTTCCTAAGGGTTCCTCATCTCCCTTCTCCAAAATGACAACTAGGTGAGAACTGAATAAACTAAACATATTAATGGTAGATACATAGTAGTAACCCTATGGAATATATTTTCCAAGAGTTGAATCCTTTATTAGTAGCAGACTAACAGTAAAGACCCTAAACCTAAATAAATAACAGCTAGTACCTATATGGCACTTACCAGGTTCCAGATACCCGTCTGAGCACCTTACCAGTGCTAACTTATTTAATCTTCCTAACGATCCAAGGAGGCCAGTATTATGAGTGTCCCACTGTACAGATGAGGAAACTGAGGTTAGTTGTCTTTCCCCTGGTCCATGTTTAATAAGTGATGGAGCCAGAATTTGAATCCAGGGAGTCCGACTCTAGAATCGTGCTCTTAACTACAAGGCAGGAGGCCAGAGGGAGGATTTAAGGCCTGAGACAAGCCAATAAAAAGACGGTTTAAAATCCTGGGAGCACAGCAATCAGAGCTGCTGTGGATTCCCTCCTGTTCCAAACACACAGAGGTCCTGGATAAAATAACAAAAATATGTTTTAAATTTTGAGCCAAGTTGCAAAGAAGGAAAGAAAACTCCCCTGGTGCAAGAGGCAAAAATGGACTATAAAATGGAACCGACGAGGGCTGGAGAGCCCGGCGGATATATGTCCTGGACACAGGTCCCTGTGGCACGCACGTTGGGGGACACAGTTCACATCACACAGGAAGCAGCCTTGAGACCTGCCTCTAAGCATGCGCTTGGAAGAACTGCCTCCTCTATGAGAAAAGACTGGGGGAAAATCTCTCCTAATGGCTCCGAGAAATGACAAAGCGGTGTCATCTGCCTGGGGCTCCAGAGGGAAAAATGTCTCCCTTGTGAAACTGAAATCCCAAGACTGAGGTTCCCACAGAGGGGAGTATGAATGTAAACTACCCTCGGGGTGCTGGACCCCCAAGCTGTGGAATTCATAGGAAACCATTCACAGATTGCAGAAGCAAACGGCAGGACCCCTTTCTTTGCCCTTCCATGACCCAGGGCAATGGGACTCCTGTAGAAAAAAACTAACCACCACTGAAAAGGAGTCAAAGCTTAAGGCAATATAGCACAGGACCCACCCCAGGAGGTCAGCCGACAGCACCCGGGATGCACCTTCCCTGCTTTATTTTTCTTCAGCGTACTCATAGGTGTTGGTGTTTTTTAATCTTCTTTTTTTAAAATTGAAGTATAGTTGCTGTACAATACTATATGTTACTATATAGGTGTACAATATGGTGAGCCACAACTTTTAAAAGTTATACTCTATTTATAGTTACTGTGACATAGTGGCTATATTCCCCACGTTGTACAATACATCCTTGTAGCTTATTTTATACTTAATAGTTCGTACCTCCTATCTCCCTCCCCCTATATTGCCCCTCCCCTCTTCCCTCTCCCCACTGGTAGCCACTAGTTTGTTCTCTATATCTGTGCATCTGCTTCTTTTTTGTTATATTCACTAATTTGTTGTGTTTTTTAGATTCCACATGTAAGTGATATCATACAATATTTGTCTTTCTCTGACTTATTTCACTTAGCATAATGCCCTCCACGTCCATCCATGTTGCTGCACGTAGCCCCAGCTCTCACACAACCCCAGTCCTTCTCTCTCTCTTTACTTTGCATGATTTCTTCAGAGCACTGATGGGAAACTAAGTTATTTATTTTGCGCTTATTTGTCTATTGTAATGGCAACATTTCATTCTTTATTATGGCTAAGTAGTATTCCACTGTCGCGTGTGTTTGTTTTTAATTTGCCTCCCTCCCTAGAATTTAAACTCGAGTGTTGAGATTCTTTTTCATTACTCCATCCTCAGTACCTAGAACAGTGGCTAGGGCATACTAGACATTCAGTAAGTAGCTATCTCTCTATTTATTTATTACATTGTTAAAAGCAGTAATACATTTGCTTATGGCCATGTACATAGGTGATATATAAACCTAGGTAGGGAAGAACTCCAGTAATATCAGGAGACAGGTTCCCTCTGGAAAGAGAAAAGGCAAAGGATGGGGACAGGTTGATGATGCTACTGTGCAGCTCCATCTAAAACAGGCTATTTCTTTAAAAAATGATTTTAAGGCAAAATATTAACATCTTTTACATCTGGGCAGTGGACACATGAGAATCTTGCAGTATTCTCTGTGTTTTTCTGTGCGTTTGGAGTATTTCCTGATTTAAAATAAAACTAAGTAACGGAAGGTATTTGGGGAATGAAGGGATGAGTTTGCGTTCTCCAAGCACCCCATGGAGCCTGGGGGCTGCCCTCATCCCACATCTGAATTCGGACCACAGCCCTGATGAAGTCCAAGGGCCCCAAGGGCAGGAGGTGCCCGGTTTGCTTCCAGAACTTTTGGTTGCCGAGTTTGGCAGTAGCGGGAACCAGTCTCCGAAAAGTGACTTTCCCAGCTAAATCCCTCTGGGATGAAGCCTGGGTGAGCGTGGGACTGGGAAGGAAGGTCGTTTCCACTCCCTCTTCGGGATTTATAAAAATGACCACTCACAGACCTCTCTGCCAAAATGCAGGAATTCACTTAAAGACACCAGCTACCAATGCATCTTGCAAGGTTAGGGATTTCTGTTGGGGTCTGAGAGGGAGCTGGCTCCACGACCCGCTCCACAGAGTGGAGCCGGGATCTGGATCCCTCGTCCCATTTTAGATTTACAGAAAAATTGAGCAATAATGAAAATCTCCCATATATCTGCACCACCACCTCCTCTGCCCCAACTTGTTGCCCCATTAGTGACATACTGCATTAGGGTGGGACATTTGTTACAATTGATGAGCCAATATTGATACATTATTATTATTATTATTGACTAAAACCCATAGTTTACATTAAGGATCACTCTTTGTGTTGTAAAGAAAACACAACACATGGGTTTTGACAAGTGTCTAAGTGACAAGTATCACCGTTACTATATCATACAGAATAGTTTCACTGCCCTAAAAATCCCCTGTGCTCACCTATTCACCCCTTTCTGCCTCTCCCCCCATCTAACACCTGACAACTGCTGATCTTTCAATGTCCTCGGGGTTTTGCTTCTTCCATAGTGTTACATGACTGAAATCATACAGTATGTAGCTTTTTCAGATTCTTTCACTAAGTGCTTTCTTTCACTTAGTGACATACATTTAAGGTTCCTCCATGTCTTTTTATGGTTTGATAGCTCATTGCATTTTAGCACTGAATAATATTCCATTGTCTAGATGGACCCGAGTTTCTTTTTAGCCATTCACCTACTGAAGGACATCTTGGCTGTGAGATTAATTTTAATAATATATTTTATTTAACTCAGTAGATCCAAAACATTAATTCAGCATGTCATTGATATTTTAAAATGATTAATGAGACATTTTGTATTCTTTTTTTGTACCAAATCTATCTTCAAAATTCAGTGTACATTTTATATTTATAGCACAGCTCAATCTGGCTAGCACCATCTTTCAAGTATTCAACAGTCACAGGTGGCTGGTGGCTACTGTATTGGACAACACAGATCTCAAAAATGAGAAAATATAGCCCCAACCTTGGAAACTTCATAATTTCACTAGAAGAGATCGAACATCCCCTCTTTTCACCCTCAGTGGCTTGAGAATCATATACATCCCTTTCACACAGACACAAATATGTTCAAAATTTTGCTAATTTATTGCCTGAACTTTATTTCACCTTTTTCCATGGAAAAAAATTTTATAATTGTTTTATTATAGGCACCAGTTCCCCCTCATCCCCCCAGATTTGAACCATAATATGTCTAAAGTAGCTATTTAAATTATACAGGAACTATCCAGCAAGTGCAAATAATACCTCCCCTCCCACTGGAAGCTTCCACATTCCTCTTATAGATTTTTAATGTGAAAATTTGTTTTATTCAACAGGTACTAACTGAATACCCAGGGAAGCAGTTTTCTTTCTCTTGCTATTAATTTTTATTGGAGTAGAGTTGATTTACAATATTGTGGTAGTTTCTGCTGTACAGCAAATTGAATCAGTTATACACATACGTGTATCCACTCTTTTTTAGATTCTTTTCCCATATAGGCCATTACAGAGTATTGAGTAGAGTTCCCTATGATCTACAGTAGGTCCTTATTAGTTACCAATTTTATATACAGTAGTGTGTATGTGTCAATCCCAATCTTCCAATGTATCCCTCCCGCCCCCGACCTTTCCCCCCTGGCAACCATAAGCTTTGTTTTCTATCTATGAGTATTTCTGTTTTGTAAATAGGTTCATTTGTACCATTTTTTTTTGAGTCCACGTATACACGATATCATATGATGTTTGTCTTTCTCTGTCTGACTTACTTTGCTCAGTATGACAGTCTCTAGGCAGGGAAGCAGTTTTCAAAGTGTGGTCTGGGTCTCCCGGGAGTCCCTGAGATGCTTTCAGGGGTCCATAGGGGCAAAATTAGTTTTTCATGTTAATGCTAGAGTTTATTTGCCTTTCTCCTTCTCATTGTCTTTTGAGTGTACAGTGGAGTGTTTCAGAGACTACATGTTGAGGGTTGCCACAAGACCAAATATGGAATCTCCCTAGTTACTACTGGGCAACATACTGAAGAGATATGCAAAAATATAAATCAACGCCAATACATATTTTAAACCTTTCTCAGTTTTAATTCCTAATGTATTAAATATGTCAGATATAATTTGCATAAACAAAGCTCTTTGGAGTCCTCAGTAACTTTTAAGAATGTAAAATCGTTCTGAGACCCAAAAGTTTGAGAATCACTACTCTAGTGTGTTCCAAGCTCTGTGCTAAGCTCTGAGGAAACCAAGATAAATGAGCTTGTAAGTCAGCGAGGCAAGCTACCTGAGACACCCACCTCCTATGTCTCTCTCCCCGTCTTGCCATGACTTCGTATGGAGATCATCACATTTAGGAAATATCAATGAAGGTGTCCTTCCCGCAAACCTGATAATTGAGAGACCAGGTAATTTCGTATACACAGCGAGATATTTTATTTGAGTCAAAAGGAACACACAATTCATGATTATGATGTCACAACCATACTGTGATGGTCATGGGCAAACCAGGACATGGAATTACCCTAGAGAAAAGTTCTGTCTTCTTGAAAATAATGAGATACAGGTTGGGAAAGTCCCCATGGGAGGAAGAAATTTGGCTGCTGTGTGTATGTGGGTGATGATTCTGAGCACATCTGGAGTGGGAGGGAGGCCATAGGGATGGGCAGCTGGGAGGAGGCCCTGAGAGAGGAGTGCCAAACAGAGAACTTGAGGAGAGGCAAGATAGAAGTAGGACATCCCCTTAGCTGGGCTTCATATCCTGGGGGTCAGGCTCGCCTAAGTCCCGGTATAGTCACACTCTTTCCAGGTGATTGTCATTTACTACAAACTGAAATAAGAACAAACAAAAACGCCTCTGGGTTGTGGGAGGATAATGGATAGAGGGGGTTCATGCTAGAAGATTTTTTGTAGGTATCAGGACAACAGAAGAGGACTCTGTTTATGTGGACTTGATGCCCTCATCACTCTCCAAGAGGAAGAGGGTAACTCTACCCCCATTGAGTATGGCCATCATTTTATTTCATTTATTTGCAAGTTTCTAAGTGAATTTCTAAGATGCCTGATGAGTGGCGTTTTAGAAATGTCATATATTTTTATTATCTTAAAATGAGCAAGGGAAAGTAGGTGTTGGGAGGAGAAGCAAGAAGCACCATTTGCAGATTTGTCCTGAAAAGTTGATGGCTTTTGACAAAGGATACAGATGGTATCACATCCCATAAGCTGAGTCTCATCGGATCAGCATCAGCATCATGGCAACCAGGCAGCGAAATGAGCTCAAAGCTCGGCTGTGTGCCGCTGACTGAATGCACTGACCCGGCCCCAGAGGTGTAATGCCTCCAGGAACCCAGGGATGGTTACACATCCCATCCTAAATCCTGGCCAGCTCTGAACTGTGGGTCAGGAGACCTGGGATCCAGGACCAGCTTAGTCACTGGCTAGCTGTGGGCTTTGCCTTTTATTTCTATGTTTTGCATCAGACAATTGGAGGTAATAAAGTCTTCCTAGGATGCTGTGAGGATCACAGGTGAGTTAGTCCAGGGGCTTGGAAGCAATCAATAATGTAAGGCAGCTCTGTGTGTATGATATGCAAAATCAACCCTACTGCAGAGATTTCCTAAAAGCCAGCCAAAAGTCTTACTTGAATGAAATAATGATTTGGTCACCACTTAGAAAATGACCACCATTCTTTTAAACTGCTGAACGGGATAAAAAAAGAGAGAGAGAGAGAGAGAGCGGAGGAAGGGCAGGCAAGAGGAAGACAGTGAAGATAAAATTAGACAGACAAGATTGGTTCCCTTAACTCGGAATTCAATCCTGTCATCTCCTTGACAACTGGCCCTGCCGAGGGACAGGGTGCAGAGGTCAGGTCCCAGGGGGTCACCTGCCTCAGCAGAAATCCAGGCCTGGGGCCTGCATGGTCGGCAAACTGGAAAACCTGAAGTGGGAAGCTCCTGGCCAGCCCGCCTGCGCCTGCCCGTGATCGTGGGAGAAGGGACAGCAAATGCACTGGGTGCTCCCTCGGGGTGGGGGGGTGGCGTGGGATGTGGGGAGCAGCCACAGGGGAGCCAGACCCAGTGAAGGTCCCAGCAGTGTAGGGACAGACCCCGGCTAGGAATAACCAGGAAGTCCTATCCTGGGCTCGGAGTCTAGAGAAGCTTCCAGAGCATCCCGGCACCCCCCACCCCCCACTCTTTCCCAACCATCAGAGAAACAATGCCACACGGCCTCTGCAGCGCCGGTGTGACCAGCTGCAGTTTTGACGACCTCCCCACGCTGGGCCTGACTCAAATCCCAGATTCAGACCAGGTCTCAGGTGCGCAGGGCCGGCCGCATGGTCAGTGTCTGGCCAGGTGCCTTCCACCTTCCTGAGCAGTGTTCATGTTCAGGCCACGGATTCATAAGAAACCACAGGCTTGGGCAGATTTGACATCAGTACTGATCATTCTAAGGCAGAATGAACGGACGAGGAAACGTCTTTCAAAAGGCCCATCTCACTGTTCTCTCGGCCCCAACTCTTTGTCTACCTTACCTCCTTACCTGCTGGAGCCTTCCTCTGGCTTCTGCTCCCATGAACTCCCCTCCTCCATTTAAAGACACATGTCTCCCAGCAGATTGGGGGTATTTACTCTGCAGTGGATCCTAAAGCTGGCCTCAAGTCAGAATTGCTTAGGGACGCTTCCTAAAACCCAAATCCCCAAGTTCCAGCCCAGAAACACAGGTCAAAGTTTCAGGCATGGGGTCTGGGTAGCTGGTTGGTTTTAAGTTTTCCCAGTGATTCTAATGCAGCAGGTTTGGAAAGCAGTGTTAGGAGCCACTAGATCAACGGGTAATCATCACTCTTTTTCCGCAGCATCTAATGTTCATTTTTTCTAAACCATTCAGACGATGCGTATGTTATAGAGTAGCCTTCGAAATTGGCCTGCACTTTTAAGGCAAAAAACTCAAAGAAACTTCACACTTGCTATGCTGTATGACTCAGTCTGCACAGCCACCCAGAATGTACACGCTCACTCCCCTCTGTCATTAGAGGGCTTTGTGGGAAAATGTGAAAAGGGTGGATGTGATATGTTACCTCTCCCATGAATACCTGCCTTTGAAGGGGACCTCAGGGAGTAGAGCACATAAGCTGCTCTGGAATGAAATTAGACATAAATAAATAAAAATGATAGTGGGACTATAGACATGGTAGATCAGGCAACACTTGGGAGCGGCAGGAATTCGCCGCCCTTCCACTCATGCCAGGCAGCAAAGAATAATGAAATAGCAGCTCCCACTTATGAAGCACCTGCTAAGTGGATACAGCATCTGTGCAGGCTCAGCGCTGCCGTCCCCATCTTATCAGTGATGCTCAGAGCTGTTAAGCCTCTAACCGCCCACCTAGCAGCTTCGCATCCAAGTTGCCAGGGCCCTGTTCTCCCTTCCTGTGATGGGGCCCTTCTGTAGGAAGTGAGCAGCGGCTGTAGGCAGAAGACTCACCCTGAAAAAGCAATGACCAGACAAAGTAGCCTCTGTCCCCAAGAGCCTCCCAGGTGAGAAATGGCCCTTTTGAGACAGGAACTCCAGGGCAACTCAGGAAGGTCGGGCGCCTGAAAGCCCACAGGAAGCTAATCCCCACCAAGGGTGGGGTCTGGGCTGGTTCTTGTGGCTTCCCAGTAACCTGCCCACTGTCATCGCTCGCTCCAGTTTGCTCAGGTCCGTAGATAGACCATGATTAGGTTTCCGGCCAGTCATAATATTATACCTGGATCATATGTGGGTTAATCACCTGAAGCTGGGCTAATGTCCTTCCTCTGCTACAGGCCTTACCCCCGCTGAAGGCTGAACCCCTCTTTCTGAGGGACTTGACCTGTGTGAGTTGTGAGGGGCAGCGGGGTTTCTGTCAGGCATCTGGTGCATGGCACCGGAGGGAACAAAGGGTGATAATTGGACGAGGAGCCCAGCAATTGCCCCTCTCTAATAAAATCACCTGGACAGCTAGCTTTTCGGAAAAATAAATGCAGGGAGACTAAAGAGAGTGATGTCTTGGCATCCGGCTCCCCAGAGTGAAAGCCCCTGAGACCCACTTGCCTGACTCATCCAGGCTTGATGTACTGTCCCACCCTGCACCTCTGCCAGGAACCAGCTACAAACCTTCCATATCTCTCCTGAGTCTCATTACTATGCAGACCAATTTTTCATTCATCTGGAATCCACTGTAGCATTTTAATGTGGAAAGCCTGCTACTCCATTTCTCTCCCCGGAAGAAAAATGGCTTAATTTCTCCAGCTGATAGATTTTTTTTCTGATCCTTCAGACAGTAGAAAAAGACCCTGGAAAATCAACCATTGGACTGTCCACAGACATTTTATGATGGCCATAAACAGGGCTGTGGAGGGGTGACACACCAGGCAGCACCCTGGTCTGTGTCCTCAACATTATTATCAACCTGCAAAAATGATGGCTAGATAGATACACAGATAGATAGGTGATAGATGACAGATAGAGATAGATGATAGATAGATAGGTAGATATAGATAGATAGATAGATGATAGATGAATGGATGCGGGGTGGATGGACAGATGGATGGATGGATGGATGGATGGATAAACCATGAAAGAAGCTGTAGTTTCCCACCATATTCGAAGCATAAAATCCCTCCCCATATTTCTCCTGGCAGATATGTGAGACCTTCTGACACCAAATCAGTCCAGACTCTCCTACCTACAAGCCCACCCCCAAACTGAGACAGATTTCATCAGCAGAGGAAAAATCTATTTAGGAAGGAAATTAGAGACAAAATTGAGGGTAATCTTTTTAGGTGTGTTTTCGATTGTTCGTTAAGCCTGCAAGGCTCAGATGGATGAAATCAGCCCATCCTTTCTGGGGTTCTTCCTAGAAGGTTGAAGATAGCCTGGTCTGGCCTGGGGCAGAAGGGACCAAGGGCAGAGAAATGCCAGACCCACTTCTGGATGAAAAGACTGGAATTTCATTAGAAGAGTGTGGTAATTTAAGGCATAGACCCTGGCACCAAACCACTTGTGTTCAAACCCCAGACCTGCCACGCGCTAACTTTGTGGCTTTGGCACGTTACTTAACCTTTCCATGCTTAGTTTCCTCATTGATAAAATGGGCAGAGTGATAGTATAGACCTCAGACAGTTGGGATTTTGTGAGTTAATTTGCCTAAAGTGCTTAAAACAGAGGCTGGCATGTAGTAAGCACTATGGGGGGTGAGTCAAACCTCTCCTCTAGACCGCAGTCCCCCCCAAAATTAAGCAAGTTCACTATACAAAGATGAGACTGTAACCCCAACAAGAAGATAATCAGATTTCATGAACTCAGCCTTAGGTTCAAGGCAGAAGGTTGCACTTAAGTATCATCTTCTCCCTTTACACTGTTTATTGATCCTCCCTAGGAGCCAAAGCAACACTCATTCAAAGCAATAGCCCAATCTGGGCCTGGGCTCAGAACTCAGAGGAAGTGAATTCTCAGACCCAAGGGCTTGAACATCCAGGGCTGAATTCTCTACTTTCAGCTGCTACGGCCTTGGAGGAACCACTGGGCAGCTCAGTGTCCCTCAGAAACCCTGGAAGAGTCAGCAGACTTTATCCTGCATCTGATCAATTTAAAAGGCCTATATTGTTAGGTATGACTTAGAAGTCACCCAACGCCTACGTTAATGTTAGTTGCCCCTTTGTTAAATGTCCTTACTGACGTGTGGCCTCTATTGTTGTCTGGGACCTCAGAGGAGCTGAAGTTAGAAAAGCAGAAGACAGGAGAGAGTTAACATTGAACTTCACCGCGCAAAAATGTGCAGTGTCACAAAACAGAAATAGACACACAGACATAGAAAACAAACTTATGGTTATCAAAGGGGAAAGGCAGGGGGAGGGATAAACCAGGAGTTTGAGATTAACAGATACACACTACTATATATAAAACAGACAACCAACAAGGACCTACTGTATAACACAGGGAACTATATTCAGTATTTTGTAATAACTTATATGGGAAAAGAATCTGGAAAAGAATATATATATATATCTGAATCACTTTGGGGTACACCTGAAACTAACACAACATTGTAAATCAACTATACTTCAATTAAAAAAAAAAAAATCAGAGCTTCCCTGGTGGCACAGTGGTTGAGAGTCCACCTGCCGATGCAGGGGACACGGGTTCGTGCCCCGGTCTGGGAAGATCCCACGTGCCGCGGAGCGGCTCGGCCCGTGAGCCATGGCCGCTGAGCCTGCGCATCCGGAGCCTGTGCTCTGCAACTGGAGAGGCCATAACAGTGAGAGGCCCGCGTACCGCAAAAAACAAAAATCAGTTCTGATTGTTTCGCTCAAGCAAGACATGCTATCTCTAAAAACAAAACCAAAATGTATTCCACTGTCTCTCCATGCCCCTCATCTGCATACATCACAGTGACCGGTTAGAGATTCAGTTCCCAGACTGAAACACCAGTTACTGATAAGCTTTGACCCACTGCCCAATGCTCTCTGCTCCTCCCGCAACGGAAACCAGCCAGAGCTCTCCCTGCTGGCCTGGAGTCATGACAACCATTCTGCACGAAGCCAGGACATTTTCTTGGGAGAACAGGAAGTAAAACTAGAGCATGTCAACATGGTGGAGTACTATGTTGCCATAAAAAATGATAGGCATGTGGCTTGAGTCAATATATGGAAATGAGTATGTGAAATAATGTTAAATGGAAACAAGAAGAACACCCAATAGTTTGCACGCACTGATTACAACTCCATCAATACATATGTCTACATACTCATAAGCAAGGACTAAAAGCAAATTTAGAGTAGTGTAAAGAGAGGATTATTTACTGGATTCTTTTTTTCTCCCATAGTATCTTATATATTTTTTATTTTTTTATGAGAAGAATAGGAAGTTTGGCTTTAGACCAACAAGAGTAGAATTTAGCTGCTCATACAATGGCTCAGACAGGAAGGGGCATTTGCTGTGGTTGAAAATATGCATTGAGGGAAGTTATCAGCCTGAAAACACAGAGTTTTATGAGCTGTGCCGACCCTGCCCCTGCCAGGCTAGCTGCAGCTCCAGGCTGGGTGGGCCCTCCAGGACCACTGGACAGAGAACAATGCCCAGGGATGGAGAATACAGAGGAGGCTTCAAATGGATACAGCCTTGCTCTCTACTAAGTTTACGTCTTGCTCTAAAGGAGGGTGATCATATAGTCCTGGTTTGTCAAGGCACAGCCCTAGCTGTGCCCACGGTCCTAGTATAAATATGAATGACATCCCCTTTTATCACAAATCCCTGTTATGATGATAAAGAACACAGTCATCCTACTAAAAGAGGCCACAAGGGCCCCAGCTTGCTGCCTAAGATGTAAGGGATACCTGTGCAAAACACTTGGGTACACAGCTGCTCTCCTCACCTCACAATGACCAGGGTATCAGGATGGTGTTTCTGTCCCCTCTTCATGAGGACGCCCAGCCGTGGCTAAGTGTTGGGATCGCTGGCAGTGCTGAGCTGGAGCCGACTGGCTCATCTTTCCAACACCACGTTCAATGACGTCATGTTAGCAGCCTGAGATCAGCACAGATGGGAGTATTTACACGGTGGAAATCAGGAAATGCCACTGACCTGGGCTTTTCTTTTTACCCCTGACCCTCCCCGGGAGCTGGTTGTAAAATATTTAGCAGCATGCCATGGATTGCTGGAGTCAGTGAAGCCAGAATGGAAACCATCCTATGGGGTTATGTGATCACACAGGTCCACACTTAGCACCAGGCAAAGTTCACAGCCACATTTTACACGAAGTACCAAAGAATAACCAGAAAACTGTGGGATGTGGTGGTCCCTTGCAGAGGGAGAAAAGGACAAGCCTCTCTTTTTATTTTCCACACATATGGAATAAAACAAAATGAGAACGCAAACACAAATCAATTCAACTGTCTCAGAATATGACAGCTTGACTCACGTCTGCTACCTGACAAGGTTATTTGCATCCTGTTAAAACAGGTGACTGGTGTGCCATTGATACAGCACTGAGTCTTCCCACAGTGACAGCTTTTGAATCACGACTCTTTGTTCATCATACAATTCCCTGAAGACCCCTGCCCAAGTTGACACCATGACGTGGGTGTCACTATAAAAAGTGGCTTATTCCTTGGCACCAACAACACCTAGTTAATTTTTCCATCACTGCGTCACCTTCCTCCTGCAGCTCCTCGGTAGAGCCCTTTGTGAAAGTCAACATTTCATGGTCATGGACAATTCATTACTTCCTGTCACATGCTATTTATTGTCAGCTCCTTTGGAACCATGGCAAACATACGATGAACTCCTCAAAAGTTTTAAGAAGTTTTTAAAGTAACGTACTGGCACCTGCACTTCAGCACTTGGTTAGTAAGTCAGCTAAATCCAAAAAGGTCAATGAAAGAACTGAAGGTGAAGGAAATCCTGGTCTGATCATGGAACTCAAGGTACTGAAGAATAAAGAGTGGGAGGGATGATCACCAGCGCTGATTTCATAATAACCATGCTTGTTCGGTTGTGTAAGCTTTGAGGATGAAAGGAGAGCAATGCTTGCGTTGACCAAGCATCTCCTGGGTGCAGAGTACTCAGCTTGGTGGCACAGGGTGATTCAGAAAAATTAGGATACATGCTCTTTGCCTTTGTAAACTTGCAAATGAGACCAGATGGAGGCAGAGGATATATTGAGGTGGTAGTGAATGGGAGAGAGAAGACAAACCCAAATTGCAATGCTTGACTTACCATAGTGATGGAGGGAGGCTAAATTAATTTAGTGTTTGTGGCTGGATTGGATTAATCAGGGCTATCTTCTGGAGGAGCCTTTTGATCAGGGCCCTTGAATGTATTCCACTGACAGCTATGGGGGGGTTGTAATTTCATGAGCTGAAAATGAACCAGAAATTATGAAATTCTAAAAATGAGAAAAGATCTTAGCACATTTTTCTTCAGTACAACTCTTGTTATTCCAGAATGCTCTCTGGCAACGTTTAAAATTTTTTCTCAATGACCATTCCACTACCCCCAAGTTTCCCCCAAATTTCAATGTGTCTAGGACCTATGAGGAAGAATTAAAGTAGGTGATGGTATAACTCCTAGAGTGACAGCTATGCTCACCGGGCTTTATATACCTGTTTGCTTGTCAGCTCCTCCCACCAGCATGTGAGCTCACTAAGAGTGGGCACCAAGCCAGGCTCTGCATGTACTGTGTGCCCAGTGCCTAGTACAGAAAGGGAAAAGCAGCCTCAGCCTTGGTTGAAGGCTTGGATGACAGTCATACTTGACCCTGGGATCACTAGGATTAGCAATGTTATTTTTACAATGTGTAAATCCTTGCACCTCCCTCAAGCAAACTCAGTTCTCCCAAGAGAAATTTATCTACTCATGTCACCACCTTACCATCAACCAGAACACATATTCATTCTAGGTTCCTTCATTCCCTAAGAATTTAAAGTTTTGTGGTAATTTAAGTTTCAAATTATGTAGAGCAAACCCAAAAATCTTTGAAACAGGAACATTTCTTTTTAGTGATTATACAGAGTTGGGTCCAATATAATCTCATGATGCTGAGTTGATACAGCCTATAAAAGAGGGAAGAATGAAGAATGGATGATTCCAGTTATGGGCAATGACACTGATTTCCATGTTACACCTGGATTTCTGCATGCCCAAGGCAGTCAGCTTTAAATTATATAAGCATTTGAAGAAACATGTTCATATAAGATTGTATTTCTGTAGCCCATAGTTCACAAAAAAGGGACTGGGGTGATATTCTCCAGATGTGTGTCCCTCTCCTTTGGCACAGTTGGGCTCATTTATCACGGCCTGGAATAGTTCTTTCCATGGATGGCTGTGCTGTAAGTGGTGTCTTCAATGACTTCACTGAAGCTCCTTAAGTATCTGCTTGTGTTTCAGAACAGCGTTTAGATCATATATCAATGCATGACCTTCTCATAACAGATCACCTGCCCCTGTATTCCAGATTTGACAAAATGTGGTATTTGATTCTAGCCTATCACTCATAGGCAGGGTGACATCTCTTAAAAGAAGGAGTTGAACCCTATATAGTTCCTTTCTTGTCTAAATGATTTTTAATGAACATCAATAATATAAACTCAGGTGAAGTTTTCTGAAATTCAGTTTCATTTTTTCAGTAATTCTGATAAATAATTGACCAATTTTCTTGACCCACAGCTCACTAATCTCTATCGTTGGCTCTGAGGATATTCCTCTGTAGACATAGTTTCTGAACTTCTCACTAGGGTGTGCGTGTTGTAGTTAAGAATTCCCTTTGTTCCACTGTGTATCTGGGTTAGCCTTAGACTTTAATATTGGCACTTAAAACTAGAAATGAAAGAGAAGAAGTAACAACTGACACTGCAGAAATACAAAGAATCATGAGCGATTACCACAAGCAACTATATGGCAATAAAATGGACAATCTGGAAGAAATGGAAAAATTCTTAGAAAAGCATAACTTCCAAGACTGAACAGGAAGAAATAGAAAATATAAACAGGCCAATCACAAGCACTGAAGTTGAAACTGTGATGAAAAATCTTCTAACAAAAGTACAGGACCAGATGGCTCCACAGGTGAATTCTATCAAACATTTAGAGAAAAGCTAACACCTATCTTTCTTAAACTCTTCCAAAATATAGCAGAGGGAGGAACACACCCAAACTCATTCTACGAGGCCACCATCACCGTGATACCAAAACCAGACAAAAAGTCACAAGAAAAGAAAACTACAGGCCAATATCACTGATGAACATAGATGCAAAAATCCTCAACAAAATACTAGCAAACAGAATTCAACAGCACATTAAAAGGATCATACACCATGATCAAGTGGGGTTTAACCCACTTGATGCAAGGATTCTTCAATATACACAAATCAATCAAGTGATAAACCATATTAACAAATTGAAGGAGAAAAACCATATGATAATCTCAATAGATGCAAAAAAACCTTTCAACAAAATTCAACACCCATTTATGATAAAAAACCCCCAGAAAGTAGGCATAGAGGGAACTTACCTCAACATAATAAAGGCCATATATGACAAGCCCACAGTCAACATTGTTCTCAATGGTGAGAAACTGAAACCATTTCCACTAAGATCAGGAACAAGACAAGGTTGCCGACTCTCACCACTATTATTCAACATAGTTTTGGAAGTTTCAGCCCCAGCAATCAGAGAAGAAAAAGAAAGAAAAGGAATCCAAACTGGAAAAGAAGAAGTAAAACTTTCACTGTTTGCAGATGACGTGATACTATACATAGAGAATCCTAAAGATGCTTCCAGAAAACTACTAGAGCTAATCAATGAATTCGGTAGAGTGGCAGGATACAAAATTAATGCACAGAAATCTCTTGCATTCCTATACATGAATGATGAAAAATCTGGAAGAGAAATTAAGGAAACATTCCCATTTACCATTGCAACAAAAAGAATAAAACACCTAGGAATAAACCTACCTAAGGAGACAAAAGACCTGTATGCAGAAAACTATAAGACACTGATGAAAGAAATTAAAGATGATACAAACAGATGGAGAGATGTACCATGTTCTTGAATTGGAAGAATCAACACTGTGAAAATGACTATACTACCCAAAGCAATCTACAGATTCATTGTAATCCCTATCAAACTGCCAATGGCATTTTTCACAGAGGAAGAACAAAAAAATTCACAATTTGTATAGAAATACAAAAGGCCCCAAATAGCCAAAGCAATCTTGAGAAAGAAAAATGGAGCTGGAGGAATCAGGCGCCTTGACTTCAGACTACACTACAAAGCTACAGCAATCAAAGCAGTATGGTACTGGCACAAAAACAGAAATACAGATCAATGGAACAGGATAGAAAGCCCAGAGATAAACCTACACACATACGGTCACCTTATTTTTGGTAAAGGAGGCAAGAATATACAATGGAGAAAAGACAGCCTCTTCAATAAGTGGTGCTGGGGGGCTTCCCTGGTGGCGCAGTGGTTGAGAGTCCGCCTGCCAATGCAGGGGACATGGGTTCGTGCCCCGGTCCGGGAAGATCCCACATGCCGTGGAGCGGCTGGGCCTGTGAGCCATGGCCGTTGAGCCTGCGTGTCCGGAGCCTGTGCTCTGCAACGGGAGAGGCCACAACAGTGAGAGGTCCGCATACCGCAAAAAAAAAAAAAAAAGTGGTGCTGGGAAAACTGGACAGCTACATGTAAAAGTATGAAATTAGAACACTCCCTAACACCATACACAAAAATAAACACAAAATGGATTAAAGACCTAAGTGTTAAGACCAGAGACTATAAAACTCTTAGAGGAAAATATAGGCAGAACACTCTATGACATAAATCACAGCAAGATCCTTTTTGACCCACCTCCTAGAGAAATGGAAATAAAAACAAAAATAAATAAATGGCACCTAATGAAACTTAAAAGCTTTTGCACAGCAAAGGAAACCATAAACAAGATGAAAAGGCAACCCTCAGAATGGGAGAAAATATTTGCAAATGAAGCAACTGACAAAAGATTAATCTCCAAAATATACAAGCAGCTCATGCAGCTCAATATCAAGAAAACAAAAAACCCAATCCAAAAATGGGCAGAAGATCTAAATAGACATTTCTCTAAGAAGATATACAGATTGCCAACAAACACATGAAAGGATGCTCAACATCACTAATCATTAGAGAAATGCAAATCAAAACTACAATGAGGTTTCACCTCACACCGGCCAGAATGGCCATCATCAAAAAATCTACAAACAATAAGTGCTGGAGAGGGTGTGGAGAAAAGGGAACCCTCTTGCACTGTTGGTGGGAATGTAAATTGATACAGTCACTATGGAGAACAGTATGGAGGTTCCTTAAAAACTAAAAATAGAACTACCGTATGACCCAGCAATCCCACTACTGGGCATATACCCTGAGAAGACCATCATTCAAAAAGAGTTATGTACCACAATGTTCACTGCAGCCCTATTTACAATAGCCAGGACATGGAAGCAACCTAAGTGTCCATCAACAGATGAATGGATAAAGAAGATGTGGCACATATATACAATGCAATATTACTCAGCCATAAAAAGAAACGAAATTGAGTTATTTGTAGTGAGGTGGATGGACGTAGAGTCTGTCATACAGAGTGAAGTAAGTCAGAAAGAGAAAAAGAAATACCATATGTTAACACATATATATGGAACCTTAAAAAAAAAAAAGGTTCTGAAGAACATAAGGGCAGGACAGGAATAAAGACGCTGTTGTAGAGAATGGACTTGAGGACACAGGGAGGGGGAAGTGTAAGCTGGGACGAAGTGAGAGAGTGGCATGGACATATATACACTCCCAAACGTAAAATAGATAGCTAGTGGGAAGCAGCCACATAGCACAGGGAGATCAGCTCGGTGTTTTGTGACCACCTAGAGGGGTGAGATAGGGAGGGTGGGAGGGAGGGAGACGCAAGAGGGATATATGGGGATATATGTATACGTATAGCTGACTCACTTTGTTATACAGCAGAAAGTAACACACGATTGTAAAGCAATTATACTCCAATAAAGATGTTAAAAATATATATATTGGCACTTAAGCGATGATTGGCCTCAAATAACTGTAAAGGTAGAGCTGATTTCTGGATGATAACAATGCATTAAGGAGTAGACAGTAAAATCTCAGTGTGTTTCAGCTTTAATTCATTTGATGAATAGTCAGTTGGGAATAGCCATCGGTTAGGTTCTGAGTCTCTGTGGGATGGTGGTATTTTTTTCTGTCTCTCCCCAAAAGCCTACTCCAATTTATTGTCTCAATGAAATGTGAAATCCCAAGTCTCAACGGATTTCATTTTAAGTTTTACTCCAGTCGAAGGATTCCACTTAATGGGTTGTGCTCCAGTTCCTAAGAGGACATGTAAGAAATGTCCTGGCTTAGACAAAATTCTCCACAAAGTCATAGAGCTAGTGGAAACTTCAGAGATCATATAGTTCAATGTCTTCATTTCACAGACAAGAAAACCAGAGTTTAGAGAGGTCAAGTGATCTGATCAAGGTCACTTAGCACATTAGTAGCAGAACCAGGGCAAGACCCATCCAGTGCTCTGTTCATCAAAACATACTCTCTGCCTAGTATATAGACCACCTTGCTGCTACCTTCTCCTTTTTGTCATACTTTCTCTTACTCATCCTCCTAGTTCCCATGAGTCAGCTCTTTCCTGGCCACGCATTTTACATTTTGCCCTTCTATTCTACCATGGAACATTAATTTTTACTTGAGTTCTTACTAATTGCTTTCATGAATTATTGTATAAAGTTGGTGCTCATTTTTGCTTATATCCATGGTTTCTAGTCTCTGCTTTGACCCTGACGCTTGAATACTGGGAGCATCACCTAGTAAAGGACCTGGATATTAGTAAATATTCATTTACTTCTTCCTTGATCCTAGATTCCTCACTGTCTTCTACTTTTCAACCCACTGCCAAGTCCAGACCCTTAACTTTGAGATATTTTTGGTTCTAATCGTCCCCACTTTATGGATTTGCTGTCTCTGTCCGTGGTGCTGATATTAGCAACAGCAGTGACTGCACAGCCTGAGTGGGAAATGCAGTTAAGAAATCTTCATAACACATTTGATTATTCTGGTGGACTATTTGGCCAAACAAAATTAAGTAAAATGATAATTAGAAATTATAATTCTTCATGTGTACTTAAAATAGACATATCAAAATAAGTTCCCCTTTTCAATGACTCTCCAGAGAAGGGCTGTCAAATCAAGTGAGTGGTAGCTAGTGATGTGCTGGTAGATGTGTAACAAATTTTAAACATTTTTCTCCAGGGGAAAAAAACCCCACATGATTTGTAATGTCTTCTAATTTCCGTGATGTAAATAGTAGTCTCACAATGGCTGACTTCAAGCTACCCAAAGACGTTACTGAATATGAAGGTGGGAGAAGATACATACAATCAGCTCTTGTGAGTTAGTGTAAACTGGCTCCATCACACCACTGGCCATAGCCCAATATTGCATCTTAAGTTATCCAGGATGTGACTTACCTAAGGTGGTCCAGAGCAAAAATATCTAGAAGGACATGTCTCTGAACTAAAGCCCTTTAGTGAGATCCTAGTGTAAAGCTAGAGAACAATATACATCTCAAGTGCAACAAGGCAGACAGAGTTCCCCCAAAAAGAAATATGATAGATATTATCAAAATATTTTAAAAGCAGGAATGAATTAGGATAAACATAATCTTGATATTATTAAAAAAAAAAGTTGGAGTCCTGTCCTCATGATCTGTGGATGGGTGGTGTGGGAGCATATCACACTGATTTAATGGTACATGGCCAAGACAAACTCCCTCAGTGTCTCCTGTGACAGGATTTTCTCAGCTGTAGATAGGAAGAGTGATATCCAAGTTCTAGGAGGTGTGTTGAGGTTCATTTTGCAATCACAGATAAAATTTCATTTTTGTAAATACTGTTTTTATTTCTAGTGTTTTTAATTAAAAACTATTTTAATATTTTGGCAATGATAATAGTCAGGACAATATTTTGGTTACAAATAACAGAAACCAACTCAACCTAGAAAAATCAGGCATTAATTGGGAGAAAATTGGGGGCACTTCACAGAACAACCAAGGCCTCAGAGGGCAAGGATTCATCTGGGATTCAGAAACAGTTAGTACCAAGAATATGACAATATCAGGACTGCTGCCTCTTCTCTCTGCCACATCATCAGCTTCATTCGTCCCTCTTCCTACAGAACCCATTTCTCCATACAGTAGAGAACAGAGCTTCTTTCAAACTTTGAAACTTATAGCCACAGGGAAAAGAAATACTGACCCCTTTTAGTTCCAAATCCAAGAATCTTAAAGAAGAGATTTATCATCCCAATGAAGTAACATCTTTCTCCTTGGACCAACCAACTGTGGTCAGGGTGGTAGGATAACATGAGAACCATGTAGGGGGTGGGGAAGTTCCTAGGCAAGAGATGTTGTTGGGCAGGAAATCCATTAGGCATCTACCCTACTTCCTATTTCTACATGTCATAGGATTGGTACACAGTACTAAGGCTCTCCTAATGTGACTCTTAACAAATTATACTCCATGATGAATAAAGACTGTCATAAGACCAAATGCTTGTAGTACTCCACCAATTTTTTTAAAGTACTGCTACTGAGTACTGAACCAGTTTCTTCCAAACCTGTTTGGGCATAATGTACAAGGCTTTTAAAAATGTTCAAATTCTCAAGCTGACTCCATTTCTATTTAATTAAAATATTTTAATGTGGACCCAGAAATGTGCTTTAAAACTCCCCAGGTGTTTCTGGTGCAGCCAATCTGATGGTTGTACATTGATCAACATTTGGAAATCCACACTCTGGCATCTAAGTGTATGTGAATCAGGATCTCAGGGAAAATGAGAGTAAAAAAACCAAAAAACAACAACAACAACAACAAAAAAAAAACTGAGAAGTAGGAGAGGGGATGTAGGGAAGTTTAGATAAGGAAAACAAATTACTCTTTCACATGACAGCCAGAACTCATTACAGGTATACCTTTCCTTAGCCAAAACCCTTAGGGCCAGGTCTGTTTCACAATTCAGAATTTTTTGAATATTAGAGAGAGAAAACAGTTGCATATGCCATATATTATCTAATACCCTCAGAGAATCTGTGGTAACACCCCATAATCAAACTTTGATATTTCTGCAGCAAAGTGTATGAATATTTACACCAAGTAGGATAAATAAAATATTATACACAGCCCCATGTCAGTTCCTTTCAGATTTAGCTACTGAATGGCTTCAAGTCAGGTCACTGGCACCAAATGAGTTATGAAAACACTTCCAAGCTGGAGGTATCATATTTCCTGACTTCAAAATATACTACAAAGCTACTGTCATCAAAACAGATTGGTATTGGCATAAAAACAGACATAAACATATATAACATATATATGTGATATATATATCAGATGGTATGCCATAAATATATACAATTTTTATTTGTCAAACAAGAAATGAAGGAAGGAAGAAACAAAGAAAATTTTAAGAACTTTTTTTGATTTCCAAATTGTAGTAAAGGATTTAGGGACTTATTTTTAAGTCAATAAAACTACATTTGAAAGGGATTAGAGAAAGTTAAGACCAACATAGCCAAAAGCAGCTCCTAAGAGAAGCTGGACCATACCTCATCGCCTCCACTCATGTTTCCCTCTAGCTCATCCTCCACTTTGCCACCAGAATGGCTCAGGATCATCCCTGTTTAGACTCACCCTCCATCACCCTAAGAATACACCCACTCTCCATACATGGTCTCCTTAGCAGCATCCTTCATGACCTTGACTCTTCTCCTGGAGTCTTGTCTCACTTATTGCCCTGTAACTTTATCTTCTAGTCTTATGCCAATATGACGTTGCATATGCTCCTTCCTCCTCCGTGCACATCCTCTTCCCTTCTTGTTTACCTGGGAAACTCCTAATTATATCTCAAAAGCCCTCCTTGGGTGTTGTCTCCTCCATGAAGCCTTTCCTGAACCTTCCAACCCCATCCCACCAAATGGTAAGCTTCTCTTTCTGCTACACCCTTTCTCTACGTTGTCACACCTCGATTACTGCCCTGAAAAATGGTATATTAGATTATTTACTTTCTTCTCTTCCTTTTGAAGGCAAGGAGGACTTTTTGTCTCTATACCCCAGTGCCAAGGACAGAGCCTGGGATATGCAGTAGATGATCAATAAATATCATTAAGATTGAGTTCTCCTTTGAGGTTGAAATTAGAAGGTTTGAAGGTATACTATGGATCCCCAATAATAGGGGCCACTGAGAATTCCAATAGGTTTCTGTGTAAGTCTATCTCAAATTCAAGGAAGCCTAATAGAAAATATTTATTGAGCACTTGCTTTGTGCCAGGTATCATCTCATTCCCACAATAACTCCATGAGGTCATCAGTACTGTTCTTATCCTCATTTTTCAAAAGATGAAACTGAGACTTTCAAAGGTTAAGAAATGTGCACCATGTCACAAAGCTAGAAAACAGTCAAGGTGGAATTTAAGCCACCTCCCAAAGATGCCATTTTGATGCCCATCGTGGGCATCAAAACAACTTTTCCCTCAGACCTTGCACTCAACAAGCCTCCACATGGGTGGAGGGAAAGGTTTGTTCTGTACTGGAAGGGTTTAAGGTGTTGGAGAAGGCCCACTGGCCAAATAAATATTTTCCAGCTGGTGTCAAAATTGTTACTATTAGTGATTTAATCCTTGAAGGGAATATCAGAGTAAGTTCCTAAGACTTCACAGTATGAATGACATTACCAGACGTATCCCCATTGTAAAAGGAAGGTAGTCACAAGGGCTTTTGGGCACGAGCGAGGGAGGTGAAAGTAAAGATAGGGGAGTTATCACTGAAAACATTGGAGGTGGGGGAGAGCTGGACAGCAAAGATCAGCTTCGCTGACTTTACAGTTTGGCTTCTGGACAACATGGATCTCGTCATTTGCCGCAGGGAATTTCTCTGCCCACTGGGCGTATCAGGCACAAAGCTAGAAGACCCTGCTAAGAATAGAACGACACAGAGAAAGAACCAACTCCTCCAGAATGTACTTTAAGTGTCTTTATTATGTTCCAAGCAGTTCATCCATATTGTGGGCTTTCTCCATCAAGCAAGCGCCTTCCTTCAGAACAAACTAGGTCCCAAATCCACCCAGAAGGATTCAGTCCGAAGATCGAAGCGTGTGTCCACACTAGACTCACCCTATCTCACAAAACCATTTTTCTTTTAGTTTACAAGGCCATGCGTCTGGTTTTCTTGCTTCTCTTATCACTGCTCCCAGGCTGTCTTCCCACGAATCACTCTCTGTTTCCCACTGTCTGACTTCTTAACCTCAGTATTTCTGCCTTCTCCCTTTGCTCTCTGAAGGAAACAAGTCTCAGATTTCACCTCTGCTGAAGCCTGACATCTTTTCAGCACCTATCAGAGCATCCAAGAATTCTTCAGACTCTAGTTTCCTCCAGCACATGTGCTTGTCAGCAGCCATCGTGAAGGGCATCCAGCTCAGGGCAGCACTAGGAAGCTATTCAGAGTGGTCCCTCATCCGGGCTGCAGGTACCTGGTGCAGATTTACCTGTGTGTAGTGCAGGTTTTAGATACATCCGAAGGCTTTGCCTTTGTTCAGTCGAGCGGGGGTCACCACCCAGCTCTGCCCCATTCACCCAACGTGCCCTATTTATAAAGAAAATGCCTCTTTGCACTTTTAAAAAGAGATACTTGTAGTTGAGTGTCTCAACATGGAATGCTCCCCATGCCAAAATTAGATGGGAGAAGAATTAAAGAGAAGGGCTAATTACTTTCTCCTGGGAAGTGCAGCAGGGCAGCCAATATCAAATTTGGACCTTACTAAACAGTATGTTGGGGCCTCTGCTCTCCTGAATTGTAGGTGTTGAGCTGGAAGGAGCCCGGAGATCTGCCCCCCTCATGTCACAAAAAGGCTGCCCAAAGCCACCCAGCCAGTTAGTGGCAGAGCTTGTGTTAGACCCCTGGTCTCTGACTCCCTGGCCAATATCCTTCCAACCGTGTGCCCGAATTTCTCCTTTTGAAAACCAAGAACATGAGGATCCCTTCGTGAAAGTCATTCTCCCAAGGCTTAGAGAGGAAAGAGCCCCTGGAGCAGGGCCCTCTCCTCCAGGACCCAGGACCCCTGGTGGGACCCGAAGGGATAGAAACATGAGAACCTCCTCCAGGAGACCACACGTGGGGTCACCCTCCCTATCAGACATCCACCCGGGGGGATGGGAGATGAGACAGAGAGTGGGGCACAGAGGTTTGACCTTTGACCTGAGAGCTGGGGGAAACCAGGGAAGTATTGTGAGGAGTGGGGCACCCGATAGGGTGACACCCGGCAGCACTGGAGAAAGGGGGGAGGGTGGTTGGAGCTGGCCAGATGCGTGGGATGCAGAGGGGGTGGGATGTGCAGGGTCCCTGCCAAGGAAGGGGATAAAGTGAAGCCCCAGCTGGGCTCTGTGATGAGGCTCAGTGCCCCTTCCTTGGGCTGAGTGGCTGTGGAGCAACTTCCTGCTGAAGTAAAGGGGAGCGAGGCCAAGGGCTCGGGGCGGTGGGGGGTGGGGTGGGGGAGGGGCGGATCCCGAGATTTTGCAAAGCCCAGAGCGATCGTTGTGGAGGGAAAGGGGGCAAAGTGGGAGGGAAGGCAGCCTTCGTGCTGCAAGAGCCCTGAAAACCCATGGCCAGACTTGCCTTCTCTTCCCCCAGCCCTTTTCCGGAGGGTATTTGAGAGCAAGACGGAGCCCACCTTCCCCATGTCCCCGTGTGGAACATCTGCCTTCTCTCTTTCTCTCCCTTCCTCTTTCCCTCACCCCCTCTCTCTTTGCCCTCCCTCCCCCTCGCCGCCACCCCTCCCTCTTCGATGGTTGATTACACCCTGGAGCAGCTGTGTTGTATTTTGCCCTCTCCAGTTTTCTCATCGTCAACATTTAGCCGCGTCTCCTCCCCATGCAAGTGGTTGTACCCCCTGACCCAGGTATGAAAGGGGCACAAGAAGCCCTCCTTTCCTGGGGACGACCGCTATGACACCTCTCTGCAAAAGGCTACTTCAGATGATGCCTGCTAGCAATTTGCAGTGTGTGTGTAGCGGGGGAAGAGGGGCTGCTGGTTTGAATATTGTTTCTGGTTTGCTCCAGGGAAGTCTTGGTTCTCCTTTCCCTTCTCCTCCCTGGCCCTGCTCTAGACGGGAATATTCCATTCCTGGGACACCTTTACTCTCCACCCCACTCCCCTGCTCCCCCTGCCCCCCACCCCAGCACTGCGGGATTGTAAAGCATGAAGGAAAGCTTCAAGGTTGAAGGATGAGAGTACTTTCACTGTTTTTGTCCCAGTATCTCTCCCGACATCTGTGTAGTCAACCATTCCGCTCTCCTTGAATTGCCTTTGCAAAATGCAAACTCATGAGCCAGGAATGTCACTCAAACCTTTCAGCACTTACCTTTATGAAGTTGTTAGCTTCAGCCCCCATCAAGGTCCTGAAGACCTGGGACTTAAGCTTCAAGTACCGGCTGGTACTAGGAGGTCCTTAGGAGCACCTGCTTAATACTGAAGGTGAAGCCGGAGAGAAAATGGTAAAGAAACAATAGCACACATTATCACGATGCCTAGGACCACCGACCCAGCCCTGGCCTCTCCCCTAAGACATGGACATTTCTGTATCTGCGTCCATTCTCTTTCAAAATGAGTCATTGCTTCCTTGGCTGGTAATGCCACAGAGCACTTTTCTCCTTCTGCTGTGTGTCAGGGGCAACTGTTTATAACTCCATCTCCCAAGAGGTTCAAATAGCTCCACTGCCCAACGAGAAGAAGTATCGTTCTGAAGTAGGATGAGCTTGAGTTTGGGAATGAGACAGACTTGGCATCTAATGTCAACTTTGCCCACTGGAGTAACCAAGCCACCATTTTGTCACATGGAAAATGAGAAGCATGACACCTACTCCCTAAGCTGCTGGGAAGAAGACAGACTTTTAAAAAAGAAAGAACCCTCATCTGTGTCTTAAGGTTCCTCTTCTCCGTAAGTCTAGCGTGTTATAGGTGCACAAAAGTATCACATCAACTACTAAGAATGTAGTAGGGCTTCAGAAAATAAAAATAGAATTTTTAGCATAAGAAACACAATCCATTCATCCCAGTGTTTTGTTAAACTCTGCACAAATGATGCTGGGAAGCAGCCATGGGGGCACTGATCCTCAGTGGAGGGTCAGAGCAGAAGATTCTCACCAATGCTCTTCCTCCGTTGGTTTTGCAATTGCCTCCCAGCATCCAGGCCCAGCCCCATCATGGTGTAGCAACCTTGATGTTCAACCAGGTGCCCCTCCCCTTACCATGGTGACTGATTTAGCTAATGCAGTTTCATCCATCCAGTGTCTGACATTACCCTGCCCACAGGGGCTGGTTCAGGGTGGTCCATCAACCCAAGCCTCATGTTTCCTGTTCCGCAGTTGTGGACAACAAGTTGCTAGACCTGAACAAAGACACAGCTGGCCTCAGCTGCTGCTGGCTACCAGGAGGGAAGCCAGCCTTTAGATGGCATCGATTCCCAGTGGCAGAGAAAGAGAACAAAGAACCTGGGTCCCTGGGAGAACAGGGACCTGGATCCACCTGAGCTGCTGGATCAACCATTCCTGAAGCCGTCCACCTCTGGAACTTTCAGCTACGGGAGCCTACACAGTCACTTATCGTTTACACCAATTCAATTGAGAGTTTCTTTTATTTGCAACCAAAAACATCCTCTCACATGTGATTCTGATACTGATGTTTCCCCTACACTTTAGGCTCAGATATCAGAGTCTCTTAACTGGGTTGGGCAACCTACCTCCCATCTGTGTGTCTTGCCCCACCACCTGTTTGCTGAGCTGCTTCATCCAGAACTAGGTCTCGGGTTCTGAATTCCAACTTGATAAATCAACTACAAACCTTCCTCATTCATTCACTCAAAGAATCTTTCTGAAATCTTCATTGTGTGCCAGGCCCTATAGTGAGCACTAGGAATAGGAAAGAAAGCAAGAACTTCATCCCTAAATGGCGTCTTGACACCGTTTGCAACTTACTCATGTCAGGTGTGTTTCATCTGTGAATTCCTCCATGGGAATGTTTCTTTGTGTTTGCAAAAGGGCGTTGCTGTGGAGTTTTTGCCTGAAGTTCTCAACTCCATGAGAGTTGAGAACTTTAGCTGGTGGCAAACGGACTGGAGCCCACCTTCCCTTCCTGAGGAAGCTCACGTGGAGTGGGGAAAGCACTAGTGAGCTGTGGGCATCACAGAGGGCGGGCAAAGCTGTGCGAATCACGCTGTAAATTCAGCCCCGTTACACACCAACCTGTGCGGTGAGCCCTGAGGTCTAGGAAGGGAGGGAAGAAGCCTCCAGTCCTCAGATGGGTTTCTCAGCAAATCTCCCTTTTCACATAAGACCGCCTTCAGCAATTGCTGAAGCCCAAATATATATAAAACACTGACTATAAAACACCGACTCCGGACTCATGTCCATTAGGAGTCGGTTTCAAAGATGGGAGGTCTAGGCAAAGTTCCAGAAACCTAATATCCATGGGTTTTGCAGTTTTACAATTTGGTCAGCATTCAATTTTTCTGGCTCCCTCTGCTTTGCTCTCAGAGCTGTCTGCATCTCTACATCAGCATGCATCCCAGCCTGTCAGGCGGGACTGTGACTTGTATACCTGTCCACCTGGCCAAACTGTACTGTCCTTGAGAGAAGGAAGGGCTGACACAGAAGTGACACCAGCAAACACTGACCTGGTGCTTACTTTGCACCAGGCAATGTTCTAGGCACTCTACCCATATTTAATCCCCACCACAGTCTTTTAAGGTTATTATATTATCTCCACTTTACAGTTGAGAAAACGGAGGCACCTAAAGTTTAAATACAGTAGCTTGGCTGTGACCTTCACATGGCTAAGAAAGGGCAGAGATAGGATTCAAACAGGCAGTTGGACCTGGGGGTTCTTGCTCTGAACCCCGGTGCTACCATACCTATTTGTAGACAATGCCAGTGTGCGGGATGAAATTAAAGTTAACAGAGGATATGTTTATAACAGATATTAACAGCAAAAGTTCATGGTTTTCTGATGTCCCCTGGCCTCTCACTGTTCAGGAGATTCTGAACACCAGAAGGAGAGGCAGTTCAGGAGCAAGAAACTGGAAGCCAGGTTCTTAGAAAAGAGCAGTCTCTTTAAACGAACGTTTCTCTTGGACCCTTTCAATGCCTATCGTGGAAGCCAGGGCACTCCAAGTACATCAAGTCTAATATTCTTATACTCACTGCAAAACTCTGACCTTAGGGGCTTCCCTGGTGGCACGGTGGTTGAGAATCTGCCTGCTAATGCAGGGGACACAGGTTCGAGCCCTGGTCTGGGAGGATCCCACATGCCACGGAACAACTGGGCCCGTGAGCCACAACTACTGAGCCTGCGCGTCTGGAGCCTGTGCTCCCCAGCAAGAGAGGCTGCGATGGTGAGAGGCCTGCGCACCGCGATGAAGAGTGGCCCCCGCTTGCTGCAACTAGAGAAAGCCCTCGCACAGAAACGAAGAGCCAACACAGCAAAAATTAATTAATTAATTGATAAGAAAAACTCCTACCCCCAACATTTAAAATTTAAAAAAAACAAAAAAAACCCAACTCTGACCTTGGGCACGTTACCTGACCTCATCCATTTTCTGTAATTCGGTGTGGCGGTTTTAAATCATGGTCACAAAGTCTTGGACATCCGTCCGTGAAGGGTTGGAATCTAGGTCCTCACTCTTGAATCTGTGGTTGGGGAAGGTGGCTTGTAACTGCTCTGACCAAAGCACTGGGACGGAAATGACACTAGGTGACTTTGAGGCTAGATATTAAGGACATACAGCTTCCACCTGGGTTGCCCGGAGCACTCATTTTGGCGCCCTCAACCTCTATGCCAGAAGTTTGATTGCCCTGAGACCACCATGCTGGGGGCGCCACATGTTGGCACTCTGGTTGACAGTCCCAACTAAGATTGTCCTTCAGCCAGGCCGGTGGCCATCTTGTAAATGGATCCTCCAGCCCCGGCTCTTCCAGCCCGCCTGTTTGAGTCATTTCCAGCCATTTGAGTCTACCTAGCTGAGAACCCAACGTCATGGTGTAGCGAAGAAACATCCTCACAGCTTCCTGTCCCACAGAATCTATGAGCATCATAAATGGTTGTTGTTTATGACACCAAGTTTGGAGATAGATAACTAGGACACACGGGAACAATATTACATATGTGTTAAGATTCGGTGAAACCTCATGGGAATGCACCTGATGTAGGGACTGTGATGTAGTTTTTTAAAATACTGTCTTGACTCAGTTTTGAGGTCCTGACTAGAGGCTGGTGAGTTTCCCTTCTTGAGCAGCCAGTTAAATCCACAGGCCCAGCCACCTTCCTCGTCGGGGTCTTATAGTCCAGGCTACTATACACCTGCTTTAATCACCCCAGGGTCAGCCCCTGTGCCCCAGAGCCTGCTGGAAGGATACAAACTAGCCAACTCTAAACCTGTTTACCCTGCCTCGCCCATTCCTTCCCCCAGAAACTACAATAAAGTTCCTCCCCACAGCTGCCTTCCCTCTATCTGCCCTGCAACAGACCCCAGGGCTTCCCCTGAGGGTTTCCATGTGGTGGACTCCATACCCCACCCCCAGGGAGCTGGGAGTAACCAAACCATAAAACTCTTTCCGGTTTCTCTCTCTTTGATCTGCATCTGGCCTCACCATACCTGACCCAAGGTAACACGGCTAAAACAGCGATAGACTAAGTCATTGATCTGGGTTACTTTCTCTTCCTTTGCCCCTTCCTACCATTTAAAAATTTTCATTAACAAATGACTACATTTCTGGGAAAGTAAATATAATCAACTTGATGGGAAGACAAAATAGGAGACAAGAAGGTGATGCAGTAGAAGGCTGAGGAACAAAGATGGAACCAACTCCATGGACGGTGGGCTGGCTGGGGGCTTTGGGAACCACAGTGATGGGATGGGGGCAGGCGAGGTGGTCACAGGCAGATGATCTGGGGGTCCCTAATGGACTAGGGACTCTGTCGTGTGTGCTGTGTGAGGGATAAACTGGTTGGAAAACTTCATTTCCTTCACGTTGGGAATGTCACCTAGCCCTGGGGTCATCCACCGCCTACGCAAGTGCTTCTTAAACTCTCATGTGCATGTGGATCCCCCGTGGAACCCCCTAAAACGCAGCTTCTCTGCATTAGGTCCAGAGTGGGGTCTGATGAGCTTCCGCATTGCTGTCAAGCTCCCAGGGGAGGACGAGGCTGTGGGTTTAAGACCTCACTTTGAGCAGCCAGGACCTGCGAACCTTCAGGACCCAGGGCATCAGAGCCAAAGGGCCTGGGAGGACCCTTTGGGTCTGTTTTCTCTGAAGCAGGGTGTTTTCAGCTCTGAGGAAACTTTCCATTGCCCCTAGATCACCCCACAGCCATGTGAACATGGAGGAAGGTCTGACTGCCACCTCCTCCCCACCTGCCCCTCCCCAGAAGCGGAGGGTAAAGGAGACCTTGGGGGTTTGGCTGTTTCTCTCTGACCCGGCAGTGGGGACACAGGGCCCCAGTTTCTTCCCATGTGTCCGTCTAAGGATGCCCTTCCAGCCCCCAATCTCTCTTCCCAGGGCTGGCTTTCCAGGTGAAGATGGAGTGACAAGGACTCCAAATCCTCCCCAAAATCATTCTGAATTTCTTTAATTGCCTGACTCCTAGAAGTCATTTTCCATTTTTTACTGGGCTTAAAGTTAACTAGTATTAAGCAAATGTGAAATTCCAGTTCTGCCTCTACCCTCCTGCCCCTGTGGCTTCGCGGATTTGGAGACAGGGGTAAAGAAAAGAATGTGTCCAGATGCCTAGGGAAGAAGGAGGTTTGATTGTCAGGTGACAGTTAGGGCTTACTGGCAGAGGTCCCCAACTATACCCGTAGAATCAAGAGATTAGTTCCAACAAGTATGAAATTTTACTGGCTCAGTGAGAAAAGGTGTGGCTAAGGAGGTCTGGAGAAACCATTTAGAGAAGGAGTCTTCAGAGAAATCTATAGAAAGCCTTCTGCCCCCTGTTCAATGAGCACTTCTACAAGCTTTCCTACTCTCCCTCCAGGAGATGGTCGATGCCATGGGTGGCAACTGGATTTGGTCTTGCATTTCTTTACAGCCCCTGCTGCGGTGGTTCTCAAACTTAGCCATGAGGCAGAGCTCTTGGTGATGCAGGAAAAGCCCAATAAATAATTTTTTTAGTGTAAATAAAACTAATTTTATTCATAATTTTATTTAACTAATTCAGATATCTTACCCACCTCATCTCAAACGGCCACCCTGTCATATTCTCATTGCCCTGTTTTAACTATATCCACCAAGAGCTAAACTAGCAGATATTTCTCTTGTTTATGTGTTTGTGCATTTCTTGTCTGTCTCTCTAGCACACGGGTTTTTAACCTTTATTTGCGTAACTCAGTCTTCTCTCCCTTGTCTTTGCTGCACGCAATGCTCACCACCTCTTCTCCAGCCCTGCCCTCCAGGTGGAGGTGGTGGGACCACGCGTTGCTTTGCCTCTAGTTACCCTAGTTACCCTTTACTTCATTTGCATGTGAGTTTCCTCACAGGATCATTATCTTCAGGTTAGAATCTCATTGCCAATTGGCAATGTGGGTGGTACAGGGGTAGTGTAGCCCTCACCCAAATTTACCTCTACTTGATCAAACGCTACTAGTGTCGTCAGTTCCCCTTAATCCTTCACTTGGGATGGTGCAAAACATTTTACACGTCAACCTTTCCCACCTCTACCGGCATCAGCTCACATCGACCCCACATTCCTTCCTAAAGTGACTGCCTTGACTCATTTTATTTTTACTAAATCAACATGATACTTCCTTCCTCCAATCAATAGATTCCAATTCTGAGGAATACTGCCCATTCAACAACCAGGAAGCTCGACCAGGGTCTGGTACACTGTTGCCATCTGACACACAAGGGTGGGTAGCAAATTAGAAAAGGATAACAGAGGCCCAAGGAATAATAGAGAAGTTGCAAGAATTAGCACTGGGGAGAGAGGATCTCGGTGAATTGAGCACTGAAGTTGGAGTTGGAGACAGAAGAAAAAAACCCAGGGAGAGAGTGAAATAGAAAACTAGACTAAGGATTATTTCCCTATTCCCAGTCTCAGAC
This sequence comes from Monodon monoceros, assembly GCF_005190385.1. Taxonomy (NCBI): domain Eukaryota; kingdom Metazoa; phylum Chordata; class Mammalia; order Artiodactyla; family Monodontidae; genus Monodon; species Monodon monoceros. The sequence continues at coordinate 17,033,060 of NW_021703765.1, forward strand.
TATGATTTCTCTTAGTTAAGGTCTTTTAGTTGTGATAGGAAACAACTCAAATAAGCTTAAGCTTGGGGGAGGGGTAATTACAAGGATACAGGGTATCTCTCAGAACCCAAGGATGGACATGTCCCTTCCCTGAGGGGCCAGAATCAGAATATTTCACTCCTGGGTATATATCTGAAAAGAACAAACACACTAATTCTAAAAGATACATGCACCCCAAAGTTCATTGCAGCATTATTTACAATTGCTAAGATATGGAAACAACCTAAGTGTCCATCAACAGATAATAAAGAAGAGGTGAGATATATATATATATATATATATATATATACACACACACACACACACACACACACACACACACACTCCAAAGGAATACTACTCAGCCATGAAGAAGAATGAAACTTTGCCATTTGCAACAACATGGATGGACTTGGAGGGCATTATGCTAAGTGAAATAAGTCAGACAGAGAGAGACAAATGCTGTAAGATATCACTTATATGTGGAATGTAACAAATATAACAAACTAGTGAATATAGCAAAAAGCAGCAGATTCACTGACGTAGAGAACAAACTAGTGGTGCTCAGCGGGAGGGAGGGGCTTTATGGGGTGGAGGAGTGGAAGGTACAAACTATTAGGTGTAAGGTTACAAGGATGTACAACACGGGAATATAACCAAGATTTTGTAATAACTGTAAATGGAGTGTAACCTTTAAAAATTGTTTAAAATTTATTTAAATAAAAATTTAAAAAATAAAGATGATATGCAGAATGAAAAAAAAAAGAGCCCAGCAGGAACCCTCCAGCACTCACGCTTTCTCCCCTCTGCCTCTTGCCTCACATCTGCCTCATTCCTCTCCCTCCCTCCCTCCCTCCCTCTCTCTCTCTCTCTCTTTCTCTCCCTCTCTCTCTGTCTCTCTGTCTCTCTCTCCCTTCCCCAGTTGTCTCTGCTTCCCTGACTGGATCGGGCAGGTGAGGAACTTCACAGCTCTTGGCATCACATGTGTGCACAGTCCCGGGGCTAACCAACACTTCTGAGCCCCAATTCTACATTTCTCGACTGTCCTAGTTTCTACGAGCCATGACTAGGCAAGACATCTCAGGGAGATAGAGTGAGCCTGGCCAGATCACCAAAGGTGTATTCACCCCTCCTTCAGAGCAAGGGGCTCAGATGGCTGTTCCTCAGTTCTCCTTTTTCTCACATCTCTGTCACAACCACTTCCTTCTCCTTCTTTCATTTTCTGTTTATTGTGTTCAGGCTCTTGTTCCTGTCCTTCTTTTCAGAACATAGGGCACAAGGTTACCTAGAAAATGTCGCTCTCATTCAAGGCAGCCATCACAGCTTATGACAGTCCACATCTGAGTGCATATCCCCTGTATTTACTGTTTCGTTTGCAAAAAGAAAAAAAAAGCCAGTCGACCAGGAAGCCACACTTTCCCTCTTTCTCTCCTTCTTTGTTCCTGCTCTAGCCTATGCAACTCATATTAATACCCTTTAATGAAAGCAGCCACTGAAAAGTTCTCCTGGTGTAGTTAAGACAGGTTAATAATTGTCCTGCCACAACGTGAGGGCATCTATGATGAACGTGGGGCGGATGAAAATGTAAAACAATCAATGTTTTCCATTTTCTAGTTCATTCATTCATTCTATATCTCAATCTTCCAGATGAACAGTCAATTCACCGACTTCTGTGTTTTCATATTCTGGCTGTCTTGTTTACATTGTATAATGAAGGAACGAGACACGGCAAAGGACAATTAGTATAATGAACCGCTGGTGTATAAAAGGGGAGGGAAAGGTTATGTGGCAGGAACATGTGAGAAACCAGCACGTTAGATGAGGTCTGAGAAAATCAGAAACCTGGGGCTGAGAAGCATGAGGCCAGAAGAATGTGGAAGTTATGTTTACTAGTAAAAGCGGGAGCTAGTCAGTGAATTTAAAAATGATTTTGTGAAGGTCCTATATCGATTACCGATCACTGTCATTTGCCAGTAACAGACAACCCAAGGCTTCAATCACATACAGCAGTAACACTTGCTCACGTTCAAGCGTCCGCAGTCAGCTGAGGGCCAACTCCGGGGCTCTGCTGAGCTGCTAATGCCTCACATGTCAGGGTTGGCTGGTCGTCAGCTGATCTTAGCCGGCCTCCTCCAGGCAGTTCAGCTGGCTTGCTCCTGTGTTTGTTGACATCCCACTGGCCAAAGCAAGTTACATGGCTGAGCCCAGTGTTAAAAGGGTGGGGCAGGTCAGGGAAGGGACTCAAGTTCACGCGCGGCAAAGGGTATGAAGAACCGAGGCCATTGTTGCAATCAAGCACGATTACCATACTTAGCAAAAGTTCGAGGGCAGCTGCTTCGTCAGCAACTATCACTTCTCTGAGTCTCTAATCTTTGGGCTCTGAGCATTAAATACACCCCTGATGGGCATAGACACCCTGTGCAGCTGGAGGAGCTGGACGCCAGCAAGCACTATGCCAGCAGCGTGCAGATGGCCGGGGCAGCAGCATCTGGGTGGAGACTGTGGATTTGCCTTCGCTTTGTAGCTTCAGGTTTATGGCTTCAGAGACCCCACAGACCTTTCCCTTTTACATGAGGGTATGCTTCTCCTGGGGGCTGCTGGAGTTATATTGTGCTCAACCACATGGTCCCAAGAACGTTAATGACTAGTCTTGAAACAAATGTATATTTCCATTTTCCTCTCCAAATAAATAAACGCATGAATCATATTTATAACACATGGTATTCAGAAAACTTTGTGGTTCCTTCTTCCATAACCTTACCCCTGATTTTTATCAACAACTGACCCACATGCTTTTTAAAAATTTACCATAGTTCCCTTCTAGAGGGTATAATCCTTTCAGGTCAGCCCACACCTGGAAGACTTCAGGTTAGTATTAAAATATCTGTGTGTTTCTTTTCTTCACCTATTATGATTCCTTTCCTCCTAAGTCACACATATGGGTTTTTGAACTAATTTTTAAATTACCTTTTGTCTATACAATGCAATATTGTTTTTCATTTAAAAAAATTAAAATACTGATCCACACTACACCATGGATGAGCCCCATGAACACTGTGCGAAATGAAAGAAATCAGTCACAAAGGACTGCAATTCCGCTTATATGAAATGCCCAGAATAGCTAAACCTATAGCAATAGAAAGTAGCTTTGTGGCTTCCTAGGGCTGGGGGAGATGGGGAGGTTGGGGAGCGATGGCCAAGAAATATGGGGCTTCTTTCTGGGATAATGAAAATATTCTAAAATTGATTGTGGTGATGGAAGCACAACTCTGTGAACATACTAAAAGCCACTGAATTGTACACTTTAAATGGATGAATTGTTCTGTAAAAAGTCTCAATACAACTGTTTTGGTTTTTTAAAAGTTATCCTTTCTGAGATTCCAGGTCAACTGATGCATCCATGGCGATTCTGTGTGCCCTTTTTGTACCTTTTCTGTCATGTAGCTGAAGAAAAAAGGAAGGAAAGTGTCACATTGAACATTTATACAATAAGAAAGCAAAATCTGCCATGAATATTTTTGTGTTGGGAAGGAGTAATGTTCCATTTAAAAAATTTAAGCCATTTATTGCCTGCTGGACACGGTGACTCTGGCACAAATGTCCAGAAATCTAAGCTCCATCACCTATGGAGCTTCCTTCTGGCTGCGTTTTGAAATGCTAAGTGGTTCAAGGCCACCAGAACTCTTATGAGGAAACCGACTCCATAGAGGTTTTTGTATCACTGACAACTTAGAAAAAACATTTGCCAAGAAGACACATTTGCCTTGATTGCATTGCACATCCTTTTCTTTCCATCTGCTCTTTTCTCACTTCACTCACTAAAAGGTTGATTTGAAAGAGGGTTGACATACCCAAAGCCTTCTGTGGCCCACAGCCGTTTCTTTTTCTCTCTCTCTCTTTTTTCTTTTTTGTTTCCTTCTCCCCACTCTACACCCCTTTTTTTCTGATTCAAAAGAGCAATTCCCATCTTTTTGGTTATAATATTTACAGTTTACTGATAATGGACCCTAAGCTATAGATTAAATAAACGTTTATTCAGCAATTACCTGAGATTTGAACATTATTTCAAATAACATGATTACCTCCAGAATAACATGATTGAGAAACACTGCCAAGAGTGAGCGGGGACGCAAGGGTAGAAGAGTTTGAAAGTTTGAAGGGAATGACAAAGTCCTGAATGAGTAATTTTGAAGAGTGAAAGAGTGAGAGATGGTTGGAGAAACACCATAGGATTGCTGTTTTTATATTTTGGAGATTAATCCTTTGCCCATTGCTTCATTTGCAAATATTTTCTCCCATTCTGAGGGTTGTCTTTTCGTCTTGTTTATGGTTTCCTTTGCTGTGCAAAAGCTTTTAAGTCTAATTAGGTCCCATTTGTTTGTTTTTGTTTTTATTTTCATTACTCTAGGAGGTGGATCAAAAAAGATCAAAGAGTGTTTTTCCTATGTTTTCCTCTAAAAGTTTTATAGTGTCCAGTCTTACATTTAGGTCTTTAATCCATTTTGAGTTGGGTATGGTGTTAGGTAGTGTTCTAATTTCATTCTATTACATGTAGCTGTCCAGTTTTCCCAGCACCACTTATTGAAGAGACTGTCTTTTCTCCATTGTATGTTCTTGCCTCCTTTGTCATAGATTAGGTGACCATAGGTGCATGGCTTTATCTCTGGGCTTTCTATCTTGTACCATTGATTTATAATTCTGTTTTTGTGCCAATAGCGTACTGAAACACTCCCATTTACCATCGCAACAAAAAGAATAAAATACCTAGGAATAAACCTACCTAAGGAGGCAAAAGACCTGTATTCATAAAACTATAAAACACTGAGGAAAGAAATCAACGATGACACAAACAGATGGGGAGATATACCATGTTCTTAGATGGGAAGAATCAATATTGTGAAAATGACTATACTACCCAAAGCAATCTACAGATTCAATGCAATCCTTATTAAATTACTAAGGGCATTCTTCACAGAATTAGAACAAAAGATTTTACAATGTGTATGGAAACACAGAAGACCCTGAATAGCGAAAGCAATCTTGAGAAAGAAAAACAGAGCTGGAGGAATCAGGCTTTCCAACTTCAGACTATGCTACGAAGAGAGTAGATCTTAAATGTCCTCATCACAAGGAAAACTTGTAACTGGGGTGACGGATGCTGACTAAACTTACTGTGCGGGTCATTTTGCAAATTGCAATACATATGTATATCAAATCATGTTGTACCCCTTAAACTAATGCAACGTTTTATGATGTCAATTATAGCTCAACAAAACTGGGAAAAAAAGATAGAAGGACCAGAGAGCTTGACGTATTGATACAACCATCTTCACCATACCAGCCATCTCTTTTTTAACAAAGAGAAAAAGAGGCAAAGCCCAAAAACCAAGTGTGACACTTGGAAGGCACCCTCTGCCTTCTCTGTGGCCTGAGCTTCGGAAGCCGGGTACCTGACAGTACAATCAGAATCAGCTCTTTGCGGCCCAGGTGCTGAGGGAGTTGGCACGAGGTCTGCAGCCTGGGCTTCCTGCCCTCCCCTTCACTCAACAGGGCAGCAGCATCCTTTAGCTGGGCTCTGGGCTGAAGGTGAGCGGACAGGGGACCAGGGCAGGGGGTGCATGAAAGGATCTGTGGAGCAATTCCATCCGACATGAACAGTCCAGATGCAGTCGTACGGCCCTGTGGCTGCTCCCCGTGGCTGTCAGGCGGCTGCAAAGAACCAGGGCTGCACTCAGAGCAGGTGGGTGTTGAGGGGCTCAGGCAGCATCTGAGCCGTTAGCTGGGACTCCCCAGCAGGTCTGGCCTAATGACAGAGACAGGGACGCCCGAGGTCTTCACGCAGGAAAAGTGTGGGCAGCGGTCAGGTGCACCTGCTCTTTCAGAAGGGGGCTTCTCACCTGTGGGAGTCATCAGTGTTGTCCACCTAGTAGATCTGCTCCCCGTCCCTGCCCCCGCTCCCAGCACACAGGAGGATTGCTCTTCTTGCTTCGCTGAAGTTAAGTGTGGCTGTGAGACTTTTCAGGCCAATGAAGAGCGAGTGGAAGTACAGGTGTCACTTCCAGGCAGGAGATTTAAGAGAATGTCAGTCTGTGATGTGCTCTCTGTCTACAGCAGGGGATGTTAAAGATGGCGCCTCTTCTACCAGCATCGTAGAGCAAAGAGAAGTGGAACAAAGCCCCCAGCCACGGGCCACGTACAGCATGAAAAAGAAATAAATCTTCATCACGGCAGCATGTCGTAGAAATGACCCTTTTCTGTTACTGCAGCATGACCTAGCTCATCCTGTCCGTTACATCATTTGATTGACAAGAGCCCCAGACTGTGTGGTGAAAAAATGAAGAGAAAGGAAAGGGAGGAAACGAACGTTTGTCGATACCTAGTTTGTGTTTCTCCATCTTCTCAGAGCTGTTTATCTCTGCCTGATCAACCATGGGTGGATTTCATAGCTTAATCCTGAAAGGTCTGACCTGGTCACCTTGTTTCCATTTTCCTGAGATGAGAGGTGGCTCGTGCCGTCGCACAGAAAGTCCATCCTGACGTTTAGGGAACTTTCAGCTCAGCATCAGCTGTGTGCAAGTGTTCTGAGCTGGGCCACTTGCTGAAGGATGGGGCTGTGCAGGGAGTAGGGTCTCTTTACTAAACGTGTGGGCTTGGGTCTAGAAGAAAAGAGAGAAGGCAAAGGTGGGAACAGGCCGGGAATGGTCACGCACCCAGAGGAGGAGGATGAGGCCGGGCTGAGCGGGGGAAGCACGAACCGCACAGCAGCTAAGCAGGGGGGTCCTGGCAGGCTCAGGTCAGCAACGGGAAGGGGGACCCCGTCCCTCTCGGAGGTGGGGACAGAAGCGTTGCGTTAAACTGAGGAAGAGCCTCACACCTCCGAGATATTCATTTATTCAACGCATATTTATTATTCACCTACTCCATCCCAGGCAACTTTTCAGTTGCTGAGGGGGGAAAAACACTGCACAGGAGAGACAATAACCCCTGTCCTCTTGGAGCTTACGTCCTAGTAGGGAGATAGCTGTTAAAACAGCAAATGAGTAAACTACACAGCAGGTCCGACGGGAGCAATGTCCTGGAGGAACGGCCAACAGCGGGTCGGGAATGCAGGGTGGAGGCAGCAGCATGAAATGGTGTGCACAGAAGAGCTGAGTGACTCACGAGGTCCCGGCACGCTTGCAGGCCCTGCAGGGTCAGTACACCCACCTGTGGACCAATCAGGGCCCCAAGGGTGGCCCCTGCCCCTCCCTCACCCCCACCAGTAGCAAGGCTATTGAATCTAGTGTGTGTGCTTGGTTGGGATACGGCCCCCTTTGCATCAGAGGAGGCATATTCATGACCCAGCTTGGGCCTGGGTCTCGCTTGGCGTCAGAGGTGGGGACGGGGCTCTCTGTTTCTCCCGATAATGATGGACGCTTGTGGGTCACAGTCCTGGCCCAGACCACGGGGCCCGAATCCCTCCTCCAAGCCCACTGCTGTTCCTCATGCCGGCATCTTCCTCCGGCCTCAGTTGGGCACACGGGCTGGGCCTCCGGCAGGTCATCCGCAGGTCCTTTTCTCACGCCCGCGTCTGTTTCCCTGCCTCTGACTGGCGGGAAGGGAAGGACGGCTAAGCCAGGGCTGCGTGGTCAGGAGCGGCGGTAGCAGGATGGCCCCCAGCCAAGCGCCGGAGGATGGATGCGCTGGTCAGACCTCCTGTCCATTAGTAACTCCAGATCCATTTTCCCGGTTTACATTCTCAATTCATAAAGGTTTAAAAACTATGGATTTTCATTTTGCTTGTTGCACCTGTAACCTCCCCAGGCGTCCTCAGGGGTGCGGGCAGTCAATGGCTAGCAGCCAGGCCTGAGAGGTAATGTAGCACCTCTGCCGCCGAGATGGGCGCCCAGGGAGAAGGGACATTAAACAGATCAGCAGCTGCAAATCAATCAGGCCTTGCCCGGGACACGGGCGGCCTGTTCTGGTCTGCCCCGTCACGCGCTAGAGCGCGGGCGTGCGCGAGAGAGAGAGAGAGAGAGAGAGAGAGAGTGTGAGAGTGAGAGAGAGAGAGAGAGAGAGAGAGAGAAAGAGTGTGTGAGAGTGAGAGAGAGAGACGCGCGTCGAGCGCTGCACGCGTTCGCACGGGAGCGCTGCGCGAGCCGCGCTCGCTCGCAATGCGCGGCGGCGCGCTCGCACTCGCAAACAACTGCGCGCGCGCGCCGCCGCAGCCGCATCGCGCGCCAGCGCGGCGCGCGCGCGCTGAGCGCGCGCCGCACGCGGAACAGACGCGCGCGCGCGCGCCGCGCACGCGCGCGCGCGCGCGCGACGCGCACACACGCGGGCGGCGCGAGCGCGCGGCACGCGCGCGCGCGCGCACGCGCGAGGCGCGCTCACGCTCCGCGCGCGCGAGAGCGCGCGCGAGCCAACGCGCGAGCGGGGCCGCGCGAGCAAAGCGCGCGCGCGACGAACGCGCACACGCGCGGCGTCGCGCGCGCCGCGCGCTCACGCGAGCTCGCGCGCGCACTCGCCACTCGCGCGTCGCGCAGCGACGCGCGCTCGCGCACGGCACACGCGCGCGAGCGCGCGCCGCGGCACGCGCGCGCTGACGCGCGGCACGCGCGCTACGCGCGAGTCGAGCGGCGCGGCGCGATCGCGAACAGCACACGCCGTCCGCCGCGCGGCGCGCGCGCGCGAAAGCGCGCCGTCGACGCGGCACGCGCGAGCCGCGCACGCGCACGCGGCGCGCTCGCGCGAGCCGCGAGCACAGCGCGGCGCGAGACGGCGCGAAAGGCGCGCGCGCGCGAGCGCGCACATCGCGCGCGCGCGTCGCGCACTCGCCGCCACGCGAGTCGCGCCGGCAGCGCGCGATCGCGCGAGCGCGCGACATCGCACGGGCACGCGAGCGCGCGCGCGGCGCGCAGCGCGGAGCACGTCGCTCACGGATGCTCGACGCGCGGCACGACGCGCTCGCGCGGCGAGCGCTGCGCGCGCGCGCACAGCGAAAAAGCGCGACGCGCGCCGTCGCTTCGCACGCTCGCGCGCGCGCTCGCACGCGCACCACTCAGCTCGCGCGCGCTCGGCGCGCGCGCGCGGCCACGGCGCAACAGCG